>NC_088178.1:22977784-23283498 GCF_028769735.1 Zonotrichia leucophrys gambelii | reverse complement strand
GGCCCAGAGTGGAGTCTGAATGTCTCCCAGGGGATGGAAAGGGAGAATGCACTTAGAAGTGCTTCTTCTCAACCCATCAGGAGCCTTGGGAAGCAGCTTCTCTTCTGCCTTCTGCCAGGAGCTGGGCTGGAATGGTGGCTGGAGGCAGAGAAAGTGCCAAGACCCAGCAGGAAAGAGAGGGACAGGATGAATGAGACTGAAGGTGAAAAAAGATGAGTGAAACATGAGCTGAATGAGCTCCGCTTGGTGTGGGGTGGCCCTGAAAAAGTACTAACCCCAAACACTGGTCTCTAGTGAAAGAAATGTGTTGGTTGTCCCTCTCCTCTTTCCCAGGACAGGAATGCCATGATCTAGGACAGAGTCAGGCTGAGCTGGGTCCCACATCCCAGTGGACCTCCTGGGAGCCAGTGGCACACGGTTTCCATCCAGTTTGTATTACTGCAGCCAGAATGAGTGAGCAGTGACAAAAGCTTGGTTCTGCATGTCTCTGAAGAAGGACAAGCTACTCAGGATCTGCCAAGCCTTGAGCTGAATGCATCTGTGCATTGGCCACACATTAGCTGGGCTTTCCTTAGTTGCTGTCTGACAAAGGGAACTCACTTGGAAGCAAGAAGGAGGTATCCCAGTGTAAGGAAAATTATTTAAAACACCAAGCAAACTTGCTACGGTCAGCATTTCAAGGTGAGAGGGTTAAACTGTGTGCATTTTTGGGGAGAATAAAATGCCTTCATATGATGAATTCCAAGGCCTCCAAAAGGCACAGTGCTGGCTCTCTGTCTCCAAAAGCAGAGTAATGAATAGCAGTGACAGTGTGATAATTAAAATGACCTCTTGGAGATATGGATTAGAAGGTACGCAGGGGGGAATAAGTTCTCCTTTGAATTAATCTAGTGCTAATTTATGACTATCATTGGGTTTTATAGGGTTTTAGTGGAAGACTTTCAAAGTTGGTTTACTGGAGTTAAAATGTTCTTTCTCATGTTCATTGCAAAAACACTTGGAGAATTTTTCATTATTTATTTTTGGATGTTACTATATATACATGCATACATATATATATATATAATGAGAGAGTTTCAATATTTGCTTAGCTGCAAAAAGACTACTCTAGAAATATGAATAAAGTGATAAAAGCAGCTGTGGAATGAATGTGTTGTTTCATTTCCATTTCTTCCTCCTCACAGGCTCCCAGATCACTTCAAAACCAAGACAGCTGGATTGTGGCAAGCCCTTGTGCTGCCCTGCTATCAGCTGTCACAGGTTCCCTCTGTCACACTTGTAAAAGTCAGTATTTTAAGTTTAATAACTGGATTTTCCTGAAAATCACTGTCTCCACTTCTTACCTGTCTTGTGCACAGGTATCTGCCCCACAGCCTGAAATCTGTAGGTCTTAGGACAGACCTAAAGTCATTTGCTCATCTCCGCCAGAGATGCTGCCTTTCTGCCGAGATATTCCAACCTTTCAGTGGCACAGGAAGCACAGATTGGAGACAGTTACCCATATGGGGAATGATGACATCCCATTTGTCAAGTCCCATGGTGCTAACCTTCCCATCCTCTCCACCTGCCCAGCAATGCTGTAACATCCAAACAGAAGGTTATCTGCCAAGAGCATCTGCCTTGCTCTCCAGCCGGGCAGCATGCCCATCCTGGAACCCATCCTCCCCATCCTCGTTCCAGAATGTCTTGTTCAAGCTCTTTGCTCTTGCCTCCCATTTCATTCCTCTCTCCATTTGTCTCTGGCACCTTCTGGCCGAGCCACAGTTGCCAGTACCCAACTTTTCCATGCTGAGATCCCACTCACATCTCCCCTGCAGCCCATAGGCAGAGCTGACTTTATGGTGCTTTCCTCAGAGACCCACAGATGCTTTCAGGGATCTCCAACAAACTGTGTTTCTTCAAAGCTCTCCCTGACCATCAGGGGATGGGAGGCTGAGCCTTTCTTTCACTGAGGGGTCTCTGCTAGTTTGCCTGAGGGTTTACAAGCCCCATTTTTTGGGGAGTCTAGCATGGGAGGTGAATATAGGAGACCTTTTTTTCCCAGCGTCTAGTTCCCTTTCCTCCCATGTGAGTGCCGAAGTTCTTTTCCTCCACCTGAGCAGGCAGATCCTGCTTCAGAACCTACTCCTGGCTTGCCATTAGCCTCTTCTTCCTGGAGATGATCCATGTCTCAGATGTAAGTAATGCATGCTGAACACCCAACAGTAATTCCTTATTAGTCACTTGTGTCAGGACCAGGGTAAGGTGACACCAGGAATTCTGAGAAGTTCAGAAGCCAATATGGGTCCAAAACTAGGCTTTTATTTGGACAGAATGATATTTACTCTTAAGAACAAAGGCACATGTTTATCTGAACACAAGTAGAGGGCTTTTCTTGTGAGGAGACCAGTGGCCCATTGCAAAGCCCTGCCTGCCTCCTCACATTCCCAGCTCTGGGGAGCTGCAGGCTCCCTTGGCTGTTCCCAAGGCTGCTCCCTTGGAGCAGCAGCAATGCATTTGCCTCCCTTCTGGAGGACTGGATGATGAATATTAAAATGCTGAAATTAACTTGTTTTCCATGCATTCTGCTCTCCTGACAAGAAAATCCCACTACAAACCCCTGCACGGGCAGTCTAACTGCACTGAGATAGACCCTCACTGTGAGGGGATTATATATTCTGATTGGGGCTGAGTTTGCAATTATTCTCTCTGCCACACCAAAGACCTTTACTGCAGAGCTGCAAACCAGTTATAGGAACATGAAATGCTTTGACTTCTTCACTAGGGAAACATTAATCCAATCACAGGTTATGTCCATTACAGACTATGGCAATACTGTATACAGGAATTCCCAGGAGAAGGTTCTACAAAAATTGGAATCTCTCTATAACCATGTTATGAGATTTACTGGTGTGGATAAAATGGGCAGAGTTAAAATTACCAGGCTGGCTATCTCTAAAAGACAGGTGAAGTCTGCTGGCTATCATTGCTTCGCAATATTACAAATGGAAAAGCCCTGAAGTAATTGAATAACACATCTGCTGAAAAAACCTGTGAACTGCTATAACCTAAAGATAGACTGCAAGGAAACAATGTAGGTACAGCACCCAGTTAAAAGGAAAAAGATACTTTTCTTACCTGGTGCAGGAAGATATCGCAAATGCAGGTACAGATTCTCTCTTTGCCTCCTAGATTACGTGTGTCTATGTGTCTGTGCTCTATGTATTTGTGTGTCTGTTTGTGTCTACCTATCTCTTCCTTTGCACATAAAAATGAGTAAACCAGGTTCCTCAGCAGCCAGGGGAATGGTGCTGGATGGGAATGATACATAAGCAGAGCTCGCTATGTTTCTTTTTCCACTGGAGGCTGCTGAAAACAATTGGCATGGCTGGCAAAGGAGCTGGTTTCCATCCCCTAAAATCTCTCTGTCCTTGTGCAGGAAAAAGATTTCAAAGCACTTTGCCAGAGTTGATGGAGGTCTTCCCTGTGCTTCAGTATCAGCATTCCGTGATCTATAACCACAGTTTAGCAGCAAAGAGCAAGTTCCCTGGCTCCCTGCAAACCCAGGGCTCCAAGGATGGACTGCTGTGGCCGGGACAGTGCACAGCCCCTCATGGGGAGGACAGGCATAGCCTGGCCACTGCCTCCACATCACCCTGAGAGTGCAGCCACGTCACCTCCAGGCATGGACAGCACAGCCAGAGCAGCAGAGTGACCCTCAGCAGCACAGTGACCACCATGGCCTCATCCCTGCTCTGCAGGTGAGTGCTCTGGGGACTGGGTGTTTGTGGTGAGAGGGGATTTCAGGACAGGCCAACACCCCTCCTGTGGCTCTGCCTGGCTTGGAGCAGCTCCTCTCATAACTCATGTTCCTCCCCATCTGGTGGTTCTGAGCAGAGATCCAAGGGCAGCAGAGTGGCTGTCACAGCTGCCCAGTATGGGGAGGTGTGATTTATTTCACATCTCATGCACCCCTCCATGGCAGAGCAGCACACATGGAAGGATGAAATGCTTTGGAGTGCTGCTTAGTATGGAAAGTTGTGATTTATCTCACATCTCATGCATCTCTCCATGGCAGAGCATCACACATGGAAGGATGAAATGCTTTTGAGTGCATCTGTAGGGCTTTGAATCCTCCTGTGGGAGGAACACAGGGGAGACTGGGAGCATCAGTACTGATGGGTATGGATGTAACAGATATTTTTCTTTTTCATTAAGTCTTTCATCAAAAAAGTTGTTTCTTTTCAAAAATGTTTTAAAGAATCCAAATTTGTGAAGTATAAAAATGCTGGTTTTCCAGTAAAGCTTGAAATTTACTGTCTGGAAGCAATGGGAACAGAAACCAGCCAATTCAAACTGCACTACCAATAGCCTGTGTATCTGAAGGAAAGTTTTATTACCAGCTAGGGTTTGGAAGAAAAGAGTACTAGAGCAAGTTATGCCATTGGGGATCAAGTCTTTCTGACAGCTATAAGGGAGTCAATATCCTACTGTACACAAAATTACCCTGGGTATAAAGAGCCCCCTGTTCATTTTGCACTTTTAGGGTTGTTACCCCTGATACTTTCAACCAAAGCAGCCTGAACAAATGCTGAGGATTTGTACTTTTTTCCCTTTGGTGCCAGGTGAAGGCAGGGAAGTTTTTGGGGTTGCTCCATGCATGTATTGCTAAGATTGATGAGGATTGTTCTACAGCATTTAGGGCCAATTTTAAGGCTGGGTAAATAAATTTCTAGAGGTGTGATTATTTTAGGCCCTGAGCATTATCCTTGTTGTTTGATGCCCCTTCCAGAGCTGCCATGAGCACTAAATCTGCTCGCTGGTGTTCACAAGTCTGAAGGCTGAGCACAGCCCTGCAGGGAGACAGCAGGCTCTTGGTGGGGATGTTGTTTTCTGGCAAATTCATGTTGTACTTAGCACTTAATCATTTCTGTGTCCCCTAAGGCAGAGTTCTTTTCCCTCTCAGTCGGTCACAGCCCTGTCACGCTCCCAAAGAGTTTGAGCAGCTGATGCTGAGTCACCAAGTGGAAAACACAAAGTATGTCTGAGAAGGCTTGACTGAGAAGTGGGAAGAAGAGGGTAGAAAAAAGGGGGAGAAGCACAGTTTAACTTTAGCTGAGGAAACTGGTTAGAGCACAGAGGTGCTCTTCAGCACGGGAGTCTTGAGTCCTCCCCTCTTCTCCCTTTTTTGGCAGGGGAACATGGGTCTCACAGAGCTTGTGATTCAGCCTCCAGGAGATGAACCTTTGGTCTTTTTAGGCGAAGAAGCATTTTGCTATTTTTAATAAAGCGAGGATTTTAACCTGGAAATCTTGACTGCAACTTTTAGCTCTTCTATGGATCAGATATTGCAAGATTTAGGATAAGGTGAGGAATATTTATCTCTGTGATTCATGTCTGCCATCCAAACCCCCATGAATTTTACCTCATACTAATGTTTTCTTATATATCATTTTTTCCATGTGAGGAAACACCCATTTCTCACATGATGGCCTAAGTCTGGTAGGTGAAGTGAGCTGAAGCAGGACAGAAGTGGGTCACAGAGCCAGAGAGGGAAGTGAATGAGGCTCCATGGCTTAGTCACAGCAGCCAGTTGAGTGATGGCCATGGGTGCTTGGCTAAATCATCACAGATGCTCCCAAGGCAGTGTTGGCAGAGAGTAAGCAGTAATTAATAACAACTGTTAAATGCAGACATTTCATACCTCTCAACCTTGAAGCAGGAGAAGGATTTTTTCAGAATACTTCCTTTTTACTCACTCTCACGCTTCATGTTCAGTACACCCTGTTCCTGAACCAAGCTGTCATTCAGCCATCCTGAGACTTCCCAAGCCATTCATCTGAGGATTTCTGCCTGAAATGGCTGTAAGAATCAGAGTCCCCAGGTTATCATTTAGTTCTAAGTCCATGATATAATCAGGAAATCTCTGAGATGAGAGCTTGTATGGAAAGCCACACAGAGAAATACCCTAGAAACCTCCATGCCACTTCCTTTAATCAGTGCAGGTGCCAACTTTTGGGGTTAATTTTTCTTGCCCAGGATATATTTGATTTAAAAAATCAAGATTTCCTAAGCATCCTCACTCAACTTCAACATATTTTCACTCTTAATATATGCATGTAGCCCAGAATAAGCCCCCCCCCCAAAAAAAAACCAAAAAAAAAAAAAAAAAAAAAAAACAAACCAAAAACTACTTCATTTAGGTATTGTAGATAGGTCCTGAGATGGTGACCTGGAGTAATTTTGCCGTGAATGGCCAGTTTTGCTATCTCCTGCTTCCTGATGCAGGAGAGGCACAAGGCATAAGAGGGACAGAATGATGGTGCAAAAATAATGGTCATAACCAAGTTCTCCCTCTCCAAGTTCAATCTGGTGCACCTGGTATTTGAAAGAAATTATTTGCTGGTGCAATGCCATTTTTAAACAACTTACACTATACTTTTCAAATTTGTATTTGATTTAAACCAGCCCATGTGTGGGTTGGTTTAAGAAAAAACAAAAAAAAGAGGTTTTTCTTGATTTAGAAAAATGGTGACAATCTGCACAGTCTGAGGGCAGAGGTGGAAACCCAGCCCTGTTCTGAGCAAAGTTCCATGCAGCATGGGACATGCCAGGTCAAAAGGAGGGCATGTTCTGGGAAGGGAAACATGTATTTGGAAATCACCAAGGGCCATCAGAACAACCAGTGCTGTCCAGGGTAAATCTGCATGAATTTTGTTCCAACCTCCTCACCATTTCAGTGTCCAGATGCCTGCCCCTGGCTGTCCCAAAGCATCTTCCCCTGCCCCTGGGAAGGTGGGAGTGCTGTGTGCTCCTGGACAGGGCATTAACCAGAGGAGCTAAACACCACTAACCCCTTGTGGCTGCCTGCCACAAACTTAACCAAACCCAGCAGGAAGAAGAGGGATGGTGGCCTGGTGAAACCCACACACAGACAGAGCCAGGGCTGCTCACTGTGAACTGGGAATTTCTCCATCCCATCTGGACCAGCTGTGGCATCAGAAAAGCAGTTCAGCCACAAACCAAACCATGAGGCCGTCACTCATCAGCACACAGCACTGATGCTACTGCAGAATAGCAGGAAAGGCTCTATCCCCATCTACTTTTAAATCATCAAGCTAATAAGTACCCTGGATGATAAGATGTAATCTTTTAAATGCAGTATGGATTTCTTCCCTGAATTATGCATGATAACATCTTTAGGCAAGAGAGGTTTTTTTTCTCTCCTAGAAGAGAAATCTTGTGGTGGTGGTAATCACTGTTTTACAACAGGCTCACCTGGGAAAGGCTCCCTATAGCTGGGCAATCTCTGCTGACTTCCTGGGGGTGTGGAGCCCTTGGATGGTGCTAGAGCAT
This sequence comes from Zonotrichia leucophrys gambelii, assembly GCF_028769735.1. Lineage (NCBI taxonomy): Eukaryota > Metazoa > Chordata > Aves > Passeriformes > Passerellidae > Zonotrichia > Zonotrichia leucophrys. Next base: position 23,276,163 of record NC_088178.1, on the reverse strand, counting down.
CTCCAGGCGATGGGAGGCTGTTACACCCACTGGTTCCACAAGATGGGACTGGTCTCCAAGCAAAAGGAGCCTGTCGAGGAAGATCAAGAGGGGAAAAAAAGCATGAACACTGGGATTTCAAAGGTGACTGGGCAAAATCAGATCACATCTGGTCACATGCAGTCGCTGTCTGGGCCTCAATGGTTCCCCAGGGGGGCACTGGGGACCACATGCTGCACAAGAGGCAAAGAGCACAAAATAAAAAAAAATAGATGAAATTCCACCTGAATGCAAGAAATTTCTTTTTAACTATGAGGGTGGTGAAATGCTGGAGCAGGCTATGGAGTCTCTACCCCTGCAGATATTCAAAATCCAGCCAGATTTAGCCCTGGGCAACTCCATGTAGGTAACAGCCTGAGCAGAGGGGATGGACATGGTGATCTCAAGACCCTTTCCAACATCATCCATTCTGTGATTCTGTTTCCTGTTTCTTATACATGATTTTGACAATTTTACTGGCCATTTCTCAGCAATTACACCATTCTGCAGGGTAATAATACAAATATATGGCTCTCATGCAGCTTTTTTCCCTCCTTGATCTCCAGTGCCTTTAATGAGGGTTGTAGTTATCAATCTCCTTTGATCAGCTGGGGCATCCACAAACCAAGGGATTTGCTTAAAGACATTCAGGAAAGTTGGGGGCAAAGGGACCAAATCTCCAAAGTGTCACCTCCCCTTCCCAGACCAGCACTGCCACTGCAATGCCTGTGCAAGTGATATTTCCAGAGAAATTTCTAAGCACCTAGTGACAGCAGAGGATGAAGGTTCCGGAGGCAGCACTCTGTTCACAGATGCAGCCCTTGGACTGCAAATCCCAGCAAAGGAAAGATGTTTCTGTGTTTTGCCAGGGAGCAGTGGTGCAGGCAGCCCTGCTCCGCTGAGCTCAGCTGAACCACAAGCAGGCAAGCTGGTGCTCCAATAGAAATGTATCCACAACTGGTAAAAAAAGGCTTTACCCACCAGTGCTTCAAGATACAGGTCAGGTTTCTGTGCATCACGTGATTTTTTTTATTATTTTTTTCCCAGTGTCCTGGTGTCAGATTTGGCCAAGCTGCAATGCATAAAAAACAAAACATTTTTTCTTAATAGTACAATTATTGCCAATCCTTAGAGACTGATGATTGTAATAGCATAAAAATCATTTTACTAAAACTGACATTGCTGTGATTTTGCATCTCAATGTATTTTGATCTATAGGCAAGTGCGCCTTAAAAAAAATAATTCTGATTTATCTTATGGATAGTGAAAACCAGACAGAAGAGCAGATGTGTGTGCATGTCTACAGACACACAAAAACTGAGCTGCCCTTTAAGTACTTGCTTAAATCCCAGGTCCTAACAAATAGGAATGATCTTGTTACTCCTTTGGTGAGCTGAATAAGTATGTGGACTGTGTTTGTACGGAGCAGAGGAAGCAGGCAGTGGCCATTTATGGACGATTAATCACAGCCATGTATTCTTTATTTCCTATTTAGGGGTGATACAGTGGGCTGAATTCTAATCAGCTCTCTCTGTTGCAGGGTTTCATGTTTCTGCTTTCAGCAGTTAACACTTTAGAGATAGTTGAAGCTAAATGAGCAGAATGGCTATGGATTGGGATCTAATGTGTGGGCTCCTGGGAAGTTACACTGGAAATGGGTGTGGATAATAACACCTCCTAACAGTGAGCTGAGCCTGACTAAAACCACTTCTGATCCCAGATATTCACTCACTACCTAATAAAGTTATGAAAACCAATGCAAAACAGAACAAAATGCTTCAATTGGCATGCAGGGAACATTCCTATTTGGAGGTGCTTTACAGCTGGTCAAGTGGGATAGTGGTAAGCAAGTGGAAAAGGGAAGTTCAGCCTTGTGCCCCACTCATCAGCAATTCCTCCAACAGCAGGAATGCCTACAAATGAACACAGGGTTTTAATGTTTTCTGAACATTTGGTAGGTGAAGCTGGATTTTCTTAATGGTCAGGACTGGAAACTACCCCTGCCTGGAGGGGCAATGCTGCCCTCCCTGGCCTATGACTCTGGTGTAGTTGTAGTTCAAAGGACTGGCAGACCAAGTGCCCCAAGGTTTCAGGCAAAGCTCAGGAAGGCTCAGTCAGGGATTGTTGCACAAATGATTCCGCCATTCTTCCTTGTTTTTTATTTTAAATATGCAGTATGTCAGAACACTCTTCAGCAGAGACACAATCTTCACCCCTTAGTTCAAGGAGTGGAGAGAAGCATAATTTTAACAGAGTCAGTACCTCTTCCCCTTGCACGATGCTCAGTTTGACCTTTCCAGCACTACAGTGGTATTAAGATAAGAATCATGTACTGTACCCTGACCTCAGTCACACCACAGCACACCTGAATTTGGAGTCAGTCCACTCAAGCAATTAGAATTGACTGGGACTAAGGCTGGTGCAGGCAGTGTTTGATATTCCTGGCGTCTGCAGAGCAGGCAGTCGGTGGGATCCATTACCTCAGCCACACCTGCCCTCGGCGCCGCTCACAATGTGTTTATTACGCGTGGCACTAATCGCACAGCAGGAGATTAAACTGGAGAGCTTTTAAAAGGCAAATTGGCCTTTTACATCCCCTAATTTGGAATGGGGGCCAGATTGCTCTGGATGATTTAGATACCTAACTCAATCAATGAGTGTGAGACATTGAAATGCCTTTGGAAGGAAAAGAAAAGAAAAACCGAAACAAAAAAAAACCCTGCAGTCCCTAATCTTTAAATTTCATCTTTAATTTTGGAGTGAAATTGGTGCTTAGAAAATATATCTCAGGGAGGGCAGGGAAAGAAGAGTCCATTGAGCAAAAGTGAAATCTCACTGAGCCAGGGACTGTCATCAACCAAAAGAGGAGATGGGAAATTAGCACACAGCTCAGGCTGGCTCACTCGCAGGAATACACTGACAAAATCCATGCAAGCAGATGATGCCATCCAGCCCCTGAAAATCTAAAGTCCTTTAAAATTAGGGCCCTAGGTGAGAGATACTTTTCCAGGCATTAAGACTCTGGCAGCCCAGCCAAAGTACAAGATCAAGAAAATAAATTTGAAGGAGTTACTTTATTACAGATAACAGTCCTTTTCCCAGATAGCCACGCTTCAGTTAAACTCACTGAACCAAAGGCCACGTTGCAATTCACTTGGGAAAAACAGCTTGGACTGAGATATGATACAGGACAAGAAAAATTAATGATTTTGAGACGTATCATCATAGGAAGAATGTGAGGAAAGTTTTTGATCTTCTTTTATTGGGACTCTTGAGATCTCCTCCTGGGCTACTATTTAAGACCCAACATTTTTTGTGCTTCTTGGATGCAGTTTCCATAGTCTAGCACAGAAAGAGGCCTCTGAAAAGAAAGCAGCACTATATTCTGCCATATGCAGTGGACCAAGTGGAGAAGAGCCACATCAACAGTGGGTGTTACACAGCAGTGGGAAGAATTTAAGTGATTTTCAAGAAATGACAATTCAGTCCACAAAGGGGCTTGGGGACATGGAGGCTTGAAAGATTTGGAGGCAAAATAACGGAGCTTTGTTTTAAAGTCAGCTTGAGACTGCAGAAAACCACTCTGAAATTACCTGCTGGCTTCAGGTTATCCTTGTGTTGAGAAGGAGATACTTCAGCTGTCTGTTCAGGGGCTAGTGAAAGATCTCAGCCTTCAGAACTGCCTGTATTCAGCACTGCAGGTAAGTTGAGACAAATAAGATGGGATTTACAGAGGGAGAAGCGCTGTTGAAGTGCAGTAATGGAGGTAATAAAGATTTTCCTCCTGAACACACAAACAGGATTTCCTACTCACTTGACCAGCCAGAGAAGAGAAATGTTGCTCATTTGGACACATTTGTCTGAGTCTAAGTAAGAACACACCTGTGTGTGCATGGGCAGTCTGGGGTTAACAAAAAGTTTCTGTCAGTTCCCAAGCACTGCCAGTTTGTCCTCTGCTACACCTAGAAAATGAACAGCATGGAAATTAAGATCTACTCATGAGCAGTAACTTAGCTCTTTTATGTAACATGCTGTAATGAAGATTATAAAAGCTACCTTCACAATTTCCAAGTCCAATTCTTTTTCATTTTGCCAGGAATTAAATTTCAGATCCCAAATGCAGCTTTAAAATCTGAGTTTGTAGGTCAAAAATATCAGAGAGGTTTGTAACAACTTCCTCCTTGCCACAGGCTTTGTCCACAGACACAGCTCAATGAAATGTGCCTCCAATGATGGCTGCAGACCAGTGACACACATTGTGACTAATCTAAGCTCTGGGACCACAATCCAATGGATTTGAGAACCCATAGCAGGGGGATCCAGCTGGAGGAACATGTACAGGCCAGTCTTAATGCAGGAAAGCTTCATCCAGTTGCTCTTGTTACTCCATTTTATTGTATTATAACAGTTATTTGATCTCCAAGAGCTGGACCATGCAAGATTCAAAGCCAGCCAGCAAACTTCCTGTCCAACACTCAGGTAAATGAATATTGAATTCAGGTGAATATTTGATTGCCCAGTGTGGCAGGCAGAGGGCTCAGACAATGGGGAAGGTTGGAGTCAGTCACTACAGCAAAACTCTGGGTTGGGAGGATCCCTATTCTAATTCGCTTCTTGACCTCTAAAGTATTTTTTCTTCTTTTTTTTTTCTTGTTTTTTTAGTACTGTTTCTATCTACATCAATGTTCACAGACATCAAAACCAGCTAAGAATAGACTAAAAACTGAGCTAGTCCAAGTTACCAGGTCAATGAAGACACAGTTCAAGATGGCAGCATCATAGCCTGTGCCCAGGTGTCGACTGGAAAGAAGGCAGACAAGGAACTGTACCTCCAGTCTGCTGAGGTTTGTGCTCCATCAGGCCTTTGCAATCATGCCTTGCATCATGGCAGCATAAGTGTGGTCCCTAAATCCCAACTTATTTAAGATAAAGGTACTACCAGGGTTACTTTTTTTGAAGCATAAAAATTTCAGATTTAGATAGATGTTCTTTTTTATTTTGTGATCATAGCTAATTAAAAAAAAATAGAAACATATACAGATCCAAAAGTTTATTAGAAAAGAAACATTTTAGTTTAATTATGCCACTGTGTTGTGTATGACACAAAGCCCACTGAAATCTGAATATTTGATGATCTCTGGAATTTGACTAAGAGCTCTTCAGCCTTAGGGAGAAACTTGACAATTACTAATCTACATATGCTGACAATATCAGGGGCCCCATGAGGGTCTTTAATTGCTCTGTAAACTTCAAACTGGAGTGTTCTTCAGTAGGACAAAACAAGATGCTGCATTCAAGCTAAAGAAAAGTGGTAGTTGACATGTTTATTAAATATCCCCAGGCCCTGAAGGATTGCAGGGTTGAAGGTTCTCTGGATAGAAGTTATAAACGCAGCATCTGATTTATTCCAGACAGAATAATTAAGCATTAATGCTCAGGTGCAGCTACAGCACAATGGATCCAGGTAAACTTTCTGGATTTCCACAACTCCATACTGTTTTTCCATTCTCTTGCTTCCACAGCCCTTTTTGCTACATTTGCTTATGCTTTATGATTGAGCACATGGAATGTCTGCATGATGTGAACAGAAGTGGGCGGTGAGTTCAATAAGGTGCTGACCTGAGATTTTTGAAAGCAAAATGTGTGACATTTGCCTTACTGTTACTTAATTGGAGGCAGTGAGTTTTGTCCATGTATCTGGCAGGGGAGGGACTTTTGTCCTCCAAGATACCTTCAATACAGGGCCTGAATTTTTGCCAGAAATTTTAGTATATCTGGCTCAAATGGCAGCTGCAGGAAGATGGACTGTTTCATAGGAAAAGTGATGGTTTTCCTTAAATTTACAGCTTGACACAAGCCCACGCTTTGATGCTGAAGGTTACATGTGTGTTATGGCCAGCACAGAGGGTTATTCTAGCTCATTCTCCTGTTGCTGCATTGACTTTGATGTTTACCTTGTACATTGTCAACATAATCACCAAGCAAATTCTGATTGCTTCATTTCTCATTTTATTTCTATTTCAGGAACGTGTAGAGTTTTCCTCCCACTGCTGGGAGGGTTCATTACCTCTGCTGAACTGGCCATAGCTCGTGGAGAAAGAAATAACATTAACCCCTCCAGAAGTCACCTAAAACAGCAGAATTTATCTTGGAGAGGGCTTTTACAAAGTGTTTCATCATTTCTGGGGAGCAGAAGGAACAGACAGAGCTTGGATCACAACCCAATGGGATGTGCAGCATTTCCCATTAGGGGGAACACCTTGCCTTGCAATGAAGTTGATCAGGAAATAACAGGATGGAGTAAATCCTGAAGGTCCCAGTGCCAGCTTCATTCTGGGCTCTAGTAACACAATCCAAACCTTTCAGTTTGGGATGGGAGAATGTTATCGACACAACACGTTAAACAACCTTAACTCCAGTGAGCAATGGCACCAGTAAAACACTTGTTTATTAGCAGAATGCATCTGATCTCAAAGGCCTGCATGACAAGTTCATTACATATCAATTTAATTAGCTGATTTACATTTAATTTACATTTCAATTAATGTCTTTAGCAACAAAACGTTGCCTTAATAGGGTAATTGCCTATTAGGCAATATGTAAAAGAATAAATAGTTGCATTCTGAGGAAGAATTCCTATTTTCAATTTTTTATTACCATAAATAACCTAAATAATTATTGCTCTTAAGGGGCCATGTCCCAGCTCCCTTCTGGGCCTAATTATAAAGACTTAGTACCTCATTAGGCAAAATGGTTTCAGAGTCACAGAAAAGCATTACTCTAATTGTGACTCATTAGTTTCGACAAAAGAGGGGAAAACTGCAAAAGTCGGCAAATTTTGCCATATTAGTCTTGCGGTTCATAAGCAGAGGAACATTTGAGAAGTGGCTCTTACAGCTGTGTAGGCGTTTCTGTCATGAAGTCCTGTTTTCAGAGGGGTTTTTTTGTTAACTTTGGTCATTAAGAGAGAGTCACGTCCAACTGAAAAACCTGGCACGTGCAACCCTGGTGTGGAGCGAGAACTTGAGCAAACTTTTGGGTTTCTGCTCATCTTTTCCCCTCATGGCCACAAGCACAGGTGGCTTGGTTTGACGCTGTAATGTAGGGTTCATCTCCCACCATGCCAGAAGAGTTGCTTTCAACACATTCCAATTCCATATTCCAATGCACTGAAAATAGACAAATGATTTATAGGTTTTATTTGAATTCAATGGTGTTTTATCACAGTGTAAAATTTACTGCAGGCTTGGGTGTGACCAACCTGTAACTTTATGGCTCTCAGTGTTGGATCTACTGATGTAAAGCACTGAACTCATACATGCTCACCCTGATGGTTTAAATTTGTTAAAAAATAACATGGAAGGTTTGGTGTAGTGCTGATGGGGTTTACGCTACGTTAGGCATCACCTCTCTGTGCTAAGCTAACATGACACTGGATCCAGAATCCTCTGTTCCTCTGGCAGCCAGTGTAAAGCCAACACTAGAGCACCAAGCTGGCACCAGGTGCGTGTCAGAAGCTCTGGCTGATTTGATGGACATGTCTGTGCTTTGTTTGGATGAAGTTTGTTCTGCTGGAGACTCAGCAGTGCAGAGATTCAGAACTGATGAGTGGAACTAAGGGCACTGGTTGCAGTTGCTTAAAATTATGCCATGTGAGGAAATAGAAAGGGACTAGTTAAGATATTGTTTAGCAAATCATAAATTAATAATATTCTAGGAATACATAGAGCTTTTAAAATGAAAATGTTTAAATAATGAGAAAACAACCTTTTCATATAGTGTTAGTTTTTCTCATTAACCTTTAATGATGATTCATATGTAAAAGAAACACAAACAGCTAGAAATAGCATTGTTAATTATAGCACTGTACAGCCTCCAAGAACAGATAATCGGTGGGAGTTCTCCTTTTTTCTCTTTTTTTATTTTGTCTTCTTTTTTTTTTTCCTTTTTTAGTGACTAGGTGTTAGTGTCCTCATTTTACAGGGAGTTAAACTGGCAGCACAGAAATGTTAAGGGATATTTCATATCTCAGAACTGTAAGGGGACTCCCGACCCTTCCACTCCAGCCATCCTGCTTTAATGTTTACTGGAGTCAGCAATGTCTCTAGGGGATTTTGGAACTCATCTTGAACCCCAAGATCTTCAGACCACTTATGACTGTCCCATAATGTGCCAACTCCTTACCTGGTTACCTGGTGTAGCTCATCCACTCTGGAGACAATTCATCTGCACTCTGTGTTTGGGCAAATTTATTGCCAGAGACTGGGAAGTTCTAGTTCATTATTACTTAACTTTCCTTTAACAAGGTGCTGTGTGTATACACCATTAAGACACTGTAAAAGAAAACAGGAAGGAGTCACTTTCTTATAATACTAAAGGCACACTTTTACTAAGATAACAGTGCTAGAGAGAAAGAGAGAGAGAGGCTTCTACTTCCAAAAAATATCTTATTACCTTCAAAAGTTAATTACTCAGGATTCAGATGTATCTTCTGCTATTCTGAATTTTATTTTTGCCCCTACATCTGATGGCTCTGGAATTCTCTTTTGAGCTGCAAGCCCAAAAGCTCATTTAAAACCTTCCCTACTTTCCCATGTCTGTGATTAACACTAATCCACTCAACCCTTTCTTTTGCTACAGGTAAATCAGCCTAGGGTTAGGGATGGTCCCAAGGAAAAAGCTGTGGATGAAGCCATGTTGTGGCAGTTTTGCACCCCCCTTGGGATGCCTTTACAAATTGTCTTACAATGAAAAAGAAAATGTTCTGCCTTTCAGAGTGGATTCCATTGAAAACTGAAAGTTCTTGTCATAAAAAAAAAATTATTAAAAAAATATATATATATGTAATATCTCTCTCTTTTTCTGATGGACTAGAGGCATTTTAAAGCAGCAATGTTATAATTTATGGGGAATTTGAGCATAGATCTCAGAGCTTCCTATTAGAAACTAACTTCAGCCATTATTTCGAAACAGCATTTCAGGTTTTTTTCCTCTAATATAAAAAGCTATGATTTATAACAGGAAAACAAGCCAGCAAGAAAGTCCTCGAGGTTCTCTAGTGACTTCGCTGTTGTCAATCAAAATAACAGGGAAGATACTCAAACACTGCTACTTTAATGGGCAGAGGCACAAAACTCCTGACACACTGCAGAGGCTTTTGGAAAACAAGTGCCTGATGCCATCTGAGCTGGGTGAGGCTGGCACAAGCCAGAGCCTTGATCTGAATGTGATGGATTTTGAGCTTTATCTGCTGTTCCAGGTGGCCTGTGCCAAATCTGTGACTTCTCAGCCCCTATTCAGCTGCTGCCTCAGCCTGGCTGCCCAGAGGTGCAGCTTGTCCCCCTGCAGGCTCAGAAGCCTCAGAAGCTGGCATTCCCTGCAGCAGCTCCCTGCAGGGAACGGGCTCCAAGCAAATCCTTCAGAGCCCTCTCCCCTGATCTCTGCTCAGTAAGCACTGCTTTACCATTATTTGTTAAAATGCTGTACAGAGTCACAACGTTCACACACAGAACATACAGTCAGGGCAGCCTCCTGTACATCACAGGCCATTAAATACTGTTGTCAATCTTCTTTTTGTTCAGCTAAAATATGTTTTGTTTCAACAAAAGCATTTCTTTTGTCAGCTTCTCATTCTCCTTTGGTATTGTCAGGAAATGGAGAATTCACTTTCTCTTTGATAGTCTGTTCCAGTGGTTACTCCCTTTCTCTGTTACAATATAATGCCAAATATCTAATTCAATTTTTTTCTAGCCTCAGCCTCCAGCAACTGATCCTTGCTATGCCTTTCCCAGTTAAATTAAATATCCATATAGTATTCTGTGTTTTCACAGAGGTACTATCTGCTGTAATCAAGCCACAGCTTTTGGCTTTCTGCTCAGGCCACTGGGCTCTTGCTGTTGCAGCCAGAGTCATTGTGGCTGACTTTCCATCAGCAGAGAATCTTCCCTACAGAGCACTTTTGGACACTACCCAGCTGCTCAGAACTACTGCAGGACAAGAGCCATTGTCTCTGGTGTGGCAGAAGAACAGACAAGAATAGTGAGTCATGTTTGCTTCCGCCATGACCGTTGTCTTGAGCTGCTTTGCCAAGCCAACAATGTTCTTTTCTTTGCCTTTTAAATACAAAGCTGTACATACATAAGAAGTAAAAAATCCCTAATTTATTCTGTGAAAGTGTTCATCAAGTGAGAGACAGGACTCTGGGAAAAGATTAAGAGCTTACATTTTTCATTTGACTTATTTCACATAAAATTTCATAGAGGATAAAATGATGGGAGGAAAAGAAGCAATGATATTTCTGTTTTATCTCTTTCTAAGGACCATAAATCTTTCTGAAGTATCATTAATTATAGCAGCACCATTCACAATGCTATTGTTAAGGGTCTATCAGCAGTCCCATTATAAAGCCCTATTTTCAGGGGTTTATAACTTGGTTAGAAGAATTTTGTTTCTGGCAAAAACTTTGCTGGGGCAATGTCTCCATCTAAGACAATTTATTTTAAATGTAAAGCACAAAGAAAAATGTTACCTCTTCTGAACTGAGTAAGGGAGAGACTAGGAACTTTCTGGGGTACAATGCTAATGCTGTCTTGGCTGATTGAATTTGTGTCATCTGTGAATTCCTAAGACTGTATTCAAAGAAGTTATCTCTTAGATGAATTTAGATGATTCCTTTACAACACAAGTTTCCAATTACTACAACTGAATTCAAGATCTGGAATATTCCTCTAGTGGCTGTAATCAAATCAGGTTTGATTTCTTTAGCTGCAGCCAGTCGAAAAAGAATTTAGCAGACCTGAAAAACAGCTTACATATTAAGAAAACTTCAGTGTCTTTAGATAGCTTGCCTATTATTTCTTTTTTGTTGCAGGCAGGATACACATCAAGAATGAGTGAAGCTACTGCTCATATGCACCAAAGTGAGTATTGACTTAGCAGCAAAATGGAGGAGGAATTGCTCTGTCATGGCTGAGCCACAGTGAAATGTTAAAGAGGCATTGAGTTTCTCCAGATGTGCAGTAAAAATGCTCTGCAAAAGGCACTGGTGAGACTGGGAGGGCAAGGCAAAGAAAGGTCACTGCTTCACCTACATAAAAACATGAGCAGGTGGCCTTTGCCTGTAGCAACTCGTACATTCATCAAAAAAGCCAAGAGCTCAGCCCAGTCGTGTCTTTGCACATCAGGAAAGAGCAAGATGCTCAATAAGACAGGATCAACAAAATCATTGTGGCCTTTTTCAAAAGCAATAGATATTAATGAATGGGAACTTCTGGACAACTTTTTTCCCTGCTTTAAAGTAGAAAGATTAGATGAAAATGTATTTTGTGAGGAGTGTGCTGACACCCTCAGGTAATCTCCATCCTCTGTCCTCATCAATAATCTAGCACTCTACCTTTCCCTGTTACATTACTGTCTGCAGTAATCCAATTCACTTTGGTCCCCTTAGATCCTATTAGAATCTCTCACAAAATTCTTCCAGCTCTGCTCTGTAGTGTTCTGGGATTATTTAGTCTTAACTTCTGCTGCCTGTTTTCTTCTACTACAATTCTTTGCACAGGGACCGACTTTTGTGCATTGCACATTTAACCTCACAGTGAGTCAGAAGATCAAAATTAATGCAAGGGAGTATTGTCCAGTGGGGTCCCCAGAGCACCCTAATTCTGTTTGGAACATTGTTGAATACATCTTGTGATAACAAGTTCCACTATCTAAAGTACTTTCTTCTATCAGTTTTGATTTTGTTGTCTTTTAATTTCACTGCACGTGTCCTTTGAAAGGATAAATAGGCATGGGCAAACAGAAGAACTTATTTCTACATATTATTCAGTCCCTTATGTACCTCCTTTGAATTACATATTATTTTTCTCCTCTCTAAAGTAACACAGTCTTAATGTTTTGTTTGTTTGCCTTTCTAATGTGGAAATCTTACCATATCCTGTAATTTATTGCTGTTATTTGAGCAGATGCCTTCCCGGAATTCTCTTCAGTTATTAATGGTAAGTCAGTCGTGCTCAGTGATAATATCTAAATAGAGCCTGTTCCTCTGCAGGAACAGAGATGTCTCCTCTGGCTGCCTGGGCAACATCAGGGGCTCAAAATAGGCAGAAATGAACCTCTGACAATATTCCTAAGAACTGCAGCACAGGGTGGCAAAATGTGGAAAGCTCCTTTATTCCCTTCACTCTGATTGCCAGAATGACTGTGAAATATCACTTTGCACCCGGCGTTCTGCTTCCTAAGAAATGGAGAAAACCATTCCTGGCTTCTTAGCTGAAAGTGAGCCTCTGACAAACTCAGTGATGTTAGGCTTGCTCTCTGATCTCCAGCCTGATCTGATCTAATTCTGTCTAATCCCTAGTATTTTTTAGATTCTGAACTGTACAATACTCACTGTTTGCAAACCTCACCCTTCCTATTTTTCCCACTTTATCTATTTTGCAGCATATTTCAATGCACTGAATCTCCTGATGCCTGACCATCACAAGAATTCCAACAATATGATATAAATCCTGCGGTAAATATCTTAAACCAGTGTGACTTCAATCTTTCTTCTAGTTTGCAGTGGTAGAAATAAGAACAAAATTGAGTATTTTGATGACATCACAGCTCTTCTGCAGCAGCCATTTTAGAGGGCCCAGAGGACAGGAAAATGTGAAGCCCATAACTAGAGTAGATTGTAAAAGGAAAAATAACACAATGCAGAGAAGTCATTCAGAGTCTTTTAATACATGGAACTAAGTATAAGTAGTATTACAAGAAGATTTACTGCTGTAAAAGCAAAGGAATTCATGTGCTTTCACAGCAGGGAAATTTTACAGCAGTTAAAATCTCAGATCTATTACAGGAGCAAGCACTTTTTTTGTCATTTTGGTTAACAGTTTTTTCTTATTAGAAATGAATTTTTAGTAAAAGTCTGGGTTTTCCCTCATTGTCACCCAGATTCCTGCATTACTGTTCCTGCAGTGCAAATGCAAGTGTAAATCAGGCATTTAACAAAAATGAGAAGGTCCAGCTGGGTCTCACATTGCTGCAGAAAGGGCTGGAGAGGAAAGCACTGCAGCAGCAGCAGCATTCCTTCCCAAGGCCCAGCAGGGAGAAGGGGCAGAAACTCTGCAGACCAGAAGGTTTGCCAGGGAAAGGCACTGAAATTCATCAGTGCCTTATCACTTTGGAGAAGCTTTCTGTCCTGCCTTGTGCTCCTTTTTCAAGGGCTATAAAGTACTTCTGTTCCGGGGCACTGCACATGGATATTAAATTCTCATCACAAACATGATACCATTTTTGATTTCAGCATTTATCTATCTTCTGTTCTTATATGGCCACACTTACCATAATATCTCATACTTCACAATTTTTAACACATTATTTAACCCTCTAAAACGCATATATATGAAAAGTAGCTGAAAATAAGCAATAAACCATTTTAATACTGGTACCATCTGAAGCTATGGATCTCTGAGAATTTTCTTCTCATTAACTCTGGAATGCTATTCATAACCTTGAGACTGATAATGCTTAGAAAATTATTTTATCCAAGAGTAAGCCCCTCCTTAATATATGTAGTAGAAGTCTACAGAGAATTCTCCAGGCCCTAAACACAGAACCCTTTGCTAAAACAAACAAACAAACAAACAAACAAAACAAAAACCCAAACAAACAAAAAATCCTAAAGCAAAACAACCCAAACTACACCCTAAAAAGATGCAAAACCACCTAAACAGAAATAAACAGAGCTGCTACAGAAGTCACATTAATGAAAACAAGCCCCTGCCTTTCCAATCCTTTATTTGTTTTAAAAGATTAGTATCGAGTATTAGTAGCAACATTTAATCCATCTATAGATTTCACTTTTGTCTGCACTGGCCTATTATGTTCATTGCCATTTCCTTTTAAAAAAATAAGCAAAACCAAAAAACAAAGACAGAAATCAAAGCATTTTCAGAATGCTGTTTCTTTCCAGATCACTTAACATGATTTTTCTTTGAAATTGTAAAATTAAAATAAAAAAAGCCAAGGGATACATTTGAGCCACTGCTTTCTTTTGGAAGCAATTAAAATTTTCTGTCCTCTCTACAGCTGTACTTGAGGACTTGGAAAGAATATTTAAAATCCCCTTAAGGTCTGAGGCTGAAATAACCTACATTGCTAAAACAGAAATCAGACTATTTTGGTGTTGGATGGGATTGCAAATAATCTGAAAACAACTAAGCAGCAGAGACATTGGGGAATATCCTTGATATGACCAAAATGGTGAAGATCAAGGACATAAATCTGAGTTTGTGGGAGGATAGGAATAAACAGACAGTTTCAGATATGAGAGTGCAGACAAGTCTTCAAAGATGGAATATACCCTGTGCACTGTGTCTCACCCACAGAGGACATTAAAATGGGATACTCGAGTCAAAAGGGCCCAGTCTACAACACGATGAAGGCATCAAAATGTATCAAAATTGAATCAAAATTGCATCAAAAGAGTAAAAGAAAAGAAAAATAATTTAAAAAAAAAGGAATGGAAATCCAGTGCTTTTTAGCTACTTAAGCATGGAGATGTATAAAACTTGGTTGAGACCCCTCTGCTGCAGAGAAGGCTCTCCCTGCACCTTTCTGCAGGAGGACCAAGAAGCTGCAGGAATCTGACATATCAAGAAGCTGCAGGAATCTGACATACCAAGAAGCTGGAGGAATCTGACACATCCTGAGCTTCCTGGATGCCCTAAAGCAGCCCTGTGACCTGTCTGATTCTCTGTTCCCCACTGGACACCTGAGCTCTCACACCAGTGCTCCACCATCCATCACTGGCACTGTCCCACCCTCAGGAGGCAGCGGCTGGAAATTGTTTTATCTACTGTTTATGGTATTTTATTTACTAGTTATGGTACTATTTCATCTACTATGTATGGTACTTTTGGTACACCCCAGCAGCTCCAGGAAGCCCTGTGGGGAGTGCCAGGACGAGCCAGCCTGAGGTCCGAAGGTGGAAGAAACAGAGAAGGCTGTGAGATGAACACGGATGAAGGATAGGATAAGAGACAGGACAAGAGGACGTACTCTGAAAGCGCGCCAGGGGTTTAGGTTGGAAATTTGGAAGAATTTCTTCATGGAAAGGATCATTAAACATTGGAACGGGCAGCCCACGGCGGTGGTGGAGCCACAGGCGTTTAAGGCTAGACGGGACGTAGCACTGTCTAGTGGTGCTCGGCCATAGGTTGGACACGGCGATCTCACAGATCTTTTCCAAGCTGACTGATTCTGTGGGGGCAGGAGGCCCTGGAGAGCAGTGAGGGGCTGAGGGGAAGAGGACATGGGCGCTCTGGGGACGCGTGTGGGCAGGGCCAGCATAGGATCTCATCCTTCCAGCGCGATGGCGGTGAGGGCAGGGCGGGGCGGGCACGGAGACAGGGAGGGAGGGAGGGGAAGCCGGCCCCGAGGAGGGCGGAGCGGCCGCCGCGGGCCGGACGCGCCCTGGTTACCGTGACAACGGCGTCGGCCGAGCCCGAGCAGCCCGGACCCGGCAGGCCCCGCTGCCCGCCCGCCCATGCCGCGGAAAGCGCTGCGCTGCGTCCTGCAGCTGGAGCTCCGCTCGGTGAGTGCCCGGGCCGCGCTCCCCGCCCGCCCCAGCCGGGCCGCGGCCGGCAGGAGAAGCCGCGCTTGGCTCTTCCGGCAGCGCTTCCCGCCCCGCTTTTCTCAGCCGGCCGCCGCCCGCGCTCCCGGCCCGGCGGAGCTTCTGGGGGCTGCTCCGGGCCCTGCTGCCGAGCGGGGCCGAGCTCCGTCTAGCATTGCAGCCGCTGTGTGCAGCCCCCGCGGCGGTGTTGGCAGCGGCCGTGCCCTCCGCAGCTCCCTTCTCCTGTGCAAACTTGTGGGGGATGTTTGTCCCCGTGCCCCCGCCCTTCCGCTGGTGTTAGCAACAACCGTGCCGCTTTAGAGTTCTCATTCTCCTGTGGAACATGTGGTTTTTGGAGCACACTGATTCTTGGGAAGCTGTAGAGTGTAGGGAAAAGCACTCTCAGGGGGAAAAAAGAAAAAAAGAAAGCTAAAACCAAAACAAGTCCCAGGAAAGAGCGGCTTGTTGATGGCTCTGGGCAGCTCTGAATATCTGGGTGTTACATGGCGGGGAGTGTGGTGAAAGCGGAAAGTTTTGACATTAATTATGTTAGGATTGTACTCTTTGCAAAGTTTTCTGCATATATCCAAGCTGGGAACACAGCAAGGAGCTGTATCATCTCCTGAACACTTTGCAGAATTAGCTGTGTTAGGCAGTGCCCTGTTACCCTGGAGTCGGTCGCTCCATATTCCCTCGTCCTGTGACCCCGAACAAGCACTGCCATACATAAAAGAATACCTGCTGCTGAGAGGAAAACACGAGATGCCATCCACAAAACTCGAGTGCAGATCCAGGAAGTTTATAAAGTCTATACTGAGAAATTGCCCGGGTATTCCTGGTTGCTTAGCTACCCTTGTTCCCAAACTTGAGGGGCTGCTCCGAGGCAGAGCTGTGAATTTCCACACATGGATGGCCAGGGTGTCACCGTGGCGCTGTTGCTGTGCTGTCTCAACAGCTGGTGTTTGTCTCCACAATGCCAAGGCCAGCCTGGTTCCTGGAGCAGAGCAATGGCCTTTCCTTTTCTGTTCCCACTGGCTGTGAGCTATTCCTGTGCCAGGAGTGAGTACAGGGAACACATTTCCACAGGGTCAGGTTTTCAGGCGTGGGGTATTTGTTGTTTACCCTGCTCTCAAGGCTTCAAGTGAGAATGGAGACTACTCTTACACAAATGTCAATACTGGCTTTTCATTTGAGGAATTTTTTTTCCTTGGTGTTTTCTCACTTGATATGTTTTTTGGGCAGCAGTTCTTTCATTCCCCAGTTGATCTTTATCAGCTAAAGCATGATATTTTTGGTCATATTTTGTGTGATGGACTCACCAGCCTTCTAACCATCTTAGGGACGGGAGCTACTCTTCCACTTTGAGTTTGCATTGATAAGAGTCAAAATTGAACCCTAACTTTGAACCCTAATTTTGACTTAGGTGATGTAGGGGGAAAAAAAAAGTCCAGCGTTCATCCTATATATCTTAATATGAGTCAGGGTCATTAAAAATGTTAAAATACATGAATCCCAGTATACAGAGAAGAATGTTTTTAGTGGTAACCTCAGCTTTATGCCTTCTTTTTTTTCACATTATTGATGCTGTCCTTTGGCCAGTTCTGTACCGTCTTTGATACTAATTATTCTTAACTTTTTCATCATAAATAATAATTCCTCATACTATATGATATCCTTTATCCAGAAAATGGATTTTCAAGAAAATGTAGAATTTTGCTTGGTTGATCTGTTTTTGTGGAACGTGTCCTACTGGGTTTTTTCCTAGTGATCCTTTCATCCATATCTTTATTTTTGAATATTTAAATATTTTGATCAATGGAGTTGTCAGTTTTCAGATCTCTCTTTCTGTCTCACATGGATTTTTGAGCAGATTCTACCTTCCCTGTTTTCATTACATTTCATTTAAGAAAAATTACATTCTTTCACAACATGTGCTGATGATGGTTCAGCCTCCCTGTGGCTCCTTGGTCCAGGCCTAGTGCATATTGAATGACTTTTGTTTCCATCATTTAATTCTTGCAGTTTTCTTTTTTCTCCTGTGTTAAATTTTATTAAAACCAAGGCAAAATATTCAGTTATGTTTGGGACATAGATTTGTTAGCTTTCGCATCTTGGCTGATTTATGCGATGTCCATTAATTCTCTCTTTGTTTGTTTTATTTGTGACCAAAGTCTTGTCCAAATTTCTGATTTATTTTCCTGCTGTTTTTACAGTGCTCTACATATTTCTGCACCCTCTTTGAAATCTGTCCAGTTTTGTCAGAAGTTCTGCCCTCTGTTTTACCCTTCCCTTAGGATACTGATGGGTTTTGGTTCCTTTGACTTAATAAAATTCCAAGATCATCTCCAATCTGAGTCCACCAGCTCTTTGGTTTGTCTTGCTGGTAGTTTCCTTCATTTCTCTTGTCAAATGGAAGGCCTTACTTAAAGACTGAGTAGGTTTTTTGTTTGGTTTATCCTGCCATGGACTGTGTGTAATAAGTGCTCTAGAAGGTTAAGATCAGTAGAATTCTGTCCTTTTCTGTGAGCTTAATTCAGTGATTTCTTTATGGCTATTTATGATGTCCCAGCAGTGGAGCGACTGGGGGCTGGTACACATTTTCCATCTTCCTGGGAACTTTCAGCAGAGATATCCAGCATAACCCTGTCCTAGAAATTTCTCATGGTCCTTGGGGTTGCATGTGAGGTCAGTTAATTGCAGCACTGATCTCCCTCTTCCTTAGCTGATCCATAGATAACACTCTTACCTTCTTTAAAATAGTCCCTCATCCTGCTGGAGCAGTCTGCAGTCAGATAAGAGCTTCATTTGTCTCCCAAGTGTTATGGAACTCTGCATGTTACAGAGTAGGTGTCATGAACTGCAGATATGCATGTGTCATTCATTATTGGAACTGCTTTAAGGTTACATGGCCACATAGATTTGGTGTTGCAGCCCAGGTGAGGAATTATGCAGTTTATCTCCAGGGTAGTAGAATCACAAGTTTCCACATGTGCTACCTTGACCCACACGCTCATTTGTAAGAATTTGTTTTCTTTTTACAGGATAACCAGAAAAATGGCACCTGTTGTTGGCAGATTTGCCTGTTCCAGCATCTTCAGATCTCTTAATAAATAGGCAAACATTGGTTCCCTTCTCTAGGGTGAAAAGCACAAAACTCCAGCTTAAAATGGTTGTAAATTCTACAAAAATATCGAAGACAAAAGTGAGAAGTAAAGCTGATAGGACATGCAGGATGTAGTTTGGGGATCTTTCCTTGTATGAATGAAATCTGTCTCTCTCACTCCTGTTCACACTTGCAACTGCATGAGTGTCATACAAGCTGTTTAATGCTTGACAGACTGTTTCAATTGGGTTATCCATTATTCTGGCACTTTTCTTGTAGATTTGAAGCCCTCATTTATATGGAGAGGAAACCCTTTTTTTACCTTATGCTTTATCTGTAGCGATCTATCACACATTGTTTTCTTCTAGTTCTTCCACCTTTTTAACTGCTGTTTATATAGCTTTCTTTTAAATCTAGTTAGGATTTCTCAAGTAAAATGTTCATTTGGGAGTAGGAGACTGTAACCAAACCACTTATTTCAATTCCCATCACTCCTCCTTTGTCTTTCTTCCTGGCAATTGAAAGTCTGAACACTTTCTCCAGAAACCTTATGCTGGAAGAGACAACCTCATGTTTCTAATGCTGACATAAAAAATGAGCATGAGACCTTAAGTGAAAGGTGTCAATTCTCTGTCAGGGAAATAAAATAAATCCACGTGGCTTGGAGAAAATAGCAAATAGTTTTGGAATGAGTTGTGTACATTCTTGCAATCAGAGCTTTAGAAACAGACTGACTTCTTAGTCAAAGAATTTCAGAATTGTGCAGAGAAAGTTGAGAGATTTAGGGCAGTATGTGGCAGCCTAGTGAGAAGCCTTCCCTGCTTTGAGTTTAAAGATGGCCAAACTTCCCAGAGAAAGGAAGAAATGTGTCTGGTACTATTGGAACAACAGTTGCTTTTTCTCATTTACAGACAATTTGCAAATAAACTTGCCCCTTCTGGTGGCTGGACAGAGTATGGATATCTAAGCACATAAATTTACCAGTTTCATTCCATAGTTAGGATGAAGTTTGGGTGGGGTTTTGTGTTTTGGCCTCATGTACACTTCATTCTACATGAGTCTTCATATAGGAGATGATTGTGCCTTACACAGGCAGAGCATACCTTTAACTGTGCTAACCTGGCCTTGGGTTTCAGTTTTGGTTGAAGACAATGGAGTGTGTTTACTTAAGCAAGAAGAATTTGGTCCTGATTGTTTTAAAATGGTGACTTTTTTTCCTGACCAGTCTGTACAAATAGAATTGCTTTAGAGAAGGTTTATTTCACACTTGTCTGTTGCATCCTGACTTTCACAAATCAACCATTTCAGTCCTGACTGTTTCATTTTTATCTTGAAAACAGCCATTGCTTGTCTAGCTAAAGTTCAGTTTGTTTAATGAGTGTGTTACTCCTACAGATAACTTGTCCTGGAGTGCAGCTGAAAGACAAACAGGAACTTTATCTGAGTGTCTTTGTACTTGGGCAGTACCACAAAACTGAATGTGTCCCTGCAGTGTTCCCGCTCTTCTTTCAAGAAAGACTACTATTTGAAAAGGTAAGATATGTCAAGTGCTGGTACAACCTAAATAAACCCCATCAAAAATTCCACAAAAATTGTCTGCAAAACCCATGAGCACAAATAATCACACTGAGAATGGAGCAGTATTTTATCTCCTGCTTCTCTTTAGCACAGAGGAGGGGTGTGCCTGTATTATCCACATGGGGACTCAAGAATTGTGTGTACTGAAGATTCTAATGTGTGGTGAGAGTTTTTAGGTGTTTGTTGATTCTTTTGTGAGATGTCCTTCCTCAGTGTCTGTTTTCCTGGCTTGAAAAGGACTGAATGTTTTTGTTCTAAAAATTATGGCAAGGTGAAAAACAGAGACTGTACAATATAGGAGAGGCAACTTAATTTAGTAGAAAGATAAAATAGCAGCTCAAGCCTTTTTGGTGACATCTTACTCCCTTTGAGATACTCTTTTCATGGTTTGTCACCAGAATTCCCACATTGGTACTCTGGCTCTGTAATTTATAGTTGTTTATCACATTTTTGAGTCCCTACTAGCTTCATTATTAGTACCACAGGGATAATGAAACACAGTATCTTACAGAGATGATCTGGCTTCTCCACTACCCATGAATAATAATACTTTGCCCTTTCTAGTTCTTTTCCTTTAAGCATTCCCCAGCACTTTGAAAACCAGGCTGAGTAAACTTGCTCAGAGTGATGCTCTGGTGAAGGGGATGAGAAACAAACAGTGATTATTTCACTGCCTATGAAGAGTAGGAAAGACCTTCATTCTTTAAAGGCAAACATAACACAAACTTCTTAAGGGGAATGTACTGAATGCTGTTTTCAGTGTAATGTAGGGACCTCCATCCAGTGCAACATCCTCCCCTATTCCTTGATAACTATTCACATGGGATTCAGGTTAAAAAAAAACCTGAACAGGAGACTGAGAAGTCACCTCTGTGAAAATGAAGCTTAAAACATTACTAATAAATTAGAGAACATTGACCTATCAGAATTGTAATACATGCAGCAAATTATGTTTCTCTCTTGAAATTTTCTTAGACAGTGCTTACCTTTACATCTTCAACACTTCACAATAAATTATTTTTTGTTCTTTACATACAGAGAAGCAACTCTGAATGGATAGAAAGTATATTACAAGAACTGCTGGCTTTCAATGAATTTGATCATGTTCCAAATGATCATTTTAATATCCTTTCTTTTTCCAGTAGGGATAGGACTCTTGACAACAATCTTGGCAAAGAAGAGCATTGATTTTTGGGTTTTTTTCCCTTCACTTTCCCAAGAGGTCCATCTGATTACATCTGATTGTGTCATCATTAGTATTACTACTACTATTATAATTTTTTCTTTTTCAGGAATTTGCTAATATAGTTGATCCTGGAGACCTTGTGAAGTTACTGGAGTGTAAGTTCTGGGGTTTTGTATACTATGTTATATCCATAAATGTCATGTGTATATGGGCTCTAAAGATGTTTTGGAGGTTTAAAGTATGTGGTATTTTTTCTATCAGGAGCCTGTTCTCTGAAAAACTAGTGGGTAACCACTATTATCTAACAAAATGCCTCTAGAAATGCATGTTACATGCTATGGAACAGGAAGAGGGTAAAAAGTCATAAGTGATTGAAAGTCCACCTGGTTATCTGGTAGTGGATTCCTTTATATGGTTATTTATTTGATTATTTTCACATTATAGAAGGATAAACCTGTAATTTTTCTAAAGTTATTCTTGTCATTTTAAGAAGATTATGTTTTGCTACATTTGTATAATGAATTGTGGTGAGAAAACACTGACCTGAACTCAAACTGCAGGAATATGCATCCTCACATGGGAGTTATCTGTAAAGGGGGCAAAGCTTGCATAATCTTCTTTAAAAGAGGAAAAACTTGGCAGCAGAGAGAACTTACAAGTTCTAAGTCAGATTTAGTGTTGTCATTTGTACCCTGCTAATGCCATTGTGTTCATCTATGATATTTATGCAAGCTGTACTTAAATTTATCTTATTATTGGTGTGGTGGAAATAGTGCAGGGATGTACAGTGCTGTGAAGTTTAAATCGATGATTCATTTTTCTTGGGCTTTGATTATGGAAATTTTCATTTTAGGTTTTTTTTTAACTCATGAAAAAACTTTTTTCCCTTCTAGTTGACACAACAGTACTTGAACTAATACAGCTCGTTCCTCCAGGTATTGTATCAGTCTTTTCATAAATTATGCAGTTTAATAGGTGAATTTCCAGGAGGACATTGCCCATTACAGCACAATCACTTTTTTCAACACACAAACAACATAGAAAGCCCTTCAACAAATAGTCCTCTGAATAGAAAATGTTAATAGATCAAGAGGATCTCATTCTTGAAAGGGGATAATAACAGAGTATTTAAATGTATCATACTCAGGCTTAGGAATGTGATAATATTTTAAAAATGGAAAATAAACTGAAATCATCCAGTGCATAATTATTAACCGCATCACAATTCACTTCTAGAGAGGCTGTCTGTGAAATTTCAGAGTGCATAATCTTGTTCTCAGAGTGACACTTTTTTTCCTTCCATTTTAATGGTGACCACTGGGAAAACTCTTATCCTCACTATAAGTATTACAGGTCTCTTGGGATGTGTGAAGATAATAAATAGTGATTTGTCATACTTCTGTTATTGGTTTGTGTGATTATAAAAATCTATTTTAATGAAATTCAAGTGTTCCCATGAATAATGTAAATCTGCACTTTATTGGAAATAAAGTCAAGTTTTAAAGAGGACTCATTTGGAAACTGTGGTATTAAAAGCACTCTCTCACTTGTCCTTAGTACTTTCAAGGAAACTACTGCTTCTCTCAGGTGACTTACCAGACTGTTTACTTGAAGAAATGTAGTGAATGGGGATTTTTTTTTTTTTGTGGGAAGTAAAGGATCTTGCATAAGAATTTATTTTCAGGGCTCAGACATAGGTGTGATATAGCCCAACATAAGCTAGCAAGATGGCTGCAATAGCACAAGTTACATTTTTTCACAATATACGTTGAAGGGTTTACCTCTAAAGAAAAACTTTTTAACTTTTTTTTTTTTTTTTAGAAGTAGCAAGACAGGGTATTGAGAAAATCTTGAAATAATTATTTTGCTGTTGCTTTTGGGTTTTTTTACTGCTACTGTTACTGTTCTGTAGTATGGAGTGGTAGTTTTTCATAAGAAATTGGGTGCCATTAAAAAATACTGAGTTTTTTTCTGCGGCATGGAAGGGAAAGAAAGAAGAAAAGTACTGAAAAGTTACCTGAAGAAATCCTTTCATGTGCCTGTTGTAGAAGAGTTAACACAATCTTCTTTAATTTTTTTTCCAGTAACATTGAAACATAGTTTCATAGTAGATTCTGCACATTTTTGCTGCTGATTTAACTTGATGATGTTATTTCCTAGTGCTATAGGAGTTTTAGAGCCATGCTGTTAATTTGTAAAGAGCAAAATTTATCCTGGTTTCAACATGGCTCTGTGTGTGGTGTCTGTGCTGCGTGGCTTTGTCTATTTTCCAATTAAACTGTGTATTTTCTTTTTAGTGGGAAAAGTTCTAGCTACATATGAAGAAAATACAAGAGATTTCCTGTTCCCTGACCCTAAGCTTACCCATGGGCTCCGTGGTTTGCAGCGTGAGGTTTTAATGAAGAGGTCCCCGTCTTTCACAGTGAGTGAATGTCTGTGGATTGTATTTATGACACAGTCTGCTTCACTGAAGAAACCCCTTGAACTGCTTCAAATGAAAAGCGATTACTTCTGACAGATTTTGCCATTTTAAGGTGTTGAATGTACAAATCCACAGCTGAACTTCGGGGAAAGTATAATCTTTTTTCGGAATGCTTCAAGAAATTATTTAATGTGGAAAAGTTAGTTTCCACTTGGTTTGCAGTGTGGCACCATGACATGTCTCCATTCAGTTTAATCTGTGATGCAGCTGGTGGCTGAAGGGATGCAGGAGATGTCATATTGACTTCATGGTTCTCAACAGAAGCCATGTAACCCTCCTCCTTGGTCCTTCTCCATAGCATTTTGGAACAATAGCTAATTGGCAGAATGAGTGCAGTGAATTAATGCTAATTTTCTGGAGATAAGGGCTCAAGTACATGTTAAATGAAAATGAATTCATTTCACATTGCCCTTTCATCAAGTTTGACTGTTGAATCTTAATTGTCAGCAGAATAACCCAGGAAGGCACCTTAAGGAGGATGGTGATGTTGTGTTTTGAGGTTTTTGTGGAGTTTTACTGGTGGATTGGCAGGACATTTGGATAAGAACCCAGTTACCCTGTCTGTTGTGGTTGGGCTAAAAGCACATGGGAGGAGGGAAATGCTGATTAAAATTCATTGTTATCTTTTAGCTGGTGTAGCCTTTCCCCAGAAAGGGCAACCTGGAAACTGCCCAGACACTTGCAATTAGAGGTGCTAATTTGGTGTCTAATGCTGTGTTACATTTGAATGAATTAAGGTTGTGATTTTGTGCTACAAAATGTCTGATTCTGCAGTAGCTTAAAAACAAAAACAACCATTATTTTTTGGCTGTAGTGTTTCTTTGATATGGCTCACCCCATGCATGGTGGTGTGGCTCAAGAGATGGGGTGAAACTGTTTTGTTTTCATGCTGCTCATAGAATAGGTGCCTTCCTGGTGTTGAGAAAGAATAGGGAGGTAGGAACAAATGAAGTGGTATTAGCTAAATGTTTTTAGATTTTTTTGTGAACAGAATATAGTGAGTCTTCATAGAAGCAGAGCTGCTAGACAAGTTTGATGGGTTTTGTCAAACTGAGTTATTTGAAACAAAAATTATGTATTTTCTAATAAAGAAAAGGTGCCATAATTTGTGAGCTGTGAGAAGATGTGGTCAGAGTAATTTGGATGTGTAGGTGATGAATGATGACACTGTAGTAGCTTTAAAAATTTGACTGTGGTAAGACACAGACATACTTCATGTCCTTGGGAGCAGCATAATAAAATCCATCTCTGCCTGGAACAGGGACTGCAGGAGCCTTTGTTGCTCCATTCCATCTCCATAGTTTGAAAGTACAGTGTAAGAGAAAATTTTGGCATAGTGACCCCCATTTTCAGGAATAATGCAGAAGCTGGGCTTGATGGCGTTGGAGGGAGGCTCCCAAAAGGAATTTCTTGTTCCTCTCCTCGCTTGCCAAGTGGAATGGAATAACTATGAAAGGATTTTTACCTCCAGTAGAAATGCAGTCTCAAGTGCCTCCCTCTCCCAGTGTTCCCTGAGCTTTACTGGCAAGTGTCTCTTGCTAAGTCTGTCAGCACGAAGTGCTGGATGTGAATGCTAAGCAAAAGGAGATGTTGAACAAGGTCATGAGAACCCTCACATTATTCCTATGCTACTGAAGCCATGTTCTTCCCACATGAAAAGTTATTTATAGCCAGCTGAGATGTTGAATATTTTTGAATGGCAGCTGTGCTTCAGTGACAGTTTGATTCCAAATAAATTTGTCTTTTATTAAAAAAATAAAGGTAGCAACAGTAAGATTACGGTTGTGGAGTTCAGATAGGCAGTGACAAGCAGTGTCTGATTAACACTGCTAATCTGCCAGTTGGAAGGAATCCCAAGTTGAGAGGATCAAAACTCCTCCAGAAATCTGGCACTTGGCTGATAATGTCCCTGGCTAAATGTCTTACAAGGTTTACAAACTCAGTGTGCATGCAAGACATGCCTCGAGTTATCTCTCCCAGTCCAGTGTTGCCCAGCTGAGGCTCTTGCTGGTTCTTCTGTATTTTTCTGCAACCTTTACCTTTCAGAATATGCTTATGCCTGGACTGTGGTCGTGATTTCTTACAGATGTTCTTATCTCCATTCCCCACCTTCATGCAGTATTTGCTACATTACTTAAAACAATTTCTTTTTTGCTATGCTATCTTCCATTAACAGTCCAGTGCAAGGCCTTCTGATATATTCCTGTATACTTTTTTAAGCTAAAGTGTTACTTGTGTTCCTTACAGTCAAAAGCACATATTAGACTTGTATTCTTCTAAATGTGAACCACCTTTATACTTTTTCTGTGGTCAAATTTGTATTATGTCCCTTCTGTTTAATGAATGGTGCAGAAATGCTCAGGGCTGCAGACACCACTAAGCCAGAAGCAGAAGAGATCCCAAAAGCTTTCCAGCTGGATTTTCATTTACAGATGTGTCTGGGGCTATATGATGGTATTTACATAATTCTGTGTTGAGTGTCCTACAGCAGCCCTTGATTTGGGAACTGCAGAAAACAAGCAGCAAATTGTCTGATGGCTTTGGCATGTGAGTTGCTTTTGACATATCCATGCCTGTGCATTCAAATGCCATCCCATATTGCCTCTCCACAGACAATTTCTCAGAAGAAGCCATAGTTTGTGTCATTTTTTAGGGATGAACACTTAACAATTTTGTAATCATTTCCAGTCTCTGTGAGAGCAGTAGGTGCTCTATTGTTGCATTTTGTAGTAGACTTACTAATTCTATGTCCTTTTTTAAATTGTTGATAGCACTTGACAATTCATTAGTAATAAAAGCGAGTTGATTAAAGATGATCAGTCTTAAAACCTCTTTTATGTGCCATAACTTGACTTGATTGAATCCTGGACTCTGTTAATTGCTGTGACTGAGCTTTCTTGGCATTTTTGTCATTTGATTTCCATAATCTATCCTGGGGCCAGATCATGTTCCCTAATGGGAAATCAGTGTTTAGGCAGGTGGTAGAGAATAGTTTGGTTAATAAATAGACTTCACTCACAAAGTTCCTGCTAATTCTTATAGATGTGGGATAAAGTCACAAACAGACCAGCTCCTTTTCATGTCTCAGTGATTTTGTATGTTCATGTGCACAAATGCCTGTGCACTGAGATGCCTCAGGCACCAAATTCTGTCCATGTTGAAAGAGGAGGGGGTAGGAATTTCTGGGGGCACTTGATTTTCTCTTGGATTCTGCAGAGCTGTATAGGATGCACATAGATGATTGCCGCTTGTTTATAGCATATGTGGCATTTCGTTCTTTTATGCCTTTTTTTAGTGCTGCTGTTTGGGAAATAATGCTTGTGTGTTGTAATCCCTGTCCTTTACACCCAGTAAATTCTGAATGCATTGACCAATGCTCAGTGAATAGGAAGGCAATAGTTTTCTGAGGTGTTGTGTTCCTATCCATGGCTGCAGTAAAAGGTGAGTGGAACAGAAGCTGCTAATCATGTAAAAATGGTGGGATATGCTGGCCATCACTCTGTGTGTGCTGTGCTTCACCAGGAGGCCCAGTGGGACCCCAGTGATTCCAAGTGGGACAAACTAGGGCTGCCCCATGGGCAGGAGGGGATTGTGGATGTGTTCCATGCTGATGGAACAAGGGAGGCATCCACAGAAATCAGACTACTCCAAAGATTACAGAATGAAGGGTTTTCTTAGTCATACTGTTAAAAAGGAATAGTTATCTGCAGTGTGATTGACTGATTAAACAAAATGTTTTTACAAATGAGATGGCACAACTGAGACTGTTCTCAAACAAGTTTACAAAGTTAGTATTAATGAAACTTCTAGAGCATGACTGAAATTTTTATTGATGCCATACAGCATGGCATGAAAAATCTTTAAAAGTGCTTTTGACAAAAAAATGTATTAAAATAAAAGTCAGACCTTAATTGTTGTACAAAAGCAGTGTAATCATCTGTAATTGAATTGTCAGAAATGCAAATGTTAGCATCTTGACATTTACCATTGCTGTTCTGTCTTTTCTAATTATCTTTATTAAAGGCTGAAATTAACAAAGGAAATGGCTGAAAATTAGGAATGGTTTGTTACATTAGGTGACATTTACCTCTTTGATACCCTTTATCTTGAGTTGAAGCTTGATATGCAATTATTGTCTCTCTTCTAGGGAATTGCACCAAAATTGAGATTTTCTACAACCTGCCTTATTTCAGACAGTCTGTTAATCTTAGGAAGGAGTCACATACAGGTTAGCACAATTTAATTGTTTGCAATTTCTAGATTTAATATTGATAGCCTTGCTTCCAATTTTTCCATGTGCTGCTCACTTCAAACTTTCCTCATTCTTTTGTTGTGGTTAAAGCAGGTATCACGGGTGCTTGACAACTTGATTAAATTTTTAATCAAGTATGAGTAAAGAGTGGGTTTGGTGCATGACAGTAGATGCTGAGAGTTCCTTGAATCTGAAACAATTATCAGCTGCTGTGTTCTATGATCAGCTGAAGTGTCAGTCCCTGGTGCATTGGTACATGGGAAAATGCCTTCACATCATTTGTTACTGACACTTAAAATTAAGGACAGTAAAAACTAGGTGTTGTTAGAGAAGGTACATTATTAAACCAAACCAATTAATTTAATGGTTTTCCATAACTGTATCCCTGACAGTAATGGAAATGCAGATTTTGTTGAAAAGACTATCACCTGTATTAATCTGGAAGTGCTGCTTTTGCACCAAGTAAATTTAAAGGTGAAGCAGCACTCTTCTCTGGTCTCACAGCTTGGAATTTTGGTTTGGATTTCTGGATTTACAAGCTGTCATGTAAAGTTACTCTTATATCCTCCTTCTTGTGCTGTAATATTGAAAAATGGTGCAGCATCATTGGAAGGGAATGGTTGTCAGGAAGGCTTGTGTGCAAAGACACTTAGGTGCCTTTGACCTGTTGGTGGCATTGCTAATGACTTCAATGAGAAGTTTCTTCCAAATTTAACAAATGAAATGTATGGAGACAGAAAAAAATTTAAAAATCAGTGAAAATTGTCATTGTCAGAAAATTGGCTTCAGTGAAGGTGACTTGAGTAAGGGCAAATTGATTTAAAATTTAAACTGTTCCTAAAAGTATCGATGAATGGCAGCTCAGATTCACTTGTGTTGCAGTTTTACAACTGGTGTAAGCCAGGAGCAGCACCACCTGCTTCTGGTGAAGTTGAGATTAGTCTTAGAGAATTAGGTCTGGCTTTGTGTGGCCAGGTCTGTCTCACCATCAGTTGCACCAGTGAGTTCATATTCTGTCAACACAAAACAAACACACAGACTCAGCCTCACTGGCTGGCTGTAGAGGGAAAGCCTTGAAGGCAAGCTGGACATTTTATTTCTGGGTCCCTCTGAACCAAAGCAGTCCATGTAACATTCTGATCTAGGGCTAATGTCAGCTAGCTCCAGCTTGAAAAAGAATTTCTGACAGAAAAAATACTGTTTTTCTCCACTAAACTTTACACTTAAAAAAACTAATAAATTCACCATAATCCAAGAAAGTATTAATTTTAGAGAATGTAATTGCACTTCTTCTGGAGCTTTAGGCAACTCTAAATGCATATAATTTAAACTATTAAAAAGGCTCCTCTTTTAATTTATGTCTTGTACTTTAAAGAGGAAGAATTTTAAAATAAAAGCTTAAACAGGTGAAAAATGCTTCAAATCTGTGTATGGCTATATCAGGTAAACTTTGTGACAAAATTAAATTTAATTTTTAGAATCTCCACTAACTGTGTGAGAAAGCTAAGTGAATAAGTATCAGACGCTTAGCATCTAACATGCAGTACACTGGGTGTTTAACCTTCTTTTGGTTTCAGAGAAAATGGTGAACACATTGGTTTTTAAATTGCTGTTTGATTACAGTTTTGTGAGGGGAACTTCAGCTGCCATGGCATGTCCTTCTGGTAGAATCATTAGTTCCTTGTTCACATTATGTCCAGCAATCTTTATCCTATGCTCTGTCAAATCAGATCATTTCCCTTCTTCACTGCAGACTGATAGGCACTGGGTGCATCATCCAGCCCCAAGTGGAAGAATGCCCTCCAAGCTGGCCAGGAAGAGCCCTCCTTCAGCAGAGCAGAGCTCGGCCCTGCGGAGCTACGAGCAGCCCACCATCGCCTCCAAGTCGCGCTCGCCGTCCCCGTACACCAAGCGCCGCATGTGCGAGCTGTCGGAGGAGGCCAGGCAGAGACTGTCCCACCTGAACCTGGGCCCTCACGAGTTCAGGAGAGACACCGACAAACCTCCCTTTGTCATCAGACGGGTTTGTATTGGCTCCCAGGTGCTTCCAGCTTAAGCTCAGTTCAAATGTTGTTCTTTCACTAAATAGCGCTCCAAAAATTCATTCAGCTCTTAGTTTAGATGAATAATTTTTTCTTCTCCTGAACAGTCTGTCACAGAGTGATTTAAATGTAAAATTAACTAAACTAAAATTTCTTTTATCTGCTTTAGTAACAGACAAAGATCAAATTCTTTCATGAATATCTTGGTTAAATTCTCTGAGGCCCCATTTCTTTTCTTCCAGCACACTAGACAGGATAATAGGTGTATAAATTCGGCTTGGAAGTAATTGATATTAGTATTAAAAATTCCTGAATAAGACTTTAAAGAAAGAGTGTCTAGTCACATTATGAACATTTACACTTCCTCTCTTTCAACTTTTTTTATGTTGTCATCCTGTGATATTTGGAACACTTCCTTTGCTCAGAGCTACATCTGAAACGCTTTGACTTAAGAGTTCATAACATAAGGACATTTTGCCATACATGAAAAATTGTCCTGAAATTAGATACTTACTTAAAGAAATTGTGTGTAGCTCTTTTAAAATGAAGGAGCTACATTTCCCAGCCACCTGGAGGATCATATACTCATTTTTTTCCCCTTCTTAATTATTCTTCTTATTGCAACTATTCCCTGATTTTAGAAAATCACTTTGAATTTGTAGGGGCAGAAATGGGATCGTTCTTATTCTGTGCTGTGTTATTATGATTTCTCTACAGTTCTGGGCACTTACCACAACCAGTTAGATAATCAAGTAGTTAAATAGTTTGCTTCTACCTTATATTTTTACCTAGTATCAGTACTAATTAATTAATAATATATTGTCAAAGTTTAGAAGTTTTATTCTACATATAGCTACCTTTTAGAAATTCAAAATGGCCTGGATAAGTCATTAATCATTAATCAATCTGCTGTATCTCTCAAGTATTTTTCTTTTAACTCCTTTTGTTTAATTCTTTTGGTTTTTGATCTATAGGTGAAGTTCACGGTTTAATTATAGTATCATTAACACTGATTATTGATTTTCAATGCTTGGTTATGTTTGTACAAAAAAAAGAGAAAGCTTGTCTCTTAATTCAGCATGTCCTCACTGTCATGGCCTTTCTAGTCTGAGAATTCTCCTTTTAGGGCATCTTTACTGCTGAGAACTCTTTTGGCCTGGAGATTTTGTGTTATGAAGATCAAAATTGGATTATATTAAATGTAACTTTTTAATTAGGAAGAGATTCAGATCTCTCTTGGTGAGATCTAAGCTGTTTAGAATAAATATGAGATACCAGGAATTGTTTAAAAAGACTGCAGACGTTACAGATGAAGGAGGAGCTGTCTGCATTTTCCCTTTCTTTGAATAATAGGATATTCAGAGTTTTCTCGACCTTTCTAGTACTGTTTCTGTTTATGCACAGTAATACTAATAATGCCCATGAGCCAAGTGCTATGAAAATAGTCTAAAATAGTATTTAAATAAAGTAATATATTGCAGAAAATACCAGTTATGGTCTTATGAACAAAACCAGAAAAACCAGGGATTGATACATCTGATACTGAGTATTTTAACAGTGTTTTTGCTTCAGGTTGGACAACCAAGTCCTGGTGCTAAACTTCATTCCTTGTGTTCCCTGCGAGAAAGCACAGCAGAAGCCTGGCCCAAGGCACCCCATGGTCAGTATTTTCTGCTGTATATCTCATAGCTGCTTTTGATTTCTGCAGGAAGCAGTTTTATTTGGGGCTTTTTTATTATTATTTTTGGGTTTTTTTATTTATTATGAAAAACTGTGATGGAGAAAAAGCTGTTAGTTCTTCCTAGGAAAAGGAAGAATGCTGAATAAATTACTGCTTCAAAGGGTGCCCTTGAATAGTTCTTTACCTCATGAAGCTTGGAGCATAGTTCTACATTATATGAAAATAGGAGAGAATTACAAAGCTCAGACAAGTGCTCTGTTTCACTCCCTTTTTTGTTGAGTTGGATGGTGGAGAAAATCTGCACCATGGTTTGTGGGTGTGTTGATCAGGCTTGGGGTATTGATTATTTTGAAGTTCAGGGGCTCTGTTTCTTCAAAAATGGGTAATGTTTATTTCAGCAGTGTTTGTGAGTAGTGGATCAGTGACTTACCATTATTTATGAGCATGCAGGATGTGCTCCAGTATCTGCTTCAGCATCCTTTGGTATCAGTAAGTGAGAGCTTAATAAAAAGTGTGGGATCAGAAATTTAAGAAAGCGCCCTAAAACTTGATTTTATTGCACATGTCTTACAATATGAGGATTTTAATGAGTCTCATCAGTATTTGTTTATGTGTGCTCTGCCTCATTTTTATTTCATTTCCTCACTAATTATAATTTGTTATACAGCAAATCATTATGAACGTGTTATTTTACATTTGTTCTTTGTCATTGCACTGGGTGCTGAATTTTAAAGGTTTCACATCCCCTTTGGGAACAGATTTGCCAGTCTGTCATGGCTGGATAATGGAGCAGACCAGATCATCTGATACCATTGCACACTTTCAAAATGAGCTGGTGGTTTCTGGCCAATATTTAGTACACCAAAATCTACTTCTATTAATATCCAGAGGAGCCTTTGGTCAGCTGTCTGTCTTGAGGCTTAACTGTAACTTCTGAAAAGAACAGATCCTCAGGATTAGAAATCTTAAATACAGACAGTACACTTTAGTCCCTTTTTGCTTTTCCTGGGTCTCAGTATGAGAGTTGTTCAGTAGAAACTGATAGAACAGACCAAGAAAGTAGATTTAATGTTTGTGAGGACAAAAAGGATGCTTTGTAAAAGATTTCATTTAGGAAATTAAGAAATGCAAATGTGTTTTTGATTTCTTCTGTCATGGACCTTTTTTCCTTGTCCAGATCCTTCTCCTCGCAACAGCTACAGATCCAAGAAAACTGAAGTGAGTACTTGCAAGTGGTTTTCCTTACACTATTTTTTGGGAAGCTCTGAGCTTCCCAGTCTTCCTTGGATTGTCTTGCATAGGTATTTTTGAAATGTTATCTACTGTAGTATCAGAAGCAAGAAAAAGGACATTTTAAATCTGATCTAGCCCGGTTAAGGCCTGCTGACAGATTATTTACAAACATTAGAAGGAAACTTTGCACTCTTTAAAGATAAAGATGCCTGCACATACAGAATTTGCTTTTCCTTGGCATTAAGGCTTGCAGCAAGGCCATAGAGGAGCCTTTAAAGGCTGTTTGCATTTGCCTTACCAGTTATTCTGAGAGCATTGTTCATTCTGGAAATCTGTGTGAAGGTGGCACTGGTACAACTGGGAAACCACTGTTGTGTTATTTCACATCCTTTCTTTTTCATATTTTGGTTTGTTTGTGTATTAAAATAATCTAGAGATTAACATCAGGATTGTTTTGGGTTTGGGAGGTTTCATTCTTTACATCCTCATTTAGTTAGTTTTTGCCTGTGTTCCTGAAGTACTGTAAAAATTGTGGGTTTAAGCAGTTATGTGTGCCCTCTAGATTTCCTAATGGCTGGGAAAATTGATGATAATAGGCATGAGAAAGAAAGGGAATTATGAGGATAAACCTTGATGTCTATGTTAAGCACACTTTTGTCAGACTAAACTTTTATTACCAAGGGCTGTTGTTCTGTGTATTGTGTGAGTCTAATATACCCTGCTGCCTCTGGATTGTTCCATGGGTTGTTCAGGCTCTCAGGCATTATTCTGAATCTGTGAGATTCCTGGGAAGCCTTTAATTGTGCACGCAGAAAAGTTGATAAAAGGGCTGTTGTAGAAGAGTTTCACACAAGATGGTGTGTTAGTTACCAACAGATTCTTCTGAGACTTGTTGATTTACTTTAGACCATGGATTTTTGCATGAATATACAATCTGAATGAGTACATAATCTTTAACCTTTCAGGTTGAGAAACAAAAATGTGAAAATTGTACGTCTTGATATTTATAATACATTTTAGTTTGGTGGGATATTTTTCAGGCAAAATCCACCAGTGGAAAAGGCTTGGATAGATCTGCTGTTTGCAAGGAGGATGTGAGCCCAGATCCACCCAACAGAGAGTCCCATTCTGCTGCTTCTTTGGAGTGTTCAGCACTTCCAGCAGCTCAGGAGTCTCTGAGTTCTGTGCTGAGTCGATCTTCTCTGAGAGAAAGGTAATGCCCTGGTTTTGTTCATGACATTCTGGAATTAGGAGCATGAGCTGATGATAGCAGTGCCTGCATGACTGTAGTTTGCGTGTTTGGAGGTGTGAGGGCTGAAGACGCTGAAAAATCTTCCTATAACAGCTGTGTTGTTGTTTGGCTTCTCCTTTTGCTGTGTTTGCTCTCACCTCTGCTTGATGATGACAGTCCTAGTAACATGGCAGTGAAAATGTCTGAAACAGTGACATCCCAAATTTCAGGCTGCCAATGTCCATCTGGAACAGAGAATTAATAAATCATCACTTAAGTGAATCATCACTGTTTCAGAGGGGATTGGAATTTCAGGAATGTAAATACAGATATGTAAAAATGGCAAAAAAACTCTACGGTGGGTATTTGGAAACCTTTTTTCCATCTGACTTTTCACAGGTGCTTTTGAGCACGTACTTGTGGCTGTGCTCTACTCAGATGTGTGACTGGTGTGCATAACATGCTTGGGCTAGCTTTAATCTACTCAGTGTGTTGTTTTCCAATATTTTCACTTTTTTGAAACCCTAAAATCGTGATTTTAATTTTTTAAGTGGAAGTGTGGACCTCTGCAGCTATTGTGTGTATATTAACTGCTATATTCCAATTATTTTTCTTATCTATCTCACTGACCCCAGTGGGACTTGTTTGGGGACAAGTTAATTTGATGGATTTCAGTCCCTGGGTTAATATTTTGGGCCAACTTCCCAGCTTCAGTGTCTTATGAGGGTGGGATGGAAGAAATGTCAAAAAAGCAACAGATGGTTTCATGCTTAAGCCCTTCAATCCTTCAAGGAGAGTATTCCCTGCTTCCTGCTGAGTAGAACGTGTTCTTGGTGCTCCTCTTGTACATTCAGGTAGCAAGATACTGGTTGTCCTTCTGGGAACAGAAAAGCTGTATGAAAAGCTAGGCCTGTGTAAGCAAATAAATAGAATAATTGGGAGGAACTAAGCATTGAACTGATGCCCCATCCTAAATGCTGAGGATGTCCTTTGGTGACCAGTTCACACTCTGTTGCCATTGGTACCAAGTTATTCAATGCTTGCAGGTTGCATTTTACAGCCTACACACAGCCTAATGCTTGTTTCCAAAATAGAAAAACTGTCTCAGTTTTTTCTTTAAAAAGAAAAATGACAGATGGCAGGTGGGGACTGAATTTTTAATACTCACAAAGATCAAGTTGGTGTTTTAACATCTTCCTCTGCTTGAAAACTTGTTTGTTAGTTGTTCTGTGTAATAGTGCATCTTGGAAAAGTGTTACACAGAGATTAGGATGTATCTGGGGTTTGAGGGAGGTTTCTTTGTCATCTTGTCTGCCTCCCCACCCTCCTCTGACAGTGTTTGTGCATTAGTTACCCATATCTGGGGAGAGATATTGTCATGGTAACTTTTTTATCCTTTCTTCAGCCGGACTCTTTTTGGGGGGGTTTGGGCTAAATTATATACACATTTTATTTAGAACTGATGGGGTGCCTTCTGTTGATAGCAGGGAAGTCTTGTATGTTGTGAGCTGCTGTTACATGCATAGCAATTTAGTCGTCTGCCAGTTAATCTTGACTTGTCTGAATGTTCTTGCTTTTTCTCTTTATGAGCCTTTCTCCAAAAGAGATTTCTGATCTTGTGAAATTATGTTTTTTCTTCTTATTAAAGCAAATGTTCTCAGCTCTTCAGAGCTGTAACGTCTCTTTATGTAAAATATGTAACCATTTACTTCTGTCATCAGAAGAAAAATCAAAATTAGAAATAAAGGGCATAGTCTAAAAAAAATTGATCTCTGTTTCATGCTTCTGAGATAACAATGGTTTTAGCTGATTGTGTACTGAGAGTTATACTTGGAATAACAAACATGGTTTAGAGGTCAATGTTTGGAAATGCATGCAAACGCTGCTGTTCAGATCATAGAAATACAGAGGAAATCAGTGCACTGAAAGTAAAGCAGTGTTAGCGTAATTGCAAGAATATGGAGTCTTATCTCACAGTATTTGGTGTTTATTTCCTCAATTTTATTTTGAATTACAAAGACAAATTGCTTAGCATATCCAGGCTACTGTTTTTAATGCTAGTCAACCCACAGTCAATATGAAACTTGACTCCCCACCTCAACCTTTAGTTCCCTCTTTTCCCTTTCTTTTTTAAAATGTAGTGTGAAGTGGCTGGCTGCCTTCTTGGGAGTGTGTCCCAGAGCCCTGCTGTGTGGTTGTAAAACCACTGCAATGCTTTTCAGTGAGACAGAAATTGGGGTCTTGTGCAAGGTCCTCTGAGCCTTTTTGTATCCTCCCTGGCAGTTTCCAGTCCTTTTCTTCAAGCCTGCTAGAGACACCACAAATCAATCCTCTTCCCCTTTCCTCTGAGATTTCAGTCAGAAGCAGAACTGTAAATAGATTTACTATTGAACAAGACAGCCAAGTTTTGAATATTGATTTTTCATACCTTCTTTTTACATTTTTCATTATGTACATCTAAGGAAAGCATTTGCTGACGTTGGGAGCTGACGCTCAGCAGTGATGTGGCCATAGAACCCTCCAGAGGTCCCTTCCAGCCCTCACTATTCCATGATTCTGTGGGGTTTCATTGCAGTTTCTGTTCAGACCAGTGGCACTCACAGACCCTCGAGTTCCTGCCCCACAGTGTGCCAAGGCAGTTGTTTGGTTGGTTGTGCAGAGAGGAGCATCCTGAGCATCCTGGAGTATTCACACTCTGTCCTTTCAGTGCTGCTTCAGGAAAGCAAAGCTGGAATCCATTCCTTGCTTTCATGGTGCACAGACATCCCCACACACTCCTAGAAAATGGGGTTTTTCTTGGGGACTTACAAGCTAAGCCTTCCTTGCAGCACTGAAACCTGCAGCAAAGTACCTGTCAGAAAGAAAAGGAGAAATAGTGAGATGGATTCCATAAGGTCAAAAAGTCCTTTGAACAGAGCTGTGTGCTGGCACAAGAAAAATCCTTTCCTCAAGAGACTACAACAATCATGGGAGTATTTGACTATTTCTGTTATGTGAGAGGCAAAGCTACTTCTTGTGCATTTGGGATCAAAGGAGTCTTTTTCCTGCTCTGGAAATAGCATGCTTCTACTTTTGTTTCCAGATTGAAGTGCAGTTCGATAGCTTTTTTCATCTTCTCCTGGTTATGCTGCTGAAATGTGATCTTACCTGCTATAAAATTTAACAAAAACCTAAGTTCTCTTTGAAGTGAGACAGAGGTTAAGTGTCTGGATCAGATGCCCTTCTGTAATATTCCTGTATTGTTTTACTACCATCTTTTTATATTCTCATTTTCCTAGTACTAGGGGAAATAACAGCATGAAGTTAGATACTGGTAATGATAGATATAATGACAGATACTAATAGATATTAATGAAATATTAAATCCTATGTGAAGTCCTTGAAAACATCAGTTACCAGAATTTTTAGCTTCAGTGATCTTGAAAACAATCATCCCAGGATCTTGAGGGTTATTTTATTGCACAGCAAAAACCAGAAACAGGTGGTTCACCTGATATTTTAGAGACTGGCATGCATCCTGAGGCAGGGTTTGCTTCTGTGAGAGCATATGTTTTAAGTTTTGAGATCTCCTGCTAAAAAGTAGAACACTGAAAAATATTACAGACTTCTTAGGAAAAAGCTTGCTCTCAGGAGAGGCTGCACCTTGATTTCCTGTCTGTTTCTAGCCATTTAAAAGTCGTTATTTCTGATTTTTGGAATTTTCTTTGGTAGGAAGGTTTGGGGTTTATCAGTCTCATCTCTTGGGAAAGTTTACTTCTTTTGCATTCTTTAAATATTAACTTCTGGAATCAGCACTTGAATATCATTTATTTCATACTAGATTTGATGAAAGTGAGCAATACCTAAGCCTTGTTTCATATTTTTGACCAAAATCTGTACTATTTGTCATCTTCATTGGTTGATTTTGCTGCAGCAGTAAGTAAATCTGAAATTGATTGCTGTCAGAGCCATTTTGTGTATAAATTAATAAATTCAGAGAAGATAGAAGGTAATGGAAAATCTTGCAAAGAGCATAAGGAGGTGCAGCCAATTTGTGACAAACTAATGATTTAGTACCACAATGACTTCAACCTTTTGGGAGCAACTGCTCAGCTGGAGTATTGACTTTCATTGAAATTTCGGAAGCTGGCTGCCATTAAGTTTCACTTTTTACATGATGTATATTACCGCAGTTGTAAGGGCTGGATATGGAAAGGAGGGGGGAAAAAAGCATTTACTAATTTCAGAACTCAACACTGAATGTGTCTCAAGTGCTTCAAGGCCCATCTATAAACAGGGATTTGAAAGTAAGAGAAGCTACGTAGAAAGCATGAGAAATTTTACCTTTTTTTTCATGTCCTGCTGAAGAGGGAGGGCAAATTGGTGCACAGTTAAGCTGTCAGCTTCTGCTTCCAAATATTTAGGCATCTGTGCTCTTGATTTAAGGCCCTGTCTGTGTGTGGTTGTTCTTGCTTTGTAGTAATATCCTGCCACTGTGAAAGCAGCCACCCTCCCCCAGTTCCAGCATTGTGAGAATGGAGGGGGTTTGTGTTGGTGTAACTTCATTACAATTCAGGCTTCTATGTACAAACAGAGCCTCTAAAACACTTCAGGGCTGCATCATAGCCTTTCACTTTTAAAAAAGAAGCTAACCAAATTGTGTCCTTGACTAAATAGACCAGGAAAACCCTGAAGTGTAGCCCAGCTTTTCTGTTGTGCCTCCTTACAGAGCAGCATGCACTGCAGAGCAGGTCCATCCTGCTGAATTACCTCCTCATGTCTCTAAAATGAGAGTAAAGCAATGTCCTTCCCTGCTATGAATGCTGAGTAAATACCTGCATAGATATAAAATACATGGGGTGGGTTAAATATTTTTGGTTTTGTTGAGGCTCTCTCCTGTTCCATGTGTAAATTCTTGCAGGTTGTGGTTTTTTTCAGGTTATACTCAGCTTTAAGTGTTCTTACTCCCTCTTCCCCCCAATTACAGCAGTGTTCTCTGCAGTTGTGAATCTGGTATTACAGGACTTCATTGATTTCTGTCCTGTGATGGTTTGTCCTTGTATGTGGCTTTGCTCAGCATGAGGACTGTGTCTTTGAAGCTGATGAATTCTCGTGGAGGCCACATGCACAGAATTGTTCCCAAGGCAGGGGAGTGCTGTGGTGGGGGAAGGGGTCACGAGAGCCACAGCAAATACTCTGCACAAGGTTCTGGCATTAATTCTGCTGATGTGAAATGTATTAACATCTCCTGCTGAAATGTGATATTAATGTTTTTGCTATGTGCAAGTGGATGATTGGATTGTCTGACATTTAAAAATTCCTATTTATTACAGCTCTCAAGTTTGCAAGCTGCTGTTTGAGTAGAGTACATGGGTGGATGTATCCTGTTTGCATTTCTAATGGAGTGTTTCATCCTAACGGATAAAATTATACATGAAAATAGTCTTTAGCACAAAATCTACACTGTCTGTTTGGCTTCTTCTTTTTTTTTCATCAAGGTAGATGTTGTCTGTATGACCTTAAAAAAATCCTTATCTCATAAAAGAAAATAAATGCCTTTTAGTCACATTACAAGGGAAAATGGTTCTGTTTCCTTGATCAGACTCAACACAACATCTTTGAAATTAATCTTGAAAAGTTCTTTGATTGATCTGGCTTTTTCTAGGTCACTGAGCTATATTTCCAAAGTGTTTATACAATCTATTGGAATCAATAAACAATTTAAACTGATGTAACTGCAGAATGTTTGCAAGTCCCAGGGAAAATTGAAAGTATGACAAAGAATACAGCTGTAGGAGTTTATTTCGTTTATCAGGACAAACAGTCATTGAAATGAAATGACTTTCCTTTGAACGCTGCAGTATGATAGTGATACCTTAATCACATAAATAAGTAGCTGGTGATTTTAAAGGGTTGTTATTGGTGATTTTGGGCAAATGGAATCCCTGTATTTATAGTCCTAGAAGCTGTGCAATAAAACCTGTTTTATAAATTATTTCCAATAGGAGAGTTAGAATATCATAAAAAGGTTTCACTTCACATTATAGTTGTTGTGTTTCAGGCATGATTTTATTTTAGTTTGCATTTCAGGCATGATTTTATTAAAGTTGCATTTCAGTTGGCAAATATTAACAGTATTCTTTAAACGTGGATTAGACCCGATAGTTGTTGCTAAAATTAGGCAATAAAATACTAGAAAAGCTAATTAAAAAGAAGCTGATACCATTTTTAATCACACTTAAGGTTTTGATTTTTTTCTTTTTTTTTTTTTTTTTTTTTTTTTTTTTTTTTTTTTTTTTTTTTTTTTTTTTTTTGGTAAATGAAGTTTGGGGGTTTGGGTGAGGAGCCGACATTTGTTATACCACAGCGCACACTAGTGGACTGATCCATAAAATCACCTGGAGAAAGAATTTAATAGTTCTCGAATTAAGTACTTAAATCTTCTTCCTGCAGACATAGCCATGTATTTTCTAACTGAATACAATAGCAAGCTGGGTTTTCTTTTTTTTCCCCAAAAGTAAATACATTTATCTCCAAGGATATTTGTAAATTTACGATTAATAACAATGACCTGAAGTCTTACATACGAATTTCATAAAATTTATTTCCCAAAGGCAATCTATTCCAACTTCTCAGAGCAAGCCACCTGAGTGCTGGAAGAACAGCAGCTGCTGTATAAATAAGGGAAAATGCCATGACTTCATGGCTCTATCTTTTATTTGTCAAGTGGGAAATGACTCACTCTTACTGCATCTAGGATGCAGATTTTTAAACATGCATTTCAGAGGTCCTTTAATATCAGTAAATGTTGTAAATTCTAATGGGAAGCCATTAGATGATAGCATCACTGCAGACCCTTTCCCTTACCTCTCTTCCTTTAAAAAAAGAAAATGTGGGGGGTTTTTTCATAACACAGGTGATAGAGCACATGCATTGTAATGCAGTACATCAAATGGGGTTTGACTGCATTAGGAAAATGAACATTCCCCTCTGCTTAAGGGACTCACACTTCTGTTTCTTTAAAGGCAGTGCTTTTCTCTCCTAACAAAATTCTCAAGCCATTTTACTTTCTTTTATAAGAAATTAGGTGAAATCTTTTAGTGCAACAGATTGCTGGATTCTAGTGTGCAAAACAATTGCACAGCATGAATTTGCCATACATGCTCTTGGGTTTGGAATTAATTGTAAAATTCTCAGGACAGTCATTTGAATTCTGTAGTCAGCTTGGTGAAAATTGCTGCTTGTAGTGATCCAAGGATAAATAACAATAAAATCATTAGAAACATCCCCATATAGATTATATGTTATATACTTCCAATATTGTGTCATTTCTTGGCACCCTTTCCTGAAGAAAAATAGAAGCATTTTCAAGTAGGTGAATTGATTTAAAGAAACTCATAAATAAGCTGAAAATACTGGTGCTGTTTAGAACAAAGAGAGAGATATTTTGGACATACAAACAACAATAAGTGAATCCAAATGAGTTGCTTAGATAAAAGAGCATACAAGAAGATTACTCAAAAGCAGAAAACTGGTCACTTTCTAGTTATATTTCAGTCTCTGTCTCTGGTAATAAAAGGAATGATCCAAAAGATTGCAAAGAACTCTATGCCCTGCCTGCAACCTTCAAGATAATCTGTCACTTCCCACTTCGGGGATCCTGCTTCCATTAATTTTTACATTGCCAGTCTGCTTGTTTTGCACTGAAACTTTCTCTGTGTACTTGGTTTGTTCTTTTTGAAAGGAGCTGAGCAGTTCCTTGGCTGTATTGAAATTTCTGGAGGTTTGGTGAAGGTGAACTGAGCCAGGCATGATCAGACTGGGGATTTGAGTGTGATAGACTGGATAATGCAGGGAATGTGATAGCTGGGAGAGAGGAGGGCAGAAAAGCTGGCAAACTGTGGAATCTCAGCCCTCACAGTCATGCTGTTTCTGCACTGCATCAAATTTGGGAAGCCACCAAAGCCCTTCAGTGTTGCTGGTGCTCCTGCTGCAGCTCCGTGCTGCTGCTGTTCCCGGCTCAGATTGCAGAGCCTGCCCTGCCAGCTCACAGCTCACCAGTGACCCGTGCTCACTTTGGCATGGTGCCACATCAGGAGCTTTTCTGGGTGCCAAGTCAAGCTCTCAGAGCTTGGGCAACATTGAAATGAAGATGCATAATCTTCATTTGGTGCTCCCTTTCCAGTGTGATGAGCTTGTGTAAGTAAGCATTTCATAGCTTCACACCAATTATTCTTTCCTTCTGTTGATGTCTCTCTTTTAAAAAAATACATTTTTTAATGTAATAACATAGTTGGCATGTAAACAATCATGTTCTCAAAATCTTTGTTGCCTCCCTTAAGAGACTGAGAATAATTATTGATATGAAATTTCTGTCAGTTTCTGAACTTGCTCAGAAGGATGAGCTTCTGAGAAGAATGAGCAGGGCTCTTTTTAGTAAAGTGGAAATAAGTAATCCAAAACATAAGAAGGTAAAATCCAAAAGTTGCTGTTTGGTTTAAATTACTTATACCAAGCAGCTACCTAGCTTTTAAAATAAAAAAAAAAAACTTAAAATGCAGTTCCTCTTGTGAAATAAAGGTTGCAATTGCAAGTTTTTGACTCCATGTGTTTTCCAATTTGCATGCAATTGAGTTACCTTCCTTTTGATTTATTCCAGTGAAAAGAACTTCATGTGTGCAACACTTCCTTTAAAGAGAGGCAAATGAAACCTGATCACTGGGAATAGTGTATCTTTTTTATTCTGTAGGGGCCACACAAACATTACAGAAATATTTCTCAAGTTACAAAATCATCAACATTTTCTATGTTTTTCATCTTCTGTTGGTGTTGTGGCTATTTATGTTTATGCACTGTTTATGCACTGCTTTTCTTTACTTGTACTCCAGAGAAGAATCAAATCGAAACATTGTGTGTGTTCCAAACAGAAGGAGGTAATGCATGCTTCATAATTAAAAGG
This sequence comes from Zonotrichia leucophrys gambelii, assembly GCF_028769735.1. Lineage (NCBI taxonomy): Eukaryota > Metazoa > Chordata > Aves > Passeriformes > Passerellidae > Zonotrichia > Zonotrichia leucophrys. The sequence goes on along the minus strand of NC_088178.1, from coordinate 23,232,818 downwards.
AAAAAGAAATCTGAATCATAGACTTTTTCAACAAGAAAATATTTCTTCACTTTGTTTTTCCTCTTCCTCTTGCAGATTTGGCACTGGTTGGCCTTCACCAGCAAATATTGATGAGATCCATAAAAGAGTGAAAAATATTTTAAGGACACACAGAGCTAGACAGCGCCTCATATTTGTAAGTTTGACTGCAAACTCAATCTTTTCCCTTCTCCAAAATGGCTGAAAAAGAGAATTGTGCCTTGGATTTATTATAATGTTGTCCTTTGGGACAGCCTTGATTGTAGAAAGATGGGATTGGTGTGTGAGCTCAACTGCTTCACACTGATTTCAGAAGCCTCCTTATCTTTCACCTTTATGAAGTAGTACAGGCAACCCTCTCATGGCTTACTGAGAACAATTATATTGGAGTGTGGGATTTTTTATATTCTGATTCTCCACTCCCAATTTAAGCAAAAAATGTTACAGATGTGTAGAACATCAAGGCTTAACATGTTGTGCAGCTGCACATCAGCAGCTGCATGTATCCAGCTGTTTCTAGAGCTAATATTATTCTTCAGATGTGTGATTTTTTTTTTTTCCCTAAATTACCTGGCTTTCAATGAACAGAGCTCTTTATCTAATGAGATTACACCCAGGAACAGAATATTTTACCTTTGATGAAATTTTGAGGTGTGGTTTTAGACAGACAAATTTTTTCCTATTGTGATTTTGAGAAACACAGTTTCTCAAAAAAATGCCAGAGCATTGTACCAGCTGAATAAGAAGATTGTTCATCTGCAGAGAATTTAGAATCTTGAGTGTGAGGTGAGGCAAAAGAAAGGTAGAATAAAAAGGTTGTAAGGATGAGAGATGATTATGATTCAATGATGATAATGATGATTATGATTTAGGATGATGAGGAGCTCTGGCATTCTAACTCAGAAATGTTATTGATGGGGTAGAAGAGACATAAGTCTCCTAAAGTGGAGAAAGACAACTTTTTTTGCTTCAGTTTCTCTCTTAGAAAATGGAATGTTGACAGAAATCTGCTTTTGGTGCAGTTTCAGGTTGCTGCTGTCCCCAGCTGTCCACCTTTCCCCTCAGCTGCAGTTCCCTGTTTCAGTGGGAGTGAGATAAAAAGTGTGAGATGATGCCCTGATGTCCCCCCTCACATTCCCCACAGCAAGGGCAGATGCAGATACCTGGGATGGGGGGACACCCCTGGCTACAGGAAACCCAGGGCAGAAGTGATCTTTGTGGTCTTGATCCAGTCCTGCAAGATGGATTGAAGAACATCTGTCTTCACTCTGAATTCCTTATTTATTTCTGTAGTTGTTTACTTGTTTGTTTATTCATGTCCCCAGATTTAGCCATATTGGGCAGCTCATTGTCTCACCTCATTCTCATTGTCTCACCTCATTCTCACTTAATCTGATTATTTTCTCATTTCTGTTCAATGTTCATTTTTAGCTTAGTTGTTGTGGGTTTTGTTTTTAACTCAGAAAAACCTTGTCTCATCCATACTAAGATTGTTTGATCTAGTTCATGCTGTACCTCCCTGAGTTATTATATGAATGTTATGATTTTGTGAGCTGCTGCCTCTCAAATAGAGGATTCCCATGACATTTTTCTGTGTTTCAGCCACTCAGAATGGGTAAAAATCATGTCAAATGCTCCCCTGATGTTTCAATTAACTTAAGATAACAAACTGGATTTCCTGATAGTCCAACACCTACATGCAATGAACACTTGCACAGTCTGAACCATCTCCAGTGGTTCTTGACTGCTTTCCTCATACAGTAAACCATGACTATGATAAGGAGAGTTGGATGGTTGGCTACATGGTCTCTCCATACAGTCAAAAAGACTCTGCAAACATTGTGGTGGAATTCTTGAATTGTGATATTTTCTGTTGGCTTTCTCTTGGTTCACCTTGTCACTTCCAGAATCAAACACTTGCTGAATCCTCACAGGGATTAATAAACAGAGATGATACTGTGTCCTCTTCTGTTGGAAAACCTTGTGTTTCTGGCCTAAAAAAATCCAGCTATTATGGTATTTAATTACCCACCTGATCAAACCAGTGATGGCAGAGGACCATTTTTCTCACTTTGTTTTCTTCCACTGAGCAAAAGGAAGGCAAGGATGCTACAGAGAAGTCTTGTGGTGTCAGATAGTTGTGTAGAGCTGGCTCACGAAAGCTGTGCTAACAGCAGCTGACCTAATCAAAAAAGAAAAAAAACATATCCTTGCAGTGAGTGCTTTAAAATACACCAAGATAGGTTGTGCTTCCCCACATGGCCCAAAATGGAGGCTGTGGTGTTGCTCAGCAGATGGCTGAGGTAAATTGGTCATCTTGAAAGTGAGGGAGTAGTAAAGCAAGTGTACTGGCAATGTGGTGAGCACATTCTGGCTTCAATCTAGATCCTCTTCAAACTTTGAAAGGTTAAAAAGTGCCTCTTATTCTGTTCCACTCCAAAGACCCTAATACTAAATAACCATTCCCAGAAGCATACAGCTGTGTCTTCCAAAATTTCATTTTCATATTGCTCTGCAAAATAGTGTGACTGGAGCCCTGCTGCAGATTCCTTGGGGTGTCCACTGTACCCTTCTGCTGTGACATTGTGACAGTATTGTAATGTTTCCATCTTTTTTTTGCTTTCCAGAACATAATTTGCCTCTGGCAAATGCTGCAGAATTTTATTTATCACTGTACCCCATTTCCTCTTCAGTGCTTTGTAGTCTGTGACTGCTGAAGGAAGAGAGCTCTCCTGTTTACAAACACACTTATTACCTTGTATTTCACCACAATAAATTCTCTCAGGTTTTTCCTCATCCATATGCTGCTGTTCAGCTTGCTCTGCATCTTATTGCCATCTACCACTATATTTATTGTCTTTTCTCCCAGTTCTGTGTTGCCAGCAAGTGTGATTATTTTTACTGCAGTCTTTTTTCCAATTATTTCTCCTATAGCATGAAAGATGACTTTGTTTAGTAATCCTTACAGCAATTGACTTGTGCTGAAAGCATCACTTAGTATCACCCCTTAAGCAGGGTCTTTGCACTTCAGAGTAGAGTGAACATGATTGTGTGTGCTGGAATTTCTACCATCCCATCTCAGGCGAGCAGCTGGCTCCCTCCACATGGGTGTTTTGTTTCTTTCTTACTTAAGAGGGCAAATTTGGGTTAATTAATGTCTAGATAGCATTTGGAAGGTAAAACTGCATTCTAGCAACTGAGAATACCTGGCTGAAGGGTCATTAAGTGTATCAGATATTTTTTAAAGTTCAGTAAGCATGTATTCAACCTTGGATATGAAATTCAAGAATTGAGATGTGTGCAATGCTTCTGCCTTGTAAAACACATGAGATAGATAACATAATATGTTTTAGGTGTTTTTTCCCCTTTCCTGCAAGGAACACAAAAGCAGGAAGTAGTAGGTTTCATAGCATTTTGCCAATGTGTTTATTGGGGTTTATTGAAGCTTTTGCTGTCTACATAGTTCTCTAGAACTACACTGTCTAGAAATTCTTTCCAGTTTATTACCTGAAAATTATTAGCTGAATTGTGCTGAACTTAATTAAAAGTGTTCATAAATGGCATTTGGCTCATTACACTTTGTCCCTTTCTCCCCCAAGAAATGTAAGCACTTTAATAGTCCTCTAAATGGAAAGAAAGTATTTTTGAAATGAGATCATTGTAATCAGAAACCAAGGTAATGAGAATTTGATTTCTGGGTTTTTTTAGGATGATTTGCCTCAGACAAGAGAACCTACAGATAATAAGCCCTTAACTGTGAGTGAGCTGCGGAGCAGGTATGGAGATTTTCTCTGACCAAGACAAAACAATCATACTCAGTATTGCCCCTTACATTCAGGTACAAATTTCTCTTCCCATTTTGAGCTTTGTCCTGTATTGCACAGGGAAGAGGTTTCAGGAGGCGTTACTCGTACTAAGCTTTCTCACCTAAAAGCAAAATACAGTTAAATTAATTGTGCCTTTGATGTTCTTTGGCACTGTGTCAGTATAGTCTTCATAAAACACTAGCTTTGGAACTGGGCTTGGCTATAAAAATGATTCTTGGGCAGACATTTCTGGAATTTGTCAACCAGAGGGCAAATGTCACTTAAAATAATCACTTGGTTATTTTTCCTTTAAAACTATGGGAGTGCAAAAATAAATTTAAGTTTATTTAGTAATATGGTTTGAGGCTCAGTTTTTGGATTGTCCTTTTTTTTGGGGGGGGGGGGTTTGGCAAAACAGATATTTGGAAAAGAAAAGCATTTTCCAAAAAATACAGCAAATTTATATGGTATAGTTTAGTGATTCAGCATGCTGTATTTCAGAAGCTTTCTTGGAAACCTGAGATCTTATAAACCTGGTTTTTGTACATTAATTACTCTGTGTGCTCCTCACATACATGACCAGGGTTTAATTTGATAATTTGCTTATAAGATACCAATGAAATTGATTTTTATTACTTCTGTAGTATAAGTTACCATTACTGATCTTCTATGTGTATGCACACAGCATTTGATACAATGTTTTGAGTACATATTGGAGGAAAGATACTAAGTATTGGAAGTCTTTTTTGGGCTCCTATGGCTTTTCTGGTTTTCTTTATATTAAGGGAGAAGTCCTAGAACTGAGGAGCTATATTTGAGAGGTGTTGCCATTAGAAAAGGCTTTATTTTGATAGTTAATTATCACACACTGTTTTCTAACAATGGCGCCCCAAATCACCACTGTATACACCTGAAAGGAGGGTATTTCAATATGGGTACCATAACAAACTTCTTCTTGAAATTTATAAGCTCCAAAAAGTTCATTTCTGATTTGCTGTCTTCTTTAAAAATCCCTGTGATTTGTAATCCCCTCTGTGCAAGGGATTACTCCAACTTCCATATGGTTGTGAAGTTGCTGCTGCATTTGTGTCTCCTGTACTGTGCTCACTCCTGTATTCTGTGTAGCCTTTCTGCTCCCTTATCCTTTGTCCTGACAGCTGGGGCAATTAAATTGTTTAGGATGTGTTTGTGAGAGAGAAAGTGCAAGTTTTTGTTTTGAGGCAGCTTTGGGACTCTGAGATTTACGCTGAAACTGCAGACCATGAAAAAAAATGGAAAATAAACCTTAATGCTCCCGAATCCTGAAGTGATGGGATATGAAGTGTGGCACTTGGGCTGGGAAAGGACTGCTCCTTGGTTTAGAGGCCAGCAGCACTGGGGGTGAGACATAGAGGCCTTGAGGACAGTCACATTGCTGAGTGCTTGCCACAGTGCTCATAAACAGGATGCAAGGACAGAGACAGAGTTCATGGAAGGACAGGGTACTGTCGACCAAATGCTGGCAGTAAAGTGGATGGATGATTGAAAACCACTGGGAGTAAGGAAAAGGTCTGTGTTTTGTGAAATATTTAGTATATGATTCACTCAGAAAAGAACTTCTGGGACTCTTAAAGGAGATGTATGAGGGAACAAAAGCATATGACAGGTATTTCAGAGCAGGGAGTTGCGTGCAGAAATCCTGCTGTTAATATGATTTGTGAGTGTAATTCCCAGATTGCTTAGCTCAGGTTGTCAGCTGGTTTCCAGTTGAGACAGGACAGGGAATCTTCCCTACCTTGGCTGTAGCTTTGTCCAGGTATCTCATGCACAAGGGGCTGGCTAATGGAAATGCACGAAAACACACAATCCCTCCAAAAAGAGAAGGGAAAATTAAGCCTTTTTACAAGACTTTTTCAGTACCAGAATAAGGAACTTGTAGAACTTACCATTGACTTTTGAGTCTTTACTGCAATTAAAGTGTTGGGGTTTGAGTGTCTTGAGGTAAATTCAGCTTTTAGGAGAGGAAAAGAACAAAGCTGCTGCTGGAAATGGATTCCAAGGAAAAGAGTGTCAGAGCTGTTTGTTGTATAGTTACAAGTGCTGTTTCTGCTTGTTGGCCTGAGAATTCTCCATCAGAAGTGAGGTACCACAAACTGCAGGAAGGAGAAGGTGAAACTGCCGTTGTTGATGAGTCCCCAGGGTGTTGACTTGTCTGCATTTGACACAGGCCTGTATAGCTGCTGTATTGATTTTGGTTGGTGGTTTGGTTTCTTTGTGTCCAAACTGTGAGGCACAATTATCTCAGGATGATAAACAGGTTTAAATTTGCTCCATGCCATTGACTGACTTTAAATGATGGATCCTTTTTGAATAAGTGTGAACGTGGCCTTCCTCTCTTTTTAATGTTGGAGCCATACAAGAGGTCTTGTTTTATTTGGCGTAGGTTGGCATCACCCTAATATTTGAATGTAAGAAGTTTAAAAGCAAAAGTTGAGCAAAAGTTGTTCCTTCTGTTTGGTTTTTTTTTTTTTTTGTTTTTTGGTTTTTGGTTTTTTTTCTTAGGGACAGTAGAAGCTTAGAGATGTGAATTTAGAAAACTGATCCTACATCTTCCTCTTCTTCCCCTTTTCTGTACTTCAGATGAAAACCTTGTGTTTTGATGCAGCTGAATACATGTATTCTCGGGTGTGGCCTAAAGTTTCTTTCAATTTTGTCATATTTTGGTTGATACTAGCTTGAGGATGAAGTTTTAAGTACTGGTTTGATTGCAGAAGACACGACCATTCATAAATGACATGTATATAAGAAGCTGTAAAGCTTCCCTGTGAAATGTAATCCATTTCCTAAGTGAAGATGGTCACCTTAAACTTCACATTTCCAGTTTCATTTCCCAGAGAACATTTGCAAAAGCTGAAGATAACTCAGTCCTAATTTTTAAGTGTCTTAAGTGCCTAAATCTCTGAGCAGATGTGAAAAATGTCATCTCAGTTGTAATTTTTTCTGGTAATTTTTGAGCTTCTTGTTTCATGCTTTATTACAGGGAAATTGCTCATTTAATTATATGACACAAACCTTTGTTTGGAAAGTGTCAAGAGGAAGCAGATAGTCATGATGTTGAGATATAAACTACTCAGACTTGTCAGTGTTTTGTAATGATTTTCAGAGTATAAATTTCACTTCATAGATCTCAGGAATAATTTCTCAAAGCAACTGAAAGATGAGCCTGTATTTGTGTTTAGTATTAAAACAGTGACACAGAAGATGGGGAGGGGAAGGAACCCTGGATTGCCACTATATCAAAATGTAGTTGGTAGAAAACTTAATCCATGATGCTTCCAATAGGGCACTTTACAGCTGCAACCACAGTAATTTAATATCTCCCTGATAGATTGTCTTCATATTGAAATAGCTGCTTGTGGTTACAATTTCACCTTCAAAGGACACAAAAGTCCTACTGTGTTGCTCTTGCCTAGTCACAGAGCCTGCAAAAATACAGCAAAATTACTGCAGGTTCTCTGAAAAGTAATTCTATTTGGGGGCATTACAAAGTGTACTCAGATAAGTGGGGGAGGATTTGTGTGAGTGAATAACATTGGGGGGGATGTGGGTAGTTCCCATTTCTTAAAAGTAGCTGCAGTGCAGTTTTTATTTGGTTTGTGGAAGGTAATCCATGCTCAGCAGCTCTACATTGGTATTTCTGCTGGTTTTGTGCCACTGATCCCTCTTCCATATCTTGCTTTGATCATTGTTTCTTATCTTCTTTCCTCTGACAGTTCTCCAGTGCAGCAGAACACTCCTGTTCTCTTGGATAGTGGTGAACGTTGGCCTGGTCCTGCAGCTGTGTACAAAGAGAAGCCTCACAGAGCAATCTTGGAGGAGAGTCTTGCAAAAATATATAGAGAGATGTATGAAAAAACTGCTGGTGCTGTTTCAGATCACAAAACACATTCCTGAAAGTAACTCACCTGAAAATGCATAGTATATAGTATTTGAAACTAAACCTATTTTTATACAACAATATTTGTACTCTATTTTTTAAGCTGTCTTATGGGTAGGCAGGGTTTTGGAGAAATGGGGATTTTGCCTGGGCTTAAAAAGGAAATAATTACATTTCATTCCCAGAAAAAGAAACAATAATCCCTAACAAAAAAATCCGCTCTACAATTAAGCAAGATGGTGTTGCTTCTTTGAGACTCTGAGCATAGAGTCATTTGAAGACTAAAATATCTGCTGGACATTCCTGTGTAACATCAACTCAGGTTTTAGCTGCAGCCAGTTCTCATTAAATATCTAAATCTGTTTAGCAACTTTAACAGAATTGGTTGAAGAAGCAATATGTCCTGGTGGGCAGAGGGGGGACCCAAAGGGGAAAGTGAATGTGAGTGTTGGTTTAAAAGTGACCCACCTAGGACAAAGAGAATTGTTTTCCAGACAATTGCCTTTGAATAATTTTGGAGAATGGCCCAAACTTTGGTACTGTAGGACCCATAGGCATGGATTTGAAGTAATTTTGAGCACCTTTAGTCACAAGTCTTCTAATACTGTGAGATTTTAAAAGAAAGCCACCGAGCCCAGCAGCCTTTGTGTGAGATGAAAGGTCATCCTCACACAGCCTTTGCATTTGAAAGTTTCCACATTCTCCTAAACGCAGCCATGACATTTGCCAATACACTTGTCATTTTAAAAATATGAATAAGAAAGAACTGTGCAGGGAGAAAGACCAGAGCTAGTCAGCAAGCTCCTTGTATTCTGTACAGGCCTCCTGAAATTCCTGCATCACAATCCCACCTAATTTGGAGCCTGTCCTTCCTGGTCTGCTGGGATCCCGTTGGCAGCAATCACTTCGTTTTTGCTAAAGGCCACCAAATGTTCATCAGCAGTTCGATGCTTTCCCCAGGGATGGAACCTTTTCAGCCTTGCACTGAGCAGATCCCACATTAGCAGACCAGGGCAAATTGCCCATCCTTTGAAAAGCTGAATGTTTTAAAAGGGCAAGAGTGTCCATCTCCTGCTTCCCCCCAGAATGAGGAAAAAACAAATGCCTGTTCTGGCTAGCTCCCTCTCTGAGCAAACATAGGCAGCTCCACCGATGCCATTTTACCTGTTGTGATGAGAGAGAGGATAAAGCTAGCAGTACAGATGGCACAACATATGACTGGAACCTGCCAGCATGCCTACATAAACAAAAAGTCAGTCTATTCTGCCTTCCCTCCTTTAATGCTGAGACAACATAATTGATTCGAGAGAGCAGTTGGTGAGCAATTCCGCTGGTGGGAGAGCACATGGAGGGGCTGTGTGCTGCTGTTTCAGGCAAGGGCACTCTCAGAGGAAGTGTCTCACATACAGACATTTCTATTTCTTGTAACTGTTGGACAAGTTGAAGTGGATTAACACTGATAACTTCCTGTCCCTGCTGCCATTTAGCACATTAGTGCTTTCACAGGGCATTAGTGGCACCCTCTCATGACATGGAGAAGTACTGAGTCACTCTGTGAGCTACCAGGACACTTTTTATTGCAGAAGGGAAAAGTAGAACTTGCCCAAGCTGTGTCCTTGAAGGCATGGAGGCCATGGAGGGTTGTGCTGCCAGGTCTGGTGTTCACTGCCCTCTCCTGACCCCATGTTTGGCCACAAAGGAATAGTTTTCTTCCTGCTCAGAGGAGTAGCTGTATTGAAGTAGATCCTAAATAGGTGGGGCAGATTCTGAGAAATACTTTCCAAGCTTTTGGTGTAAAATTAATCTGTTGAATCCTGAAGGGTTTTGCAGTTTCCTCTATGTGTTTGAGCCATAAGATGCAGTGTTCTCCTGGCATCCTGCAGTTTTCATTCAATATTCTTTGTGCATTCCCTCCCCAGTGTCACAGCTGAGTAAAAGTTAGTCTTCTGAAGATTGGCTGCTCCCCTTTGGCCTGATCTGGCTCCCTGGCATAGAAAACCTCTTTGATTTTTCCCTCCCCAGCAATCCAGCAGATTTCAGTCCTGTTTGTTCACTGTGTGAGAAGGCCTGAATGCTGAGGGGTTGTTGTGGGGTTTTTCTGTGTGTTTGATGAAGGACACAATTTGCCATGAACTGAATACACAAGGGGATGAGAAAGGTTGGGGGCCACTATAAAATAGCAAGGTGGTGCTTTCAAAGGGTCCAAGGAAGGGCTGGAGGATATCTATTTGACTCCCTAGCTAAAAAAGGAAGCATATGGTAATATGGCAACCTTCAGTTCTCATCAAAGATTAAAAATTTTTCAGCAAAGGTGAAAACTGGATGGGGGAAAAAAATGTCATTATTGAATTTTGACCAGTATGAATATTCTCAGTGTAGCCTTCTTCTGCAACACAACATCAAACGGAGCAGACAGACTGAGTACCTCTGGCCCTGCTCCAGCTGGGAGGGAGATGTGTGTTCAGTGTCTCTCTGAATCAGCTGCTGCAGGAGATGTTCCTCTCCTGGGTCTGGGTCAAAGAGTGCTCTCTTCCAAGCACTGTGCTGGAAATCCAGTTTGGTAAATGGAAAACTTTCCTCTGGAATGTGCCTTTGGACCCAAGTTACTCTGGTCTGTCCCAATACCTTCAAGGCACTTTATTTTCAGAGCATTTTCCCTTTCCCTGTTTGCTCAGGTGGCCCTGCCTGCACTCACAGCTCAGAGCATGGCTGCTGTTCTGCCCCTGCAGCCTGGGCAGGGGAGGTTCAGGCACTGAACCAACACAGCAAAAAGCTCTAATTGTTTCGTGCACCTTGCCTTCTAATACAATTTAAATCCCTTCTGTCAAATGCAAATTTCTAGGTGCCTGAGTGGAGCTTTAAATAGCATTTTCTGTGCTCCTTCCTTATCTTTTGCCATCCACAAAGTTCCAGTGACAGTGGGATGGCATAATTCCACCCCTGTCGTTTTAGCTCCTAAAGGAGAGCTGCCTACTCAAATCTGGCAATAATGGGCCAGATGAGGAGTGAATTGGTGCTTTTCTGTGGAGTCTGTGTCTCTCTTGCCCTCCCCAAGTTATTATAACCCACGGGTGTTCTCACCAAAAGCTGTTCAGCATCCAGTGATGCTTGCAGGATGCAATCAGTGCAATATTTTAATCACTTTCAGTTTAGTGAGTCAGACTCTGCTTCCTACTTGCTCTCTTCCATCTCTCCTATGAATAATTTGGTGCAGTTTAGGGTCTTGGGCTGACTTTAGACAAACTGCCTGCCTGTGTTCAGAAGAAATGCAAATCCATCCTTGGCTGACAGTAGCTGCTTTGGAAATCACTAAGCCATTGACCTGATGTGAATTAAAGGCAAAAATGTCAAACTCTTTAATGATTTGCCTTATCTAAGTTTTTGACTTAGAGGAAGAGAAGCTTAAATTGCTCCACTGAGGGTAAGAAGCATGGGGATGGCTGGAGTGATGGGAACAGGTAGGAGCAGCTTTGTGAGATGGATGGGGAACAGTGTTTATGCTCCAAAGCTGAGCAGCTTGGGAAGTAATGGGGGCTGTTCTTCAGATTGTGCATCACATGTTTGAATTTTACTCTTACTTCAGAGGCTGCCAAAATTATCAGGGGAGAAAAAAATCTACCTGGAGATGTTCAGAATCTATTTTTGGGGTAAAATAACAGAACATTTAGCTCGGCTCAGTATTAAATAGTCCTTTCCAAACTCCTTCTCATTGTTACCTCAGCTGTAAAATGGGGAGTTTGTGCTCTGTTGAAGCTTAATTAAATGACTGTGAAGTGCTTTGGGATCCTGAGGTGAATGTTAAAGAAATTATTTTATGGAAGCCTGGCTGAAAAGTCCCATCTCATCTCCAGGTTACTAAAAAAGCTTTATTTTAATTTTCCCAGGTTTATTATGTTTTAATCAGACAATTATTAAACAAATCTTAATCAGATTTAATAGATTTCTATCTTGATCAGAGAGGACTAGAAAAGATAATGAGCTGCTTTACTACATGTGCTCTTAGGAGCTAATCTTCGCAGTTGGTATCTTGCTCAGCTTCTGTCTCCTGCATGATCCAGGTTCATATCCTCACACTGATTGCTCTTATGATACCTTTTTTATCTTTTTTAAAATATAAATTATGTTTTTCATCCTGATGCTTTAGTGCTGTTTGCTCTGTGTACTAGCCAGCACTGTTAACATCTCTCACATCATTTATCCTCATCCTCTCCCCTGGAACAAAGGGTGCAATGTGACAGTGGAAAGTTTTGTGTGGTGTGCAATGGGTTTGTCAGAGAAAGCTGGAAGGAATCTCTGCCTTCCCACTCCATGTGTGAGGAATCATTTGGTACATAATTCTGCTCTTCCCAATTTTTAAGCTTGAAATGTTTTCTGAAACACTGAACTATGCAGCAAAATTCTCAGCCTTTTAGCAGTGGTCTCTTGCTGCATAAATCTGGTAATGTGGAATCTCTGGGTCATAGGAAAGGCCATGGTGTTAATTACTCCAGTGGTCATGGGAGTGATCATTATCAGGATGCTGAGAATTTCTCATAGATTTGTTTGGTAATCAAGGAATTTGAGGAAACTCAAATCAATGAAATTGAGCCTCTTGGTGCCAGTGAGAACACTTGAAGCTGAGAGAGGACAGCACTTCTAGGGCTGATCTTGATGAGCTGCCTCCCTGACAGAAGGGGCGTCTGCCTTAGGTGATGTCTCTGGGAGCAGCAGGGAATTGTTCTTTGCCCAGGTCCTTTCAGTTCCAACAAATGCAGCAGCCTTGTGGGAAGTGATTGAAGCCCCCAATATTCCTGTTCCCATTGCACAGGAGCTATTAAGCACAAGCCCCCTTGATTACTGTTGGCTTCTGCTGCTTTCCCCATGGAATTCAAAACATCATCAACCAAAGCCCTTCAAAGATGTGGCTGTAGCTCCTTTTATCAGTGTTGGCTTGCCAAAGGCATGGGGTTTGTTCCCATTTTATCTTTGTGAGAAATTCTCTGAAGTGTGGTGATAATTTGTCTGGATGGCAGCATAAAGGAACTGTAATCTTTCTCTTTGCTTGATCTATGTGGAGATTGTGCTCTTTCTTGGTGTGCATTTCCCTTCAGTTCTGGGTGATTGCCTCTGGCCCAGCAGAGAGCTCCTGCAGCCTGAGCAGTGGGATCTGAGCCACCTTCTCACCTCCTCAGGGAAGGGAGTTTGCTGCTGCAAAACAACATCCCTCCTGGATCATAAGGATTTACTGATCCTGAGGAGACAGCACAAAGATCCTGTTCTGTGGGCAGGCCTTGGCACAGCCCTGTGGAGCTGATGGCATGGAATGAAGAGAGCTTCACACAGAGCAGGGTAGGAGCCTGGGAACAGAGAGTGTCATGCCATGAATTATGCACTTCTATACCATGAGTTATCAGTGTAGGAAATGGCCTGGACAGCTCCTGAGTAACAAAAGCACCATTTACATCACTGAGTGGTGGTGAATTCTAATGCTTGTATTTATATTGTCACCCTGACTGTAGCTGTAGGAACTGTTTCATTCAGGATTCCAGTAGTAAACACTTGCTAAGAGGTTGCTTTCCCTGCCTGCCTTGTTTTCACCACAGTCATCTAGTGTTTACACACATTTTAGCCTCTGTGCCATTTTTGAAGGCTTTATTTGTCTCATTTATGTTTCTGGTTTGGATAATACTTAAATATGAAATCCATCTGGGAAACATATTGTATATTCACGTCGAGGGGTAAAACCAGTTTTTAATTAAAATTTTATACAGCACTTGTATTTCACTTTGTCCTGTTTTATTATGAAACACTTCAATCTTCTTCCTAAAACACATATGTCTTGTGCGTTTCAAGATGTTCCTTGTTGCTCATGCAGAACCAGTTTGGGAGCTCTGTCAGCACAGTGCCATATGTTCTGGGCTTCATTTAGCTTCTCTGCCGTTTGTGGAGGCAGCAGATTGGATGGAATGCAGCTCAGCTCGGCTCCATTCTTCTCTTTGTAAACTTGTCAAGAGATAAAAAAAGCAGGGAGAAGGAAAACACTGAATAATACTCGAGTGAGTTGAATTATCAAGAAGTTATGGGAATGTGGCCAATCAAAATTGAGGTTTCTCATGTTTTTGAGGATTTTCCTTAATTGTGGCTTTTGCAGAGCTATAAATTGATGCATCCCTCGGTGCTACCCAGTCTTACACCCAAAACCTCACTGAAGATTGAGATATAACCTGAGTCATTTGGAAATGACAAGCATGAAGTGCTCGATTTTGCACTGATCTGATGGTTTAAATTAAAAAAGAAAAAAAAAAGTGAGTAGATTTCACAGAATATTCTGAGCTGGAAGGGACCCACAAGAACCACTGAGGCCAGCTCTGAAGTGTGTGGCTCATACAAGGATTAGAGTCTGCCCTCAGTGTTGTTGGCACCAAGCTCTGGAGCAGGAGCAGGTGGAGAGGTCCCGTTCCTCCTTGGTGTCTTCTGGCTCTGTGAGGGTCACACTCCACTTGTTAAGTGCCTGGAAAAGAGAAAGCTCAAGAATGATGGTGCCCTCCTGCTCAAGCAAACACACACAAAACCAAAAAAAGGTCATTTTTCTTACCAATCCATTCCTGTTTCTTCCCTGCCCCCCATCTTCTTGACCATGAACCAGTGGGTGCCATCAGCCTTTAATCCATGGCTTGTGTCATGGATTTAATTCACCAGCTGGTCACTGGCCATATCCAGGGTTTCCAGGCACTGCTCTGCCCTGCCCAGACATTTCAGGACCACCACAGTGGCTTTGACAGAGGACCAGAGTATTTCAGTGATTCTGTAACTAGAGCTTAAAAACAAAACCAAACCCAAAAGAATAAGAAACTGGCAAAAAAAGAATCCATATTTCTCTGCCTCCCCTTTGCTGAGGTGTGAGGCTGGAGGGGAAGGGCACGAGCAGCTGCTTGATGTGGCTGTGGAGGAGAAGGGAGGGAAACTTCTGCAGTCCTGACCTCAGGTCGGTCAGAAATCACCAGCTCGAGTGACATGAGTGTGAACCTGGTTGAAGTGACAGGCAGCTCAGCCCCTGGGACTCTATTTACATATGTTTAAAACAAACAAAAGAAAGCTGCCTTTGTTCCCCAGGAAAATCTATTTACTTGGCATTCAACTCGTGTATAAGCTGGAAGTTCTTTCACAGAAGTAGAAACAAAGCGACTGACATTTCTGCTTTGATGTGAGGCTGCAGCTCAGATTTGATTTTGAAATATGAGAGTAAACTGAAACTACCTCCAATTTAAAGGTGGATTTTTAATGACCTTAAAAGTTTTGAGAAGTTTTTTTCCTCTTCCCTTAGGGACCAGAAAAAATTATAACAGTAATCTTACTCATAGCTGTAAGTCTACAGAGACAGTGGCTGTAGGTTAATGAAAAATTGACACTGCTACTTGCTGTGCTTCCAGCAGAATATTTTTTTACTTCAAACTGAAGTGAACTATTGCACTGTGTGAGCTGGTTATGAGTCTCACATATTAAACTGGATGCTGCTTTTGTGGAAGCCACAGGAGCAAGTCACAGAATAGCATTTCTGGTTGGAACACATGCTGCAGTAATTATTGGGTTGCCCTGGTCCTTCCTGCAGAAATAAAGAAATAAAGAATTAAAGAAATGAAGAATTAAAGGTTGCTGGGTTAGTGTAAACCAGAGAGGGGCAGAGGAGCCATTCCCAATGATCTCCATCCCTGGTTCCCAGTGCTGTCAAGCAGCCCCATCACAGTCCAGCAGAGAAAGCTCAGAGCAGGAGCAGGGTGTTGTTGTGTGTGCAGATGTTCCTGTTTTGCACTGTTCCACCCTGCTCCTGTGGCACAGGGACTCCTTGGGGGACGCCCTGTGGCTCACAGTTGTTCAAGTGCCCCCTGCAGTTTTTTTGGGAACAGCTTGTTCCTGGGAATCAGAAATGGCACCAACTCAGCAGCTGAGGCTGACTTTGCTTTGGGCTCTGAGGACAATAGTGATTGTTTGTTGTCGTTGGCATGGTGGTGCCATCTGGCCCTGCTTGGACAGCAGGGCTGTGATCCTGCACTGCCTGGCACTCCAGCTCCTGCTGCTGAGATCCTGGGCTGTGCTGGGATGGCAGCACTGGCAGCTGGGTGCCAGCCTGTGGCAGATGGAACAGCTTCAGCCACCCTGTGAGCTGTGCTGGACAGGGACACACACAGCTGCTGGGGTTGCTGTGAGACAAAGGGAGGGAAGGCATGGAGGTGGCTTCAGCTGTGATACAGGACCCCAAGGCAGGAATTACAGAGCCTCTGGATGTCTGTAGGGCTCCCTGGAAGGATTTTAGACCCATACCAGTAACAGTAGGAAGGGAATTCTGATAGGTTCTTTCCAATAGGTGTATATATTTATTATTATTATTATTATTATTATTATTATTATTATTATTATTATTATTATTATTATTGTTGTTGTTGTTGTTGTTTTGTTATTTTGTTGTTGTTGTTGTTGTGGTTATTTATTGTTATTATTATTTTTATTATTATTTAATTTATTCTTATTCATTTTTTATTAATTTTAAATTATAATTTATTAATTAATATTTTTATTATTACTGATATTCTATTTTATTTTGTTATTCCCATCGAAAGACGGGAAGGGAAAATTGGACAAGAGTGCAGAAGAAAGGAAACTAAACCATGGAAATTTAGTGAGTTTGTTTCTTTTCCTCCTGGGGAGCCAAAGTACAGAAGGGTGCTGGCACTCAGCCCACCTGTGCCCTCCTCTCCCTGAGAGCCCCACCAGCTTTTCCCTGGTGGAGTTCCTTCCTGTGCTCCCTGCAGGAATCCCAGGAATTCCCAGGAGAGCTGGGATCCTGGTTAGGACCCACTTTAACTGAGGAACAGAGACCTCCAGCTGCAATTCCCATGGACAGGTGCCCATCTGTGCATGCCAAAGATGCTGTGGGTGCCTCTCCCTCCTTGTCCCAGAACTCCAGTGTGAGGAACCAGAGAATTCACAGTGCCCTGTTTGCTTAGCCTCCACCCTGCTGAAACGCCTGTGGTTTGATTCCTTTCCTTTGTAATAAACTGTGCCCACCACAGCGTATATTCTTTTAAATAACATTTTAAAATATTTTCTGGTAAATTAAAGTGATGACATGTTTGTAGGGCTCATTGTTAATTTCATTTCCTTTGGCTCAGCCAGCCAGATAAAATGCAATGTTATTAATCTTTGTTTAAAAGAAGATCCTTTGCCGAACAGTAATAAATGATCTTGATAGATTTGTCAGGAAAATGAATGATAATCATTTGCAGACAGACGCAAGCCTAGTATGGAAGATTAATAAGAAAATATGTATTGGCATCATTAATAACATCTGCTGCCAATGCACTTGGATATTGGTTACAGCCTGAGAGCAATGTGTTCTTGTTAGGACACCACAACTCATCCCCTGCTGCCACAACCAGCCTGCACAGAGCTCCTGTTCAGCTGGAGTTCCATTTTTTGATTGATTTGGTTTTAATTTTTTTTTTTGTGGCTAATTACATTGTTTTCCTAGAAAACACAAGCAAAGGTCAAGATGTTTTGAGACAACTTTGCTTTATTTCAATCAAACCTCTCAGACTTCCCCTCCCTTTTCATTCTTTTCCCTTTTGTTTCACTTCAGTGCTTCAAAGTAGTAGTGAAGTCAAATAAACTTACCCATGAAATGTGCTCCTGACTTGTCCCACATGCTATCCCACACATCCCCTGCATCCCAGATGTGACCAGTGCTGAGTTTTGGTCACCCCTCATGGAGAAGCTGAGCCCCACAGTCATTCCCAGCAAACGGTGCCTCCAGGGAAGGGCTGTGCTGCTCTGTCACCTGATGCTCCCAGGTGAGAGCAACCAAAGCCACACCAGTCCTGACCCAGCTCAGCCAAAATATGCCCAGAGGAAGATGTTGGTGGCCATCAGGAGAATGGCACTGATGTTACACACAATCTTCCACTGGGGCTTCTCCTCGATGCTGGTGAGCCTGTGCTCCAGGGCTGCTCTCTCCTCCGGGGACAGCGTGGGCGCGGGGTTGGTGGGCAGACCACAGAACCACATGTACACCACTTTCCACCAGGGACGTTTGGCTGCTGCAACAGAGAGACCAAAACCCGGCTGTTGGAATCTGCTGGGACTCTTCCCTCCCTTCTCCCAGTTTTTGGAAGTGCATTGGGCAGTCTGGAGTGGGGCTTGAGAGGGACCTTGCATGGGAGATGCAAGGTGATGGAAAGAGGGGAAAAGGGAAAAGGAAAAAAGGGGAAAATGAGAAGGAAAAAGGGGAAAAGAAGGAGAAGAAGAAGAAATAAAAGGAAAAGGGGAAAAGGAAAAGGGAAAAGGGAAAAGGAAAAGGAAAAAAGGGGGAAAAGGAAAAAAGGGGGAAAAGGAAAAAAGGGAGAAAAGGGAAAAAAGGGGGAAAAGAAAAAAAAGGAAAAGAGGAAAAAGGAAAAGGAAAACTTCTCCCTAGACCATGTACAGCACAGCCTAATTGCAGTGGGTTGATTGCACCCCTCAATCATTAGTTAATTAAGAAACATCTTCCCCCTCCTCCCCGCCCCAGATTCTGCTTTTAAAAATTCCTGACAGCATGATGGTCCATTTAAAGATATCCCAGCTTGTTTATTACACATGGCATGCCAGGTGAAGTGTGTGTTTTAATTGTCAGTCCTCTGCTGTGTGCATTCACTTGCTGTTCTTTCCAAATATAACCTTTTTTGAAATGCAGGATGTTATAGGGCCTTGAAAAAAGGTGTTACCCAGGAAAAAAAACCTCATTAAACTGTCAACTGCTGTGTTTCACATTTCCTTCCTCATCTCTGCTAATTACCAAAATACCAAGGTATTTGTTTATAAAAACCCGAGCTAGTAAAGTGAACTAGGAATTGATAAGAAATAAGAAATAATGCTGAATAACTGCATTCAACTTAAACCCAGATTTACTCTATTGGGGAAGAAAAAAACTGAGAATTTTTTTTAGATGTTCACTTCTGTTTAGCTTGGATGTGATTGGTTCCAGTGTCCTTTGGACTGACCAGCAAATGGAAGAAGTGAAGAAATATTGTGTGTGTCTTTATTCAAAGGTTCCTTCTCTGTAACCTTCAAAAGTTAAGCTCAAAACCAGAAAGCTGCATTTTTTAATAGATTTGCAGGGTAAAGCTCTGCCCACTCTGAAAATAACTAGCCTATGCAGCATCTCCTGCTCCTGTTCTGTCCCCTGACAACTCTTTAATTTCACTTTGCTCTGCTTTCCTTCCTATTAAATACCTCTGGTAGGACACAGAGCTATTTAAGGTCTGAGTTTTAACCATGGCTTGCATCCTAAGGGAAGATGCAAAGATCCTGTTGGTATCATGGAAATGAGCAAAGTGAGGCCTGTGGGTTCATTCTAGGGCATCCACAAAGTGCCATGTCTGCTCCCAGGGTTCTCCTGATCCCTCAGACTGTGCTGCTATTTTGGTGCTCTTTTTTTCAGGTATCTCAGCTCTTCTGAGCCATTCAGAGGGATGTGACATCGAGGTGTGTTGGGAGGACCAAGAGCCACACCACCTTCATTTGTCACATCCTTAAAACTGCAAATGCAAGCCCCAGCTCCAGAGAATGGACTAGGAGGAACTTGGGGATGTTTGTGGGATCCTGGCTGTGCACTCCCAGGCACCTGGGTGTGTTTGTGCACAGACAGAGCCCTACCTTCCTCCTCTGAGGATGCAGTTTCCACCAGGTCCTTCTCATTCTGTTCTGGGTCAGGCTGTGCTGCTTCACTGTTTTCCGGGATTATAGCAGGTGCTTTTTTGTGCCTGGTCCACCACATGAGGCCATCCAGCTGCAAAGGGGAACAGAGAGAAACTGCTCACTGCCTGTCTGTCCCAGTGTGGCCACCCAGACATCTCCCTCCCTGGGGCACACAGGCCCAAGGTGATGCTGAGGCCTCTTTGGGGTGATCTCCCAGTTTCCCTCCCTTCCTTCCCTGGGTAAGAAGGTTGGCATCATCCAGCTGGAGTTGAAAAGCTGAGGAAAAATGTGAAATAATCTGGTTTCTCTCCTTCCATTTTTTAAAAGAACTTGTTCCATCCCTGTCTCTGAGGATTAACCCTTTAGCAGACATTGGAGAAGCAGCTTCCTATTTGCAAGGCCCATGTGATTGATGTGAAGCAATGATGGTCTGCATCCAGAATGGCAGCCCTCCAACAGGGAAGGGGAATAAAGTCAAATAAATAAAAATAAATAAAAATGAAGCCAAGACACCCTCTCTGGATACAGTCAGTCCCAGACAGCTGTTGTGCCCTCAGAAGATTTTTTTTTAAAATTCCAAATTTCTCTGATGGGCCAATACAGAAAGCCACAGAGGATGATCAGTCTGTTTACAAATTCCCAAGTTCTGAATCTCTTATCCCAGAGCAAGCCTGGAAATCTCCCTGGAACACAGGGAGTGCACAGGAGACATCGAACTTGCAAACCTCAGTGGCCCTTTGGCAGCTCTGGGGGGTCCCACAGCCCAGGGCTCAGAGATTTGGGGTTAAACCAGGCCTGAGGCTGCTGGGGCTGACCCAGGCATGGCCAGGATCTCTGAGGCTCCTCTGCCCCCTGTCCTGGACAGGCCAGCAGCAGGGACAGGCCCATCCACCCCTCCCAAAGGCAGAGGGGCACAGGGGACAGGGCAGGGCTGCAGAGGTGACAGCAGGGCAAGCACAGCCACACACAGGCCCCAGGAGCAGCTGCCCCCCTGCTCTGCCTGTGCATGGAAATGAACCTCCCCAATGGGTCACTTACAAGGTAACGTGAGCTCCATTTCTGAATTTTGCACACACCAATCCAGGCAGGAGCTTCCAGCTGACACAGAATGTTGCATAATTTCCAGAAGATTTATAGCTTTATTTAAATCATTTTCAACCAAGATGAGCATTGGGCAGGGCTAATCTTTCTTGTCATGAAGTGCTAAATTGCTTTGATTTGATGATCCTCATCTTTCTCAGGGATGCTTTTTTTTTTTTTAATCATTTAGGAAATGTCACAGGAACATAGTAAAGTTTTAGGGTTCTAAAGGATTTCCAAAACTTTTTTTCCTTTTCTCTCCTCTCCTCATGTGTCACTGAACCACTGTCTCTGCACATTGCAGCAAAATCTTCAAGGGCTGGGGTGTACCTGGGGCTTGGGATCCACCAGAGGGATGCAATTCCCATTGGAAAGCAGCACGGACACAGGGAACCTCGTGGCATCACCCCACTGACCCACCCAGGAGCTGATGCCTCTGCCATGGCCAGTAAAGCCAACCACCACCCCAGAGAGCTCCTGGTGACACCACAGCACCCTGCAGCTCTGAGCTGGGATGGGTTTGGGCTGAATGCGCTCCTGAGATCCCCTCTCTGCTCTTTGCCACTGCTGTGGTGCACAGCAGCAGCTCTGTGGGACCATGGAGGCCTCCATGGGGCTCCAAAGGGATGGGGAGGGGAGGAAAGTGGTGGCAGTGCCTGGAGAAAGCAGGAAAATGCTTCACTCTGAATTGCCTACAGGGAGCTGTGTCAGCTCTACTGACTGGGACCTTGGAAGTGCTGCCTGAGCCCACCCTGTCCAAGGGCAGGGGAGCAGGAGGAAGCCTTGTCCTGGGTCCTGGGGAGCCCTGTGGCTCTGCCCCCATCTGCAGAGCCACCCTGGGCACTGCTGGGGGAGCCCTGTGCCCTCCCTTGGTTTGCTCCTGTCAGCACCTATAGAGTTTTTGGCTCTCAGTGCCACCAAGGGATGCTGGGGAGCTCCAGCTGCAGCACCTCAGAGCTCTCAGGGCTCTCAGTGGCACCAAGTGATGCTGAGAGAGCTCCAGCTGCAGCACCTCAGGGCTCTCAGAGTGGGCTCAGACCAGCCCAGGGGCCTTGGTGCTCCTCCTTGGTGCTCCCCCTAAGCTGTGCACCAAGAGGAGCCACAGGAGCCATGCCTCAGGACACAGGGAGAGCTCCCCAATCCCAGAGCACAGCAGGTGGAATTGCCAGTCCATCAGCCTGTCTGGGTGAGCCCTGAGCCCTGGGGAGCTGGTGCAGCACTCACTCAGTGCTTTCTGCGCTGCTGCCCTCCCTTTTCTCCCTCACAGTCTCCTTGGGCAAGGGAGTTTGCAAGAACTCAGCAAAGTTTTCCTTTTGTTGTTTGTAAACTAGAATAAATCCTTCTGTTCCAAAATGCCATCTGGCACCTGACAGTTGTGTTTCAGCTTCACAGTCTCAAATTTAATTGTAAGCTCTTTTGCAGGGTTTTCAAGGACGGCGTGACACAATATGGACTACCTACAATGAAGACATATGAACTCTGGAGCATACCAAACAAATTCCTTGCATACTTGTTTTCCAGCACAGCATCAATCACCACAGGGATGGGAGAGTGTCCAAAACAGCAGGAGAAAATGCTACAGCTTGCAGTTCTCAGATTGTAATTCATTTAAAGCCAGGAACATTAGCTGTACCACTCTAACATCAGATACAAATCTCTTTTCTCCTTTTGCCCATTTACTATCTCAAAAGCATTGAGATTCAATATTTAAAGTTGTCCAGTGTAGATCCTCAGCTGGTGCAAAGTGACATAACTGTGCTCAACAGCTGTTCCTGGTCTTTGAAGGCAATGGAGCTGTGGTGATTTACATCTGCTGAGGTATGATCTATCACTGTATTTCCTCAGCTTTGTCTTTGCTGCCTTGTTTTTCTACTCTTTTTGCTTGACAAAACAAATGACACAATTCCTAGCTCTCATGCCTTGCCTTTCATCATTCCATCCCCAAGCACTGCAGTTAAGGATGGGCAGAACCAGCCCCATGTGAGCCTTAGGGAAAAACACCCGAGGCTCAGGAAGGGAATTGATGGACCAGGAAACTCCAGAGGTCCTTGTGCAGGACACCCAGCACAGCATCCCCTCCCAGCACTGCCACAGGGAGGGGATCTCACTCAGGCTCTTCACCATAGCTTTGCACATTGCCAAGTCAATAATGGCCAAACACAAAGGCCAGGTGCCAATTTCTACCCAGACAGTCAAAACCTGGCACATCCACCCTGATCTCCAGCTCTTGCCCTTCCTTCCCCAAACACCTCTGTCCCTGAGCCAATGCAGCCACAGACTCTGGAGATGAGGGGGAAAACCATGAGAAACAATGTCACCAACAGTGATGGTCCAAACCCACACCTCTGCTCATGTCTAGGCAAAACCTGGGGTGAATCTGACCCAGGAAAATGAAAAATCTTGGTCTCAGTGCTGCCCACTCAGATCCCTGCCAGACAGGCAGAAACCCAGCAGTGTTGTCTCCTACTTCAGTTAAACCCCATGCCTTCCTTTGGCTGTTCTCTGAGGAACCAGGGCAAACCTTTCCTGTTGAAGTAGAAACTCAGTGGAATCAGACAAATAGAAATGGGGACATTTCTATTTTCTCCCATTCCTACTGAGCTGTGGAAAGAGGGAATGAGCTACTGCTTAGTGGCACAAATTTCCTGGCAGTCCATCCCATTTTCCTTGTGGTGGGAAGATACAGAGGGGAAGGGGGCACATGGGATGGCCATCACAAATACCAGATGATTGATCTGGGTCCCTGTGTCCAGCCTGTCACTGCCACAGCCTGTATAATTAATTCTCATTCATTTTCTACAACAGAATCTCTTACACAGGGGTCAAGCACTGAGCTCAGCACTATGTGGGGTCCAATACCAAAAAACTATCCTGAGCATCTCTATTGAGAGCATTTACCCCAGAAAGCCCAGCTGATGTTAGTTCCTGGCCAGCGCTGCCCTTCAGCAAGCTCTCCTCCCTCCCTGGCCACCTCTCATCCTTTGTTCCTCTGGGATAACTGCACACAGCTGCTTCAGACAGAATCTTGCCCTCCCTGACCATCCCCCTGGCTCTTTGAAGGATGTGTTAAATAAGGTCACTTACATCCAGCACCTATAAACTCACACATTTCAGTAGAAATACCACTGAAAATTTCCCCTGGGGAATCTAAGATTGTACCTTCTCTTTCTCTAATTCTTTTATAGTGGGGTCCATGCTGAACTGCCCCTCCTGGAAGATTTTTGAAATGTTTCCATACCCCTGAGGTCAGACTAAAAAGCCTGGAGGTGCTGGGGCCAGTTTCTCCATCTCCTGAACTGCTGGTTTGATGCTCCCTGTTCACCAGCGCTGAGTTAATGCATCTTATCTTGCTGTTGCTGTGGGCAGGGAGCTCTGCACATGTTTAGCTATCACAGGTCAGATGATAAGTGGGAACTCATTAAACCACAGTAATTAATTGCTGGCAACCATCTGGCCACCCCTGAGCAGTCATGAACAACGTAAGCAGCAGAACTAATGGTGCCTCCTTGCCAGTATTTCTCTCTCCCATGTGGATCCTCTGATAGCTAATAAAAGCTGGGAGTTTATCTCCAAGCAGACACAAAGCCAGCCTCTCTCCCCCCTCCTCTCCCCTATCTGAGCACCTGCTTTCATGTAATCTTCAGGAGCGGGGTCTCTCTGACACCTATAACATTCCATCAAACATCCATGGAGCTGGTTAATGCTTTACAAGTTATGAGGAAGCAACAGATTGATGCCATCACAGCATTTTCTCTCTCATGCAGTTAGGCAGGAAAAAACAGGTCTTTTTAATCTATCCAGTAACCTTTGCTGAGAGGGAGGTGGTAGCTTTGTTATATTGGCAGCTGCTTTAAAACTTGGGACTGGGAAGAGTTGCTTGAAGGTTTTATAATATAAAACCTCCCAACTCTGCACCATTCTAATGTGCTAAGTAAAAGAAAGTTGTGCTTCCCTCAAAGTTATTAAATTTAATTGAGATCACATTGGGACAAAATGTTATTTTCCTAAATGCCCATGTTGCAAAAGATATTAATCTTGTTTGCCTGCAAGATTGATGCTGGCTCTGCTGAAGCAGGCTAGATGCTACAATTAGATATATTTAATTCCTCCTCAGCAGTGCTCTGTAATGTGATTTCATCTCCTTCCCCTTCTTCTTTTCTTTCTGTGGCAGTTTTGATGGGCTGTGGTGTCTGCCCAGCTCTGGGCACAGCATGGGAGCTCACACTCAATTTGAAGCACTCAGAGCTCAGCAGCATTAACACTCTGTGATCTGGGGAGCAGGGAGAGCTGAGCAGCAAGGACTTCTTGGCAGCACATGCATTCCACACCATTCCCTGGCCCCTGCAGGAGCAGGGAAGGGCAGATCCCAGGGAATTTGGGTGTCCAAACGGGGGCTCTGGTGTCACTGCAGTCACTTACCTTTTCTTCAGGGATGGCTGGGGTGCAGAAGCTGACCAGGAGGATGACAATGGAAGTGAGGCCAAAGAGGATGAGGGCGAAGTAGAGGTAGTGCACATCCTTGAGCACAGCTGGCCTCCTGTCCTCCTCCCCACAGGACGGGGCACTGTAACTGAACTCCAGGATCATCCGAATCACGCCAACAACAAAGCCAGCCATGAGGCCCCAGAAAGCACCCTGAGGAAAGGCAAGCACAGAGAAAAGGTCACTGCAAGTTACCTCTGGTTGTAGTTTTCCCTCTCCTCTCCCTCTTTCCCAAGATTTTTTATGCCTGATGGAAATCCACACTGAGGTGCATCAAAGCAGAATTTTTTTCTGGAAAAAACCCTCATTTGCTCTCATTGCCCTTGAGCACAGAGCACACAGAGCACAAACAATGCAAGAATCTCCTCCTAACAACACTCCTCCAATGAGCCTTTGACACATCATCCCTAAATGGCAGAACAACTTCCTTTTCATGCTTTCAAATGGGACTGCCAAAAAGTACCCCTTGCAGTGACTTAGAAGCAAACCCTTACCCACCAGAGCCTGGGCTAAGATCCACCAGTGCATGCCAGGAAAGGCTGTCCCATTGTCACCCTTGAGCTGGACTGGCTCAGAGTTAAACAGCCTCAAAGGCTAAGTACTGAGGGAAGAGATATCTATTTATTTTATCAAATTAAACACACGCATCAATTGGTTGATGGCACTTCACCTACAGGCTCATTAACCCTCTTGCAGAAGATGGCCAGGATGAAGAGGGCTGCAATTGGTGGGCTCAGAAAGCTGCCTATGGACTGAATGTAGTCAAAGAGCTTCCCACTGTTGGCTGACTGAACCATTGGGATCCAGAGAATGCTGATGACCACGAGGATGAGGGTGAAGACTCTGAAAGAGAAGGATAAAATTGAATTGAATCTGTAGATGAATTTGCAGCAAAACACACTCCCAGTTGCTCTTGGAATTTTCTAAGAAAAAATCCACAGATCACTCTTGAGAACTTTTCCTTGTGTACACAGGAAAAGAGAAAATTGTTCTCCCAATGTGAGCCTGGTGTGACATGGTCTTCAATGACCTTGCTCTTGGACATGACAGAAAGAGGGAGCTGGTGGCTTGTGGAAGCAATCTTTCTGCCACCATTCCAAGCAGGTAATGTGCTCAGTCTCTTGCCTTTACCAAATTCCAACTCGTTTGCTACTCATTAAAATTGTGTTTGGGATCTCAGGTGAATATTGAAACCTTCCTCTGCCTTTGCACTTTGTGCCACAGAGGTTTGTCCAGAGTGCTGAGCACAGGGACTTGTCCTCTGCCCACTCTGCCATGGTGAAGTGTGAGTTTGCCTGCACCCTTCAGCCATGCCTCAGCACAGTTTAGACCTTAAAGCTTGTGACTGGAAAGCAAAAGCTCCACACTCAATGCAGCCTAAATTCCCCTGTCTGGAGGAGAACTTTATATGCCCCTGATAGAACCCAGCACCAAAGCTCATCTGCAAAGGACACTACAACTTATCACAGAGACAGAAAGCTGGGAAGCTCAGCTCTGCACTTTCCCCTGAAGAAAAAATAAAATTTAAAAAAAAAAAAAGTAATTGCAACATATCACTCCTGTCTGATGCAAAAATAACATTTTTATAGACCTCTGGTGACAATGACTCAAGAGCACTTTTGGCTTTTCTAAAAGTTACATTTAAAGCAGTTTTTATAATAAGTTTAGAGAGAAGAGAGGCAATTATCTGCTTAGCTCAGTGGAACACTCAGAGTTTCTCCTTGACCAGGCCTATCCAAGATGAAGCTGGAAATCACAACTCTCTTTCCCAAGCTGTCCTCCTGCTCTGTATTGCAGGCACCAGATTTTTCTCAGTGAGCCCAGCCTGGAGGATGCAAAAGCTGCTCTCAGAACAGATGATGAGAGGAACAAGACATAAATAAATGCAAGGACCTGCCCACAATCATCAGCTCCTGCTCGGAGGCCTGCTTGCGGACCCGCTGCCAGATGTCCAGCACGAAGAGGGTGCTGCTGCTGTTGAAAACGGAGGTGAGGGAGCTCATCAGGGCTGCCATCATCACTGCAATCATCAAACCACGGAGCCCTGCGGGAGACAAACACAGAAGGGGAATCAGGGCTGGGCCTCCAAGCACTGTTTTTCCATCCTGCTGTCTGCTAAGATTTCCACATCCCTAGGATGGGTAAGGGCAGCCTGACCCCCCCATGCAGAGCCTGGCCCAAGCCCAGCCCCACAGCGGTGTTCCTCACCATCAGGCATGAGCTCAATGACCAGCTTGGGGTAGGCAATGTTGGAACAACCCACAGCAGCTCCACAGATCCTTTTGCAGACCTCTGGGTCCACGCAGGCCACTTCATCTGGGGAACACAGGGCAAAAACGGGGAGTCAGTGCAAACCCCACCGAGCCATAGGTTGTTCAGATCCAGGCAACAAATCCTGCAATCCTTGTGCAGTTTCATATAAATTCAGAGGTGGAATACAGCTACAACGAGTGAAGCTGGAAAATGCTTTATATCATATAATAGAGGTGAAACTTTGAGATGACATTTTGAAATTCTGTTCAGGATACAGCTGAATCTCTCCTGGGTGTTGCATAACTGTAATCCTTGATGATTTGTCACTTGTGGGAGCTGGACTGCTTCCATGAACCTGTCAGATGGGTTCCCAGGGATGCTGGAGACTCACTTATTCCTGTTTAGGAAATCTGGGAAATAGGCTCTTTCCTCTGGGAGTGATCCTTCTAACCAAGTTATTCTTCCTGGAAAGGGGAAGGCTCTGGAGAAACCAGCAATGAGAGCTCCTTGGGATATAAGGGAGGCTCGTTTAGCCTAATCCACCAGGACCTAAATGAGTTAGTGTGGGAGGTTGCTAGAACTCTCCAAGATACCAAATGAATGTAATCCATAGGATCTGAAGGACAACCTCAGTGCTCCATGAATTTAATTTCACTGATTCCCTGCAGATAGACAGATGAATGCAATGTCCACAGCATGGAGTTATGGCAAAGTATGGCTGTTCTTGGTGATTTCTGCCACTGTGGGAGAACTGGAGGTGGAGGGAGGGCTTGGGAACACCATGGTGCAACAGCAATCTCTATGAACATGCCTGCAGGACAGCAGTTTCTGAGATGTAAAAGTGCTGTAAAAGGCAGACCCGTGTGGGATTAGTGGTCACAGCAGGATGGTGTCCCGTGTCAAGGAAGATGGGAAGGCTTACCTGGGAAAAGAGCTCTGCTGATCATTCCTGGCATGACCAGGAAAAACACGGGGAAGAGTTTCAAATATCCTGCAAACACCGATCCACCTTTGGCATGGGAGAGGTTCTTGGCAGAGAGAGACCTCTGGACCATCACCTGCAGCCAGTGCAGAAAGGGAGCAGAGAATGAGAGAGCAGCACAGCAGAGAGAGCAGGGTCCATTCCCTCTGTCTCTCCTCCTCAGGGATGACTTTCAGCCCACAGGATCCCAGGGCGTTTTGCATGCCAAGGACAACTTTCCCACCTGACTGACGGCAGCCTGCTGCCACCACTCAGAGCTCAGTCCACAGGCTGCAGGAGAGGGCAGCGTGGAAATTTCCTTTACAGGAATAATTTCACCCTTGACTGAAATGAAGCCACCTTGAGGGCTGGAGACAGCAGCTGTGTGGCAGCAAGAGACAGGGGATGAAGCAGACTGTGGGTGTTTTGGTAAAAGCTCAGTGGTGGGGTTTCATAATTGTCCCATCTGAAAGTACAGAAGCACAGTGTCTCGAGAAACACACTCAGCTTTCCTTGTTTGTAGCTTGAAAAGGAACAAGGGACATGAGACATCTGGGAATATGAATGAAGGAATGTTGTCTGGAGGTCTGCTCAAGGTCACAGCACAGCCAGCTCCAGATTCACATTTCTATATCCTTGTCATGATAACTGCATGAAGACTCCCAGTACTCACCAGCCCACAGTGGGATAAAGATGGATGAAAACAACCTGTTCTCACTGCACTAAGAAGTGCATAAAATTAGCAGCTTGCTGAGAAGGTGGAAGGAGTGAGACATTCTGGTCTAGACCAGTAAAAAAAAGTAGCAACTCCTGCACACTGAGGCACAGTGATTTTTCAGCTTACAGATCCACAGACTGAGGAGTGGACTGAAAATAACACTGTGGTGATTTGTCTGCTGAGGGAAAGGTTTATTTACCTGGTCAGTGCACCAGCACCAAAGAGCCACCACTGTGAGGCCAAATACAAGGCCAGGCCAGGGAAGGTCTCCTGTGATGGGATCCCTGAACAAATGAAAGGCATCTGCACGCGGGAGGTGACAGTCTGTGTTTGGGACCGTGATCTTTGGTATTGCTGCGCTGTATTTCTCCTTAAGTCCTTCATACCAGCCGACTTTTTCAAATCCTGTAAAGAAAGTGGAGTGATTTAAGGGCTGTTGCATCATGCAAAGTTATTATCTAATCTGAGTCTCGTGATTACTTTTCTTTTATCTTCCTCTTATCTCCTTTACTTTTCATTCCACCCTTGCTTTTTGCAGTCAAAGTTTCTACAGAAGTCAGCTGGATTTTGCCCAGAGTCCTTGTGGCTTAAACAATACATTCTGAAAGAGGATCAATGCAGGAAAACCTCCATGATCCTAATCCCTGCAATGTCATCAGCATCTAGATTTTACTTATACACCCTCTAAAAGCTAGAGCAGGAAAGTATAACATGAAAAAAAGATATACCTAGTTTAGATATTTCTGTTTGCCAAGAAAGCTTAAAACAAAGACTGATGGTGGTCATTTCCTTGTTGCTCTTTATTTTTTTATAACTCTCAGTTGCCCCCAAATGAACTCCCAAAGCCAACAGTGGAAGTCAGCAGGGTTACTCTGAATTGACATGGGCCTAATGAGAGCTAAATTTGGCTCTGAGAGTGTGATGTTCCAAAGTTCTTTGGCAACTCCAGTGAGGTGAAGATATCCAGAGCCTCACCTCCATACAGTTAGTGCAAAGGATGAAGACAGTATGATGGCTTGGAGAATGAGACTTGTGCTGGCACCACTTCTGTGAGTGGTTCAAACTCATTTCTGCACCACACATGAAAGGGCAAAGCACCTGCTAAGGTCTAGTGGCCTTGGGACCACTAAAGTGTCACTGCAGGTTCCCCTTACCTATGAACATGAGGACCAAAGCTCCCAGCACCATGATCAGGGTCTGCAGCACGTCTGTGTAAATCACAGCAGTCAAACCCCCTGCCAGGAGAACCAGAGACAGCAGTCAGTGTGTCACCATGCACAGGTGACACAGGGAAACTGGCACCTCACCTGGAAAAAAGATTTCTTTAGCCCCAGCCCTGGAATTTCAGGACAGACCCACTGGGAGAAGATGGCACTGAGCTGGTCCTCTGGAGCCCACAGCTGTCACAAGCCCTCCCATGAGGAACAGTGGGGAACATTTTCCATGTTCATGAGAGAACTCAGAGGCAGCTCAGCATCTTAACAGCTAAAGTTGGTAATTTTGCAGAGAGGGAACAAAATAGCAAATATGAGCAGTGGTAACTTCCTGCACAGAGGGAGCCCGGAGCCTTGTGCAGTGTTAGAAAATCCTCTAAAAACAGTGATGCTCCCCCTTTCCCATGGGGAGGAAACAGTGATGGTACCACTTTCCCATGGACCAAGAGGGAAGAGGGGAAGAGTCAAAGGTCTCCAACAGCTGGGAGTGACCAGGCAGGTACTACCAGCAACTGGGGCAATCTCCCCCTCAGCCCAGAACCTGAACACTCTTTCCCCTCTGCAGGAAATGGGAAACTTATATCCTAGGTTGCAGTTTATAATGTGTCCTTTAAAACCAGCTATTTACCAGCTATGGTGTAGACAGCAGTCACTGCTAGCAGGACCACAGTGGACAAGTAGAGGTTCCAGCCCAAAGCAGTTTGGATGAACAATGCTCCAGCAAAAATGTCTGTCTGGAATAAAAAAACCAAGGGCAGTCTGGCGTTAGCAGTGCTTCGTGCAAGGGAAATCTAATAAAGCAGCCTGCAGCCCTCTGCGGCTGGAAGCACTGACAGGGGAGGACACCACCAAGGTGAGCTGGAAGGGGAGGAGAAGAGCTGTTGGGACTCTTGGCTCTGAACCTTGTTTTGCTCTAAGGAAAAGCTTTCCTCCAGGTCAGAGTTTTCAGGATCTGGGAGAGCAGAAGGGTGAAAATGAAGGTGCTACACCAAGGGACTAAAAAGAAATCAGAATAAAGATCATCTTGAGTATAGAATCCTGGCTGGCACAGAGAAGAACTGGTGTAAGCTGTCAATTCTTTTGGTGACTGAGAACACATCCCTGGATAGCAGAGCCCCTGTATCCACAGGCTGATACAGGAGGGAAGGAGGGGGAGATAGCAGAGACCTTATTCTTCCCAGGGCTGCCTCTGGGTGGCCTCATGGTCCACAGACACTCCCTCTTGAAAGACTCCTAAAGAGTCACTGAAATCTTGTATTGTATTGTATTGTATTGTATTGTATTGTATTGTAGTGTATTGGTTTATCTGAGAAGGTCAACAGGTGGTTTTTCTGTTCATGCAGTTCAGCACATTAGAGTGACTCCAGAAAAACAGGTTATACCTGCTGAGGACCTCACTAGAAATACAGAAATTCCCATCAGCTGTGTTTTGTTTGGATCTTCTGGCAGAGTGACACCAGAAACCTGGCGAAGCCTGGAATTACACAGATAACATCATTCCAAATTGCAGGAGGTGATATGGGAGATGTTTATGTTGGGAAAGCAAGGTAGAAGGACACCTGTGAGTCTGGTATGGGGTGAGATACATGTGAAGACCTTTGCCAAGGGAGACAGAAGGGATGGGGCAAGAATTCCATTTGCTGTATCTGAAATGAGCACCTTAAAAGCAAAGAGCCCTGACCTCTGTGGGCCTGAGACACGACAGGCACAGCCAGCACTCCACAGGAATCCCTGCCCCTTCTGGGGTTTGGCTTCCCAGCAGGAAACACAGCCACCTCTGCAGCCGTGCAGGATCAGCCCTCTGACAACAATTATTGAGATCTCTGTTTTCTTTGCAAGCCAAGAGGACTCTGCAGTGCCCTGGTTGTTGACCTACGTTTGGGCAGAAAGCACAGGGAGAAAAATCCTTCTTGTAACCAAGTGCCTGCTGTCCAGCCAGCCGCTAAATGAGCTCTCCACAAACAATAGCTGTGCTTAATAGAAAGCACCTGTCATGGCCATAAAGTGCCCCAGCCACATCCGTCAGCCACGCGTGAATTGGCTGCGCAGAGGAGAAACCACTGGGATGAAACAGCGCTGATGGGGGCCAGGGTCCTGCTCTGAAAAGCACTGGCAAATGCTGCTCTGCTGAAGGTCACTCTGAAAGACAGCTCTGTTTCATACCTTGTCTGCGTGGCTGTGCTCACTCTGGGCTGCTGCAGGAGAGAGTTGCTATTTATCCCTCACAGGTAAAGAGGCTTTAAGTGCCTTTTTGCAGGACCTCGCTCACTCTGTCACCCAGGGCTGTGCTCTGGTCCCACAGAGCAAAGCAGAAGGCAGTGCTGGCAGCAGTGGGTGACATGACCAAGAGCTGCCCATTAGAGGGGGAATTCTGTCCCACAGTCCCAGCCTGGAGCTCCTCTCAATGCCCCTCCCAGGAGCTGAGACATAATGAGCCTGGGAGAAGGACCTTGAAGCCACATGAGTGTTTTATCTCCAGTCAGTGTCTCCCAAGGCAATTTGACATCTGAATATTTCAGAAGGGTCTAGGGAAAACTGGCTTGTACTGACCTTGGGATAATCAGCTGGAGACAAAGGACTGACATCTTCAGTCCCTGTAATGGACTCTCAGATACACTCCTCTCCCTCCAAGGGCACAGGTAGTTCTTAGTAAATATCTGAGCATAAGTTCTGTTTCTTTGTGAATGGCATTTAAAAGGGGGAAATACTCAATATACCCAGTGCACTGGGTTTTGGTTACAAGCAATTCAGAAAAGATGCTGCATTTTGTCTTAAGCCAGAACCTACCTCCCTTTCCACTGTACACTTTTTGTGCAACACAAGTAAGAAAGAAAGAGGAACAACCATAAAATACCTGATGCTGAAAACTCAACTACGAGAACAACAGCAGGTTTATGATAATTTAAGAGAATTTCATCTCTACAAGATACAGCCAGCCAGATTTTCACATGGGGTAATGCAGCCCTTCCTCTGTCTCTGAAGCCTAAGGTTTGATGTGATAGAAGAGGAAAAGCAGGCAGACAGCCCACAGTACTTACACTGTTTAGTAATTAGTTGCACATCCCTGTAAAGTTCTCACTGTGCATTGCTGTTTAATGAGGGCTCTGTCTCTCTCTTAGGAAAGGTCTCCATGATCAATAGAGAGGCAAGAGCAGCACACTAACACACTGCAGCTGCTCCTGGGAGCAGGGCTGGTCCTTTCAAGGAGCTCTCTCTAAGCAGCCCTGCCCTGTACCAGGATGCCCTCTCCCTGCCCTAGACATGAGGAGGGGTTCAGATGGATACGTACGGATATCCTGGTGAATATGTAGAGAATCAGGGACAGCACAGATGTGTAGATTTGCAGCCTCTGCCCTCCAAACCTCTTCTTCAGGTACTCAGGCAGGGTGACAACTCCTGCTGCGATGTAAACTGGCACGAAGATCCAGCCCAGAGCCAGCAGTGGCCAGATGGCCTGTGAAAGAGACAGAGAATAAAGGCACAGGACTCAACACCTGGGAACAGCTCTTCCCCCTGTTCTGGCAGTAGCCATCCTAAGAAAGCAGAAAAGTACAGTATTATGTGATGTATATGAGTGTCACCATCATATTTTCTGAAAAATCCCTTTGCCAGGATTTCTTCTCCTGGGAAACTGAGAAGTCTCAGAGAAAAATGAAAACAATAAATATCTGTTTGCTTCTCCTGTGTTTTGCTGATTTGGAATGTGGTTTGGACATTGTTTACCAACCACATTGGTTTCATGTGAATTGTTTTAACTTGATGACCAATCACTGTCAAGTTGTGTCAGACTCTGAGGAGAGAGTCACGAGGTTTTCATTATTATCTTCTAGCCTTCTGTATATATCCTTTATCTGTTATTTAGTATAGTTTAGTATAGTATTCTATAATATAATATAATATAATATAATATCATAAAATAATAAATTAGTCTTCTAAGAACATGGAGTCAAATTCATCTTTCCTCCCCATGATGGGGGACCCCAAAAAATACCACATTTGAGAAGCAGGCTGAGTTTTTCTCCCTGCTCAGAAAATGAGCCAGCAGCTGGAGGAATTATTACAATTCAGCCAAAAGCCTTTGAAGATCCCTTCCTAAGGCCTGTATTTCTCTCTGTCACGGCTGTCTCTTCCTCTTCCATGCCCTGGTCCTTTGAGCAAGGTGGTGTATTCTGTTGCTCTGGTTCTCTGAAAGGTGGTGGTGTATTTGGTGGCCTTTAAAACCACTGATGCTGTGGCAGTGAAGAGTTAAGTGATTCAGAGCAGGATGGGAGCATCTGTTGCTCGATTAGCAAGTGATGAGGCTGAGGCAGCAGACTGTCCCTGCGGAGCATAAAAATAAGCAACAGCAAGATTCTGCTGGGATGTTCTCCTTGCAGGCTGGTGCAGATGTGCTTCTGTCACTGGTAGATAAAGAGGCACTTTAGTTGCTTTGCCACAGGTGAAGAGTTTTGGAAAGTGTAAAGGCATTCCTCATGTATTTCTTCTTCATTTCCCAGCAAAAGCCCGAACAGGAGAACTTAAACGTCAATGAAAGCCATGGGATCATCAAACCCCACCCCTGGTGGTCTCCAGCCATTTTCTTTCATTCTTACATTTATTTTGATCAGTTATTTAAGTTCTCAGAAAAAAACCCTGATCCCTGTGAGCAGAGATTGTGACTGATTGGGAGCAGCCATGGTTCCTGCAGTGGTGAAAGATGCTCCTGTGATCCCTCCAGCTGAATGATATCCCATGGCACAGGGAGAGAATAATGGCATATGTAAGTTCTCTTCCCAATCTGAAATAAATTAATCTGAATTCATGAAGTTAGATTTGCCCTGAAACACAATCTTGTCTTCATGAGCCTCTAAAGTGACTTGAATAGATTTCCTTTGAGAACAACAATATTATGTCCTACATGCACCAAGCTGAATGCAGTCTCTGTTTTCCTCACAAAGGTGACTTTAATGGTCCAGAAAAAAACATTGCAGTGAATACACACCCCAGGAGAGAGCTTTTGGTGGGCCCTGCCTGTGCTTGGCACTACTAACACTCTCTGCTGAGGTAGGCAAGAGATTCAGAGTTAGGTGAGTGATGCTTCTTGTGAGATGCTTCTGGCACTAATCTCACTCCTCATCAGCTGAGAAATTTCATTAGCACCACACACCAAGGGCCTGGTTTTCATGCTCTTGTGTGCTGTCAGTGGCAATTTTCCAGGCCACTTCAACAGGGCACAATGAGACCTGCCTTAACATCCAGATGTTCACCCCAGAGGTGCCACCTTTTGGCAGCTGCCAGGTGAAGAGAGTGCTGCTGATTTTCATGGATTTACAGTGAATATGGGAGCACATGCTGCATCTTTTTGCCTTTTATTTTTCAGCTCCCTACACCCAGAATCCTGTGATTATCCAAATATCTTGCCAGCATCCATTATCTTTTATTTTAATCTTCACAAGTGCAGACTACAGCTTAAAAATTAGGCTGTGCACCACTGGGAAGGCTGAAGAGCTAATAATCCCAGTGAATTCCACTTAAACTAAAATAAAGATCTCACGTTTCCGAGGCTGTCGGAATGTCTGCTGGCTTCTCTCCTGAGAGCTGAGCGCTTGTTGCTGCTGGTGCTGTTAAACACCTGACTTTGGAGGGAAACCCCCATTCCCTGTGTGAACAGTGACACCTTAGTTGGGAACAGGAGTGACACTCACGTTCCACTCGAAGCCCCCGACAGCGATGCCCCCGGCCGCCGCCGTGCCCGCCAGGCCGATGAAGGACCCACTGCCCACGTCCGTCGACATCAGGGAGGCTCCAATCTGGAACACAGGGCACAGGGATGCAGCTGAGACACTCACCTGGAGGCACTTCTCCATCAAGCCAAGCACTTCCCCCCTCAGAAAGTCTCTTTCCCTGGGATCTCATCTCCTTGTGGTTAGGCAGCTGGGTGCTGACACAGAGTTGGGTTTTCCTTCACCGCTCCTCACCTCACCTACATTTTTATATGGTAAAGCACACCCCTGCTCCCTTCCACTGCCCCCACTCCAGTGCAAAGCTTAATCTCAGAATCAGGGCTCACTTTGCCAGTGGTTCTGAGAAGCACACCTGTTACATGGGCACAGCAGAGGGAAGGGAGCCTGGTGACACCACAGATTCCTCAATGTCCATGAAACGTGGTGGATTTCTCCATTCCCTTCTTAGGCAGCCAGCAAGGTGCCGTCTCTGACCCTGCTGACCCTTGCTCTGCCTCCACAGGTCTTGCAACTTAATATCAGGTCTTAGCTGAGGCTATGTAATGCACAGCTGAAACCTGTCACTCTGATAAAAACAATAATAAAATGCAGATAAGCCAGTCATGTAGCTCAAGGTGAAGGCCACAAGGAGCTGAGCCTGCAGGAGAGCTGCGGAGGTGGAATCAGCTCTGACAAACAAATCTGAGAAGTGAACAGCATTAGAGGTTGCTCTAAACCTAAAAGACTTCAGAAGAGGCAAGAGCTGACGTGTACCAAAGAGCTCTGCAGCCACCTGTGGTTGGAGCCAAAAGCAGTGACAATGTTTTGGGATTTGTTTGGGAGATTTTTTTAATAGAAAAAAAACCCCAGATATCTTGTTTAAAAGAACAAGATTGAGGAAAAAAAAAATTCAACTTTAGTATCTTTTAATTTTCCCCCTCCTAATTAGAGAAAACCATCAAGCTAAGCTTTTGCATTAAATGTCACTTGGCTGAGGCAAAAGTTTAAAGAACATTTAAGAAATGACAGATTTTAGAGAGGTGTATGTGTCTCTGGTGGAAGAGGCTGAAAATCCAGCCTAGTGAATTTATGGGCAATGCACAGCCAAAGGAAAAAAAGAGAAACCTGTTTTGGTTGGGAAGTGCATTCCGTTACCCACGACTCACTGGAGAGATATATGGTTCTAGAGTCTGGCATTGGCTGAGAAGAATCTTTATTCCTGTGGCATTTTTATTTCTTTCCAACTCTAAATTATCTTTATATGTACCTTTCACT
Organism: Zonotrichia leucophrys gambelii; assembly: GCF_028769735.1. Taxonomy (NCBI): domain Eukaryota; kingdom Metazoa; phylum Chordata; class Aves; order Passeriformes; family Passerellidae; genus Zonotrichia; species Zonotrichia leucophrys. Next base: position 23,195,687 of record NC_088178.1, on the reverse strand, counting down.
CCCAAGAAAAGGCGCCTTCAATAGATTATTTTTTCCTTCATAGTGAAGATTTATACTTCAGTGGTTTGAAGTTTATATCCTGTACATCGTTAGTCAATAAACTCAACTCAGCTCTAAGTAGCAAGAGTTCAAAGTCCTGGGATTAGGGATTATTTTTGATTTAGTGCTTAAATGCTCTTTACTGGATAACACATTCCTAGATTACCTAATGCTCTTTTGACTTGGGAGCATCAGTGAAGAGTTCAAGCCAAGAAGTTTCCAACCCAGGTAGGCAGCCAGCATTCCCCAGCTTTCATCAGTGGGAACATTTTTATTGCTGACTTTAAGCAGAGAGACTGAGAGTTGGAAAACCCTGAAGGTGCTGAGCTACCCTTTGGGCCTGGCAGCTCCATGCTGCAGCCCACTGGCAGAGATGAGTGGGATGATTCCTTATGGATCCTTCATCTGTCCCCTTCATCTCAGGACTACAGTCAGAATATGTAAAAGCTGGGTCCCCTCACCAGATCTGCTCTCAAACCTGGAATTGCTTTCAAACCATGAGAAATAAGAGGGAAGCATTTCACTCACAGGCCACCAAGACATGGATCTTCCAGCCAGAAAATATCCTCCAACAGTGCCCCGGCTCGCTCGTATCGACGACTGGAAGCACAGGAAAAGGAATAGGAATAAGTGTTTTCCTCCATTCACCCTCCTTGAGTCAGACCAAGCCAGGAGAATCCTTAGTGCCTGGCCTCAGCACCAGCTCCAAAATACTTTTATGGATCTGTTAGGTATGCCAGGCTTCACACACTGCTGCTGCCCCTTTTTGTGCCGGCTCCTGACAGTCGTGCTGTGGAAAGAAGCTTCTTGTACCTGTTTAATGACTTCTCCCTGCATGTACCAACTGGGAGAGAAAAAGCAGTTCAGCCAAGCAGAACACAGTAGGTGTCTGTGACAGAGGTCTTCGCCAAACAACACGAATAAATCATTAGCAACAATCTTTCCAAAGTTTTTAAGGCCACATTTTAGTCTTCTCCAGCACAACCTTGGCTTTTCTTTTGCCTCCTGCATGTCCACACCCAGATGTGAGACTGCTCTGCAGCACAGGAGCTGAGCATCATTCCCAGAACAACCTCCAGGGAGTGATCCCACAGTTTTCCCCACGTGGGGTGAAGGATTCCTGTCACCCCCAAATTTGCTCCATAGGCCCTGGGATAATTTGTGCAGAGGATGCCATTTACAGGCAAACCCCTTTGTGCCCAGGAGGAGTGTGGGGAGCATCAAAGCCTCTCTGGCTCAGGCAGACCCAAAGCAGGCCCCTCAGGGACTCACCCATATCCCCACAGCGAGGATAAAGACGAAGTACAGAACCACCACGACGATGTCTGCCACTGAAAAGGCGGCTGTTGCCGTGCCCCCTGGCAGCCCAGGCAGCTCCGTGGTGCTTGTGCTGGGCTGGCTCATGGCTCTGAGCAAACTGATGGTTTGCTCCCTCACGATGGACTTAAATGCTCGTTGGCCTTCATCGTTTCCCTTGTAATAATTAACAGGGTCAAGAAGGTGTGAGTGGGGAGCAGAGGCCAGGCAGATTGTGACTAACATCTTTCAGCAGGAGCTTGGTCTCTGTGGCTGATCAGAGAGGGTCACCACACAGCTCTGTGGTGTGAGGCTTCCTGCCATTCCCCCTCCTGTGCATTTACCAGAGGTCCTTCCTCCTGCCCATTTACCCATTGGTGACACCCACTGGGATTTAGGAGATGGTTCTGCTTTGAGGTCTGCCTGGAGAAGGCTTGTGCCCCACAGCCAGATCTGGAATGGCTTTGCCAGTCCCAGTAGGACCCTTGTGTCCCAGGACATGGGCAGGAAGGAGGAGAGGGCTGGACCCTGTGACATAATCAAACTGTGAACCCAGGTCCCCAGCAGGGAATTTTCTCATCCTGGTTTGCAGGCAAGGTGGGCACACTCCAGCACAAGACCCCTGAACCAGGGCACAGAGAGGGGGTCACACCAAACCTCTCCTCCTTTGTTGGGACAGCTTTGGGAGGACCATGAAAGTTTCCTGCTGGGGCTGGCAGAGCCTTTCCAGAGTCTTCTCCAGGCAGACCTCAAAGCAGAACCATCTCCTACATCCCCCAGCCTCACCCTCTGTGGTCCCTCACCCCGTGACATATCACATGGGACATTTTAAACTGAGGTAAGCTGTGCTTGATCTTGGTTTCAAGGGAGGCATCAAAAACTCTCTCTCACTTTGTTCTATTCCCCTCTCTCCCAGATTTTTCTTGCAAATGCAGGCTATCTACTTGCTCATTAATTGCACAGCTAACATGAAGCCCACATCCACCCCTGCTCCCCAATCTGAGGCTCCCTGGGAGCAGAGCCTCCCTGTAGGCTCATTATCCACAAGAGGCTTTTCAAAACTGAAATGTTTCAACGAGCTGAAGTACAGTTACCAGAAATTAAATATCTGGAAGCCTAAATCCCCTGGTATAAACAGGCAGCTCTCCCTGCACAGAGCTGATTTACACTCACCCACACACTTCTCCCTCTTAACACCTCAGCACCTGAAAGCAAAAGACACTTGCCTAATCCTGACATGCATTAAATACCTGCCCAAGAAGCAACCAGGAATGCTCCTCCGCATGGGAAGCCCAAACCCCAAGTACTACCTGCCTGACCTAGCCCTCCACCCCACCTTCCCACACTGCTGTATCTGCAGCAATGCTTGGAAACACTTGGAAGGTTTCACCCCAGCCCAGCAAATACATCCAATAATCCATTCCCAGCAGCCATGATCTACCACGAGTCCATTGGACACACTGGAATGACACAGGCGTATGGCAGCAGGATGTTGTCAGGTGCTGTTAAACAGCCTGGACCATCCCAAACTGCAGTGGCCAGCCCAGTTTCTGGGCAGGGTTGCAGCAGCTGCACCTCAAACATGGACAACACATTGTGTGCCTTTGTGGCAGTCCTGTCCTCGCTGCTCCATCCTGTTCAGGCAGGAGCTGCTCTGCTCCCCACTCCCAGGACAAGCTGCAGAGGAGCTCTCCTCCCTAGGGATGTGGCCACTGTCCCTGCCCACAGCCAAAGCAATGACACATCCTGCTGCTGTGTGGCTCCCTGCCTGCTGCAGCAGTCCTGGGCAAGAGGCAGGTGCACAGTGCAGGGTCCCAGCAGCAGGGCAGTGCTTATCTGCTGCCCCATGCACTGCTGGGTCAGCACCAGGGGCCCTGCACGCCCAGGACATGCAGTGCTCCTTGCCCTGGGTGCAGGTGTGGGAGCTCGCATGCTCAGGAGACAATAAAAATTCATCACAGCTGACAAACAAACAAACAGCCTCAGAGTGAAAGACGTGTCAGCAGCATAAGCCCAGCACGTGGGATCTGGCTGATCTCTGCTGATTCTGAGGGTGGCAAACTGTCTCCCACTTCTCTCCAGGGTCCTGGCGAGGGACCTTGAGTGTGCAGGTCACCTGCTGCAGCAAACCCACCCTCCCAGCTGGCAGAGGGCTCAGAGCCTCTTGGCCATGCAGGCAATGCTGAATTTTGCTTGCCCAAAGTGAAGGAATGAGTTGGTTTCTGTTACCTGTGCTGGTGGGAGTGGTGATGGCAGCAGAGGAAGTGCTGGGCACAGCAGAGAGGGGTGAGCCAGTGAGCACAGGGGACAAAGCCATCCCCACAGTGTGTCACCCACAGCAGGATCACCTGGCAGAGGTGCTGGCTGCACTCATGGGGGCAATTCCTCAGAGAGCTGAGGAATACAGATCTTCATCCTTTCCCCATTCCTCCCCTCCTGAGACATCACTCCTGTACCTTCCCAAAACCATTCTTCCTCCCTAGGACATGGTGCATGCCTGGCTTTATGCAGTGTTTTTGTTGTCTTGGTGAAGGCTGAGAGCAGGGCTATCAAACTGGGAGCAGAAGACACCCCTGAAGCTCACATGGGGCCTCCTTGTGTCCCTCCTTGCCAGAGACAGCCCCATTGTCACCGAGCCCAGCATCCATGGCTTCTCCCAGCAGAGGTGTGGGGCGGGCTGCAGAGCTGCAGCTGCCCTGTAAAACCCACACTTTCAGCAGTACCAGACCCTGCAGCACAGTTAATGCACTCTCCTCTGCCTGCAGCAGAACTGACAGGATGTTTAGTGTCCCCCGGTGGGGTGTCCACCCTCTCTCCTGTCACAGAGGCTGGGAAGGAGCCCTTCAGGGACTGGAAATTGTAAGTGGCGTTTCATAGAGTGCAGCTCAGAAAAAAATAAAAAGGTGCTGAAGAGCAAGTGTTTCTGGGGCAAAGGATGGTCGGTGGAGTGACAGGCAATTATTTTCACAAATGTTAACGAATAAATGGACTTCGTTACCAAGCCACTTCACAGTCATCAGCAAATAGTTCCAATGACAATTAGTGAATTTCTAAATGGATTGAGAAATTGGTTTATACACAGATACCGATGCAGTGGAGTGAGGTGATAGCCCAGCCTCACTCCTTACCTTTCCTCCTGGGGGATTTTCCTGTGTGCTGAATGGGTGAGGCATTCAGCTCACCATTATTTTCCTCTCAGCTCTTTCTCGGGGGAACGGCTCTTGAATGAAATCCAGCAGTTTAATTTTGGTGTGATATGAATGGGCTCTGAATGTATTTAATGTTTAAAGGCAGCTATTGAGCTCGGAGCCTGCTCGGGAGGAGCAGCGCGAAGCAGAGCAGACCCCCGGGAAGCGCAGTGGTGCTACCACAGCTCTTTTCTTCCCTCTGCAGGCCACACTCTGATTTTCACTCCCCGACTGTCCCATAAACCTGGAGGCACTCCATCGCTTCAAGACTCCTTGAATGCACTAATTTTGTTTGTTTGTTTTACCGGGGTGAGGCAGGGATAAAATGTCATGCAGAGGAGCCAGGGAAGGTGCTGGATTCAGTGGGAGCCTCATCACCTTGTCAGGCTGCTCTGAGCCCTGCCACATCAGCTCTGTGTGCTGGAAACTGCTGCTCTCCATTCCTGGGCATGGGCAGAGCTCCCTGTGCAGGCTGTGTGTTCCCACTCTCACTTCCAGCCATGCAGTGCAGGTGGGCTCACATGGGATGTGCTTCCCATGTCTGGGCTCCCTTGGCAGGGAGCTGGGAGCGTGGATCTCTCCCAGCAAGTGGCACTGACCATCTGCTACCCCCTCCTCACTCTCTCCCAGAGATCACCTGGAGCACTGTGGGCCAAGGACAGCCTTGACACATAGCCCAGTTTCAAGCTACCACACAGCTTTTGCTAGGTTAAGTGAATTTAGTGAGAGGAGACACCTTGGGCTAAGAGTGGTGTTACCAACCAGCCAGTCCAGGATGAGGTGGACTACTAAGAGTGGAGTCTCATCCTGGCTGTCTTTATCCAGACAATTCATTTGCTGCCCCAAACAAGGGTTTGCACCTCCCTGCTCAGCTGAACAACCTCCTTTGATTGCCCTTTCCATCCCCACACTGGGAAACTTCTGTGACTGCAGGGAAATTAAGGTGAGAAGACACAGAAGGAGTTTCAGGTCACCCTTCCAGCCATGTCTGCCTAGAAGAATCATTCTAGGACCAAGCAGACTTAGGCTGGAAAAAATATGTCACATTTACTGAGTGACTTTTTTGACTAACAGCCAGACTTTGAAAAATATTAGCAAGGGTAAAACATTAAGTGACAGAACAAGGACACTTTGGATGAAGGATGTTGTTCTCCCTTTAATTTACTCCCCTCTACAGCCTTGCAAAGATCTCAGCAGAGTAAGTGTCCTTATTGATGGATACACTATCCTTGTTAAGATGGGACAATATACTTATTTACAGCTTTCATCATTGTCATGGAGGCACAAAGCAAACAGATATAACTAATGAAGATTTAGCTGTTACATAATGTCTTTGCCAACTCCATGCAGAAGTCTGGGTAAAACCCCTGGAAATAAATCTTCTTATGAGAGCATTTTAAAATAAATTTAAGACATGAAGAGATGTATTTGTAGCTTGTATTGCTTTCCTGGAAATGTGTCTCAGGTTTGGAGTACAAATGAAGTGATGAGAAACACCAAGGAAGTGAAAGCCACATCAGCCCTACCATCCAAGCAGTGAATTTGCACATTCATGGTGATGCTCCATGGTAAAGGTGGTGTGAGCTGTGACCATTGGTACCACCAGCAAGATGCAGACTCAGTAATAAACAATCAACAGGCAGAAGAGATGGAGGAGCTGCAGTAAAAGCTTCTTCACTTCATTTGATTCTCTCTGGATCCCTCTGAAGATGAGAACAGCCATGCAACTCATGGTGGCTGGGACAGTAATGCTCCATAGAAGAGCAGGCAAGGCAATGCTTTCACAGCTCTTGCAGGAGCATGTTTGGTACTACAGGAACAACCAGGTTCCTTGGATGTTCTCCTGAAATCTATTGTCTGAGAATCACAAGGAACTTGGTCCAAGTTTTACCACTTACCACGTGGTAGAATTGGAGGTGGAGCATGATCACCTGGTCAGCTCCTGGGGAGCAGGGAATAGGATGTCTCTCTCTGTTTCCCACCAGGACCTCACACAATCCTTTTACAGATCACACAGTGGGGAAGAAAACTGTCCTTGCTAAATGATTTCTATCTGTGTTCTCCCAAAAAGCACTCCCTAAACACAACTAAAAAGCAATCTGAGGCATTTAAATTTTGTGGCCCCTTTCAAAAGAAAATGCCCCATGGCAAAACCACGGATGTGAATATCTGTTTTGGAACTGTGAATTCAGACAGGTATCAGCAGCTTGATCCATCTGTGCTTGGTGACTATTTAAAAAATCCTTCTCCTCCACGTCAGGAGAAAAATGGCAAAGTAGAATCAGATTCAATGTTAGGAGGCAGGATAAAGGCATTCTCCCTTATGACAGGTCAGTCAGTGTTGGGGGGTTGGTCTCACAGGGAGGTGAAGTCTGGTACAAACCCTCTTGTCTAGAAATACTCAAGTCCAGCAGAAGCAATGAAGGAATGGTTTCTTCACAGCTGGGACCTCATCCCAGAGATTTTATTTAGGTTACAAGGTTTCCTCCATGATGTTCTGTGCTCCTTCTTTCCCTCCTTCATACAGAGCTCCCGCACTTGGTGTCTGCATCAGGGCCCAGGGAGAGCCCCTCTGCCAGCACCATCCAGCTGCTGATGCTCCCTTGAGTATCAGGGGCAGCAGCTCCTCTTGCCCCAGCGAGGAGTCCATCAACACATCTAATTTCCTTTCACATCCAGGCTCAGCAAAAGACAACTATATTTCACTGCCATTTCCCTGCAGTCACTGTGTTACAGACCCACAGAACTGGAAAGGAAATCCATGTCTTTGAGCCAAACCCTATAGATGCAAGATGCCCTTTCAAGCTTCAGCAAGAGCTGAACTTTTCTACAAAGTCTGTCGATCCATTTCTGGCTGAATCACTTTTCAAAGAAAACTGGCCAGATAAGACACTTTTTTTTTTTTTTAATAGAAAGGAGCATTTTTGAATTGATGCTGAATTTCCTTTGACTAGTTGATAAAATAGAAGTCAAAAAGCTCTGAGGGTCAAGGATATATAGGAAGTGAGTACAGTCTTTAGAGTTACTATCCCTAAGGAAAAGAACCAGAAAGGAAGGCTGAGACAAAATGGTTGCTGAGACAACGAAGGAGGAGGGGGAAGGAGGAAGGAAAAATTGGTAAAATCAAACTTAATGGCTTGCTGCAGTTTGTGGGGACTGAGGAAACAAATTCTGGAGCTGAAGGAGTTGTCAGGCAGTGAGATAGGGTTACACATCCTCCACACAGAGCCTGCAGTGCTGGCTTGATTAGGAGAAGGGACTTGGGATCACTACAGACAGAGCCGCCTTGCTCCCTGTCAGCTTGCACAAGTAATCAGCATCCCAAAATGACAGCTCCCTCCAGGGCTGAGATTTCTTAAAACAAAACTAAAATAAAAATAAGAGGCCTCTTTGGTCCTGCTGCAAACCTAGCTGCACTACCAAAAGGAAAATAATTGTTAAGAGACAGAAAGACACTGACATTCTCCAGCAACTTCCCCAATGCTAATCTTCACCACGATAATAATAATAACAACAACAATGACTTACATTATTCCTACACCACAGTTGAGCAGCTCATATCCTGAGGAATACATCAGACTTGATAAACTACTGCCATCAACTTGCACAGTGTGATGAGACTTAGCGTGGGAGGATGCTGATGTTTCGTGATGCCCTAGAGAAGCTGAGGACAAAATGTGATAAAGATTCCCCCCTGCAGACCTCAGTTTCCAGGGAGGATTTTGAGTACATGGAAGGGGAATCATACAGTTTGGGACATTGGCCAGAACACAGGAAATAATGCCCTTGTGCTTGGCCAAAGCATCAGTGAAGCTTCATTAGTGCCAACTCCAAGCCTTAAAAATCCTTGAGATGGGGGCCAAGACTGAATGATATTGGCTTAGATATGATGGGGACTTTTTTTTTGTTTCCAGCAGTAGAGATTTTTTGGTTTTTTCTGGTTTCTGTTCCCAGAGGGTGCATTTTTATACTTTTCTCCATCATAATGAGCTCTAGCAGCAAGTCTCATATATGCATGAAATTTGGGAAGTTTACTGCACAAACTAGGACTTGAGGGAAAACAATAAATCTCACCAGTTTCACAGGAGAATTGCCAATGCTGGTGCTCAGCTGAGGCTCCTCTCCTCTCTCACACTCCCCCACTCTCCTGGCAAAGCTCTGAGATGTGCAGCATTCCAAGCTGCAGCTCCAAGGGTGGCTTTCCAAGAGGGCCCCAAGAAACAAGGTACTCACTGAGCAATTAAACCAATGAAAACAGCTTTTTTTGGGATGTCCATCATAGTGTAGGAGGCTCTGGTGTCAGAGGAAGGTGTGGGGTCTCACAGACCCACTCTGATGGTCAGAGGGCAGTGCTGCTGTGGATTTTCTCCTGGCTAAGGAGGCCTAAGCTCACACTTTAATTTTTCCTTTGTGGTGGGATGGATAGAATCTCTTTTGATTCATAATTTATCTTCACAAACCTTGTAAAGACTTCATATATTTAAAACTACCAGTTCTCTACCAGATGTGGTCAGTGTTAACCAAAGCACCCACTGGGTTGTGATGCTCACAGAGCCCTGCAGCCTCCTCGCTGTGATCACCCAGGAAATCCCCCTTCCAAATCCAGGGAAACCAATTCCTCAGATCACTCCTGGCGGTGTCTGTGGCTTTTCTCCTCTCACCTACAAGATCCCTACACACAGGGAAAGCAGGAATGGTGTCACAGGGCCTGGTGCTGCCTGGGCCATGTGCCCATCCAGTATTCTTGTGACAGACCTGAGACCTGACTCATATTTTTATTGGGAAATATGCAGCAGAACAGTTCTGAAGTTGCACAAATCAATTAGAACCAAACAAACCAAAACACCTCCCAAACCCCACTTTTTTTTAACCTGCTTTTATGAGCCTAAATGAGCAGAAAGCAGCAGAAACATATTTTAAGAGATTGTTTCCCATGTCTTTCCTGCCTCCCCAAGGCAGGTTTAATATCTGTCCAGAGGGAAAAATTCATCTCCAATAAATCATCAATTACTGCAGCGCTTAAACCCAGCTTGTCCTTCAGTGTTCTGCTAGCAGGGATTGATTTCCCTGCACACCCTGGAGCGGGATTCCTTCACCCCAGCCCTCCTGAGCCCCTTGCTGACCGTGGAAGCCGCTCCCCGTCCCCAGGGATGCTCCCAGCGCTGGGATGTGCCCGGCAGGGATGCGGGGGCTCCAGTTACCAGCAGATGGCAGCTGGAGATCACAGAGGGAAATTGGGAGTTCTCTGCTCCTGCAAGCACAGCCCACAAATCCCGGGTGAGCTTGGCACAGACACGGACTCGCCACCGATCCCCGCTTTTCACCCCGAGCTGGGGGGGATGCACAAGGAGCCCCAGCAAGAACAGAGAGGAGAGGGTGGGAAAAGACACGGTGCTTATCCTTACAGACATTGGAAACAGAATTTTAAAAAATAAATCTACAAATTCGCAGGCCACATCTCTCCTCCCTTCACCCCAGGCTCGACCTCTCAAGCCACAGAATAATTTAGATGTCATTTTCTAACCCAATCCCACCACAAACTCTCTCATGCAGGTCCCGGCCAGCCCTCAAATGCATTTCAGGCAGAGTTACTCAGAGGACAGGAGCAATCCCTGTTCTCCCTCCACACCAAAGCCTCACCAAACCCATCACTGCAGCAGCCCCCCCAGAAATGAGCATTACCCTGTTATCAGCTCTTGCTTCTTTCCTTTTCAGCTCCCACTACCCATGAATGTCCCTCCCTGCACCACAGCCAGTCCTGCAATGGGATTCACTCTCTGTGCCATGGCACAGCCCCAGCTCCACCTTCTGAGGTGTTCTCTGTTCTCCTTCCCCTCCTTCCAGCTGACAGCCCAGGTGAGCTGTGTCACAGACACCACCTGTAAAGAAAACTCATCCCCACCTCTCACCCAGAGGAGCTGGCTTTGAGGAACTGCAAACGTGAGAGAATCCACCCAGTGCCTCAAGCACTGATTGAATAATTGCTGCTTCCCGAAGAGGCCAGGATGGGCTCTGCTACTGCAGCTGGGTCACCCCTCCAGCCCAGACAGCAGGAATGCTTTGTATTAAAATATATTAAAAAGCTAAAGATAATGCCCTGAGCTTAAAAAAGTTCCTCATTGTCTAAGGGCCAGATCCATATCTGATCCTGAGGTGTAAGAAGCACTGTGCATCCTCTGCATCCCTGGTCAAAGGTGTAGGACAAAGGTGTGTCCCACCAGGGGCACTTCTGGGCAGCCAATGCTCAATTTGGGGTCCACTGACCCCCTCAGCAGCTTTCACCCCCAGGAGGATCCTTGCTGTCCCAGCTCCTTGCACAGGCTCCTTCCACAAGCAGCACAGAGATTATGCACACACAGAAGCTTTTCTTGGCCAGGACAGAAAATGAAAATAGCATTTTTCCCATTCCCCCAGCCCCCACAGCTTCAGTTCTGCAGGAGCCAGTGGAGCCAAAAAAGGGGCTAGACAAGACATCAAGCACTACCCATTTAATCCAGCTCCAGTTCCTCATTTACCAATGTCAGCCTCCTGTCCAAGCTTTCTTTGGCTTTCATCTCTTCTTTTATCTGCATGCTGTCTCTGGTTTGCCCCTTCTGTTTGCTACTGCTTTGATCTCTTGAACTTCTGCAATCCAGACCCAAATCCATGAGAGCTTATGCTGAAGAGTTTCCAGTTTTTTCCTGTTGTTACGCTCTTTAAATTCTTCCTTTGAAAATTTTCCTCTGAAAATTCTGGCAAATTCTTTCTGTGCAGCAAATGAGGGGTTTTGATGCTCAGCCTGGGCAAGTGATCCTTTGATAATTCCCCAGACCTTTAGAAATTTGCATCCCTGTGGTTTTTTGTTTCTTCCATCCCAATCCAGTAGCAGATCCCCTGTGCAGGCTGAGGCTGTACCAGGATGGGAGAGGTCTACAAGAGTGCCAGAATTCATTGTAGAGTTTTACCAATACTGTGTTATCTGATTATGTGGCACAGAGAGTGTCTACACACACAGAGAGTGTTCCATAACTAAATTTATAAGAAAAAACATGGGAGACACAGTGGGAACCCTGTGTGCTATCTCAATTCCAGAAATTGATATTTCTTATCCAAAGGTGGATGGTGATTCTTTATTTCATCATTAATACAGTGAGAAGAGGAAACAAGGCAATAGTAGAAAGTCAGACAGGTTTTTCAGCAAGTTTTGCCATTCCCAAGTAGGGATGTAGGCATCCTGCAGTTATGGGAGGGCTCATCTTTCCCATCCTGGAGAGTGCAGGAGCCCTGCAGCAGAGCAGGGCGGGGCAGGGGCTGTGTGGATTCCCTGTGAGTGGCACCCAGCCTGCCTGCTCAGAAAGCAGCCCCTCCTGCTGCTCTGCAGTCGTGTTGGAATAGCTGTGTGCAAGGGAAGTGGCCTCGCTTTTACTCACAAGTGTGGGAGAAGAAAAACATGAGAATGCATTGCTGTGCTTTGAACTTCCTAATTCCTCACCCTAAGGGACAGAGTCAGGGCAGACTGTCCAGCCTGTCCCTTGTGGCCTCTGGGTGATATGGACTGAATGGAAAAGGAGCTGGGGTCGCTGCACTCAAGTGTCTGCCCCAGACCCACCTGGACAGCCCCCTCACCCCAGAACCACTGCAGGGTGGGGGCTCCTCTGCCCAGAGCCTGAGCTGGGGAGCAGCTGGGCCAGCAGGACCTGCCTCCCCTCACAGGCAGCCATCCCAGCTCAGGGCCCTGCTGCCTCTCCTCAGGCTGATTCCTTTTGAAAGCAAAGCACATAACATAAGGCCTGTGTTTATTTTCCCCTTAAATTAGGGTGGCTTGATTTTAATTGAGAGATCTGCCAGAATAAGGCACGTTTGTGCAGCTGTCATCAGAAATGCATGCTTGCTTTTTTCTCCTTCTTTTTATTTTCTTTCTTTCTTTCTTTCTTTCTTTCTTTCTTTCTTTCTTTCTTTCTTTCTTTCTTTCTTTCTTTCTTTCTTTCTTTCTTTCTTTCTTTCTTTCTTTCTTTCTTTCTTTCTTTCTTTCTTTCTTCTCTTTCTTTCTTCTTTCTTTCTTTCTTCTTTCTTCTTTCTTTCTCTCTTTCTTTCTTCTTTCTTTCTTTCTTCTTTCTTTCTTTCTTTCTTTCTTCTTCTCCTTTCTTCTTTCTTCTTTCTTTCTCTCTTCTTTCTTTCCTTCCTTCCTTCCTTCCTTCCTTCCTTCCTTTCCTTCCTTCCTTTCTTCCTTCCTTCCTTCCTTCCTTCCTTCCTCCTTCCTTCCTTCCTTCCTTCCTTCCTTCCTTCCTTCCTTCCTTCCTTCCTTCCTTCCTTCCTTCCTTCCTTCCTTCCTTCCTTCCTTCCTTCCTTCCTTCCTTCCTTCCTTCCTTCCTTCCTTCCTTCCTTCCTTCCTTCCTTCCTTCCTTCCTTCCTTCCTTCCTTCCTCCTCCTCCTTCCTTCCTCCTTCCTTCCTTCCTTCCTTCCTTCCTTCCTTCCTTCCTTCCCTCCTTCCCTCCTTCCTTTTTTATTTCCTATATAAGTTTCCTTGATGCAGCCCTTTCCAAGCTAAGCTGCCCCACTTCCAGAGGACAAAAGGGGAAGAATTCCCAGGGGGATCTCAGGGATCCCCAGCTGAAGTGGCACATTTGTGTACCTGGTGACACACGGGTGGCACTGGGCAGGCCGTGCATGGCAGCTCCAGAGAGAGGGCTGCAGGGGACAGACTGACACAGCCTCTGTCTCACAAGGAGTTTCCCATTGCTGTGGCCCAGACTCCCCTGTAATATGTGGAGTTTGTGAAGTTTTGAAGGAAGGCTCCAGGTTTGCATCATTCCCAGACCCAGAGCAGAAGAGCTGATGGACAGTGGTCCTGGCTATGGGATGCTGGGAATGGGGTCTTGCTGGCATCTTGTGTGGCATCCCCACCCCAGCACCCTCTAACCTCCCCAGCCCCTTGCTTTGTATCAAAGAAGTCAACTTTACGTTGTGGAAAGCAACCAGGGAGATCCAGCCCCGCCTGATTCTTTTTCTCAGATGGAACAGCTGGAAAAGGACAGTAGCCTGAGAAACTGGCTGACCTTTTTTGATGCATTCAGCTGTCTAGCCTTGTATTTGTCCTGTAAATAATTTGTCAAAAACCAAACTACCCCAAAACAACCAATCAGCAGTAAAATAAGAGCCTAAACAAAACAAGAGAGACTTCCTTTTCCAGCCTTGCCCTTGTGCAGTTGCTGGTCTGAAGCAGTTTAATCTAAAGCAGGCTTTGGCAATTGCTGCAGAAAGCAATGTCCGTGATGGGTATTTAGAGACCAGGGCTCGCCTGCCCTGCACTGTCCAGGGGTTTATTACCTGCTGAAAAATCTTAATGTGCTTCAGGTGCTATGTGATGTCCAGATGTCGTGGCAGAAGCCACTTGGAGAGTGCTGCTGATAGAAATGCTGCTGGGTGAATGCAGAAACATTAGTGCCAAATGTGATTTTCAGTCCCAGTTCATCTATTTGTACAGAAACACAGGCTGAGCTGCTCAGGACCAGAGGCTCATCCATCCCAGTACCCTGTGCATGACAGTCAGCTGCAGTAGGTTCTTAATGCACAATATCAGGGCATGCAGGTCGTGGCTCAGGGCCAGTGATTTGTGGTGCTGGGATTTCCTGTGCCAGACATAGTGCCTTTGTATTTAATAGCCCCTGGTGAGTTTTGCTTCCAGGAATTTACCTAGCTAATTCTAAATCCCTTTGTACCCACAGTTTCCTGTGGCAAGCAGTTTCACAGCTCAACAACACGTATTGTTTGGTGTTGCCCATTTTTTCATACCCTGAAGCTGGGTGAGTGTTCCCTGCTGGATGTCACTCAAGACCTGCCCCAGATCCAGCTGACACAGGAGAAATGGATGGATGGGTGGATGGAATCTGAAACAGCAATGCTTTGTGATCAGATGGGTGATTATCAGCAGGCCACAAGCAGGGTGTGTTTTAGGAGCCAAGACACAGCTCATCCTCTGCCTCATTGCTAACAGGTCTCATGGTGCTGTCTGCTTTATGGACAAAAGGAGTCTTTGAGAATGAACAGGAGAAGATGGGCACAATCTGGGCAGGGAATGAAGGGCAGCATGGAACCAGATGTGTTTGTCAGAGCAGTAGAAGATGGTCAGCTTGAAGGCAGCATCCCCTGTCAGGAATGTGGAAATTGTGTTCTAACAGCTTTATGACCAGTTCAGGGAAGGAAAATAGAGTTGCAAGCTGTGATCTGTATGCAAAGACTTGGAAGCAAGACTTAAACTGGGAAATCCTACAGGGAGAAAGGACACAGCACCCATTGTTGCAACACATGAGGGGACTGATTTCTCTAGAGAGGTCAGTGAGACCAGCCTGGCAGACACAGTTGTCCCTTTCATCTGAGCAGTGACAGCTTTCAGGCTAAAGCTCTCCAAGTGGCTGGGCCCTGGCAAGGTAGAATAGCTGTCTTTAAATTATGTCACTCAAGAAGTTCAACTTTTCAAAGCCACCTGCATCATTTCTACCCTTATCAGGAATAGTACTTGTTGGGAATTGCTCAGCAAGCTATGGCTCAGGCATGGGGGATTTAGAAATTGTTCTCAAATCCACATATGGTAAAAGCATCACAGTGCTTTATTTCCCTATGAACACGAGTGATGAAGCAGAAGTGGGAATGTTTTCTACTTAGAGTCCAATTTCCAGAATTGCTCAGCTCCCATTTAGGCAACAAAGTCATTGGCCAGATGTGGGTAAGAGACAGTCAAAGGGATGGTGCTGAGCAATCCTGTGTGGCTCCTTCCTCGAATGAGAAATTCAAAGGCTCCTCAGCTGACTGTGAGCCTTTTCCAAGGGCTATTTATGGATCCAGAGGCAGTTTAAAAGCTTCATGGTTGACCTCAGGCACACGCTGGATGGTCAGCACATTTTTCTGGGAAAGTAGAGTGCAATTCAAGATTTCTTGTAACTTTTTTTGTTCACCTGACACATGTGCTCCAAAGACAGTGAAAGATGAGAAAATAATACGGGCTTGATAAATGACCGAAAGAAAGTTTCCGATCTGCAGAGGTTCCCATTATTCTTCTTATTCTTGGCATCAGCAGAGTTATGGCAATCTCCCCCTTCCCCCCTTCCCAAGCTCTACTCTGTTAACATTTTTTTTTTCCTGTCAAATTCACAGGAGTGGCACCTGGGAGCATTTTGACCAAGGGGAAATTGACTGAGCAAAGTTGCCTCTTTTCAAATACATTTTCTTCAGGGACTGGAATGAATGAGAATCATAGTCATAACATGGCTAAACAGTCTTTGTTTAACTTAATGCAATATAATAACCTAAGTGTTGCAACACAGCTCCTTGCTGTGACATCCTTTTTCCATTTGCTTAATTTTCACCCCAAACACACGCTGTTAATAAGCTGCTGAGAAAATACAGCTCTTGTGACAAAATCCAGAAACTGAGCCCCTGTATGGTGTGTTAGATACACAACTCTTATTTGGACTGGCAAGTGGCACTGAAATTGGTATTGCAAAATAGATCCATTTTTCTTGCTGCCAGATGTGATGGACAGATGAAAAGGCAGGGCTGGAGAAGTGGATGGCAATAAGCAGAGAACAAGTAAAATGAAATCCCTGACAGAACAGTAACATGTGAGTTAGAATAGACATGTGATTGCCAGAAGGGAAATGCAGGATGCGGGGTGCTTTGTCAACAGCCAAAGTTAAAATAAATGTCACACTGGCACTGAAAACTACAAGATTAAACTCCTCCTGGTGATTTATAATTTACAAGAGAAAAAGGCAGACAGACACCCAGTGACTGAGCTCAAAAGAAAAACTCCTATTGACTTTAGTGGGTTTTGGAGAGGATCCAGTGCAGTAAAGGTTCTGATCTGATCTCTGGAGTCAGACTATGTTTGACCAGTGATTTTAATCAGCAGAATCAGGCTCTTAATCACAGTTTGGTTTACATTTACTGCCTTTTTACTTGCTTTGTAGCAAATCTGGAAGTCATACTTGTTCTTTAGGAGCTAAGTGAAAGTAAATAAAGACTGCCATAAAATTTTGACATCTTTAAATTAAAAGACAATTACATTAAGGAATATGAATAACCCTTTCCCCCTTGGTTTTACCAAACCAGCCCAATGCTTTAGAAATGCCTGAAATAAGCTCTGGTTTTGTACAGTCAACAATATCTTGAAAGTTGCACAAATTGTCCTGCAGATTGCTGGGGAAAAGAGATTTTCTCCAAGAGAAAATGCAAAATACTCTCTTCCTTAGTGAAAGCTGAAAAATATGTTTTATATCATTTATAAAAAGTAATTAATACAAAAATGACATGGTCCTGTGTGGAAAATAGGCAAATACTCTGGTTCCTAGATCTTTATCCTTCCCACAGCTACAGCATTCAGTGAGTTTTTCCTCAGGGATTTCCAGTCTTCAGTTGGAGAGTGCATTTGCCAGGCACTGAATGCTGAGATCCAAGATGCAAAATCAAGGACAGAATGCAAAACAAGAAAAAGATTCCAACTTTGGCCACTCAAACCTTTTCTGAGAGTCTCAATGTGTTTCAGGCAGTAAGACCACTGTCTGTGGATGGAGTGTTCAGAACTGCATTTCCTTTGTAGAAAAGGAAATGTCTTACAGAGGTATCCACTTGTGTGGGAGTGGATGGTTTATTAGCATATAGAAAACACATCAATGCTGCTGAGGCTCTCCACACACTGGAAGTGGCTGTGCAGGGCCTCTATCAGCCCTGGACAATTTGGGAGTGGCATTCCTACCAAAGAAAAGGCTGCCTGTTTGGCACTCTTCCTTCAGGAGCACTGAGCTATTGAGAGGACTGCAGGGAGCCAAATGGACTGCAAGTGATCTGCCAGGGATGGTGAATTCAAACATATTTTACTTGATTATTGATGATTTTATTCACTTATTTATTGGATGAGTAAGTTTTCCTTTCAGTTAGACCCTCTGAAAGCTGGAGACATGCAAGTTATTTTTAAATTATAGATAGATTTCAAACCTCAGAAGCCTATGACTTCCTAAAAGAATAAACATTTCAGATGATAACTAACAAAATTATTTTTCTGTAGTCTGACTTTAGGTTTTGGGTTTTTTGCAGAATCTCTTACTTCTATCTGCAAAAACCAAACAAAATGAGCAATTAACAGTTTCCAGTGTTCCAGAAGTTACGTCAGGCTTTGTCAAAGAGCTCCTGGGCTGTTCAAAGAGCTGTCTGAAGGGATTAGAGGTCCCTCTTGTTGATGAGATCCTCTGCACAGAGACCTGGCTCAACAAGGCTGAGTCAGAGTCATGGATTAGTGAGCAGAGTCCTTTTGAAGAGTCAGGAGAAAATCCTTCCCTGTGCCACCCCCTTTGTGGTTCTGCTTCTTGCTCAGAACTGGAGGCAACTCTGGGCAGAAATTTCTGGCAGCCAAGAGCCAACATAAGGCACAGGCATTGCTCTGGGGCAGAGCCTGTGGCTGTGATCATCCAGGAGAGGAATGACTGACTGTGGGATAGCTGGAAATCACATAACTGAGATGGGAACGCAAACACCAGGAAAAGAAAGAAGGCAAAAGGTACTGCCTGCATTTGGAAAAGAAAAAAAAAGTATTATAGCAGTTTTCTCCAATGCATAAACATTGGGAAAAATCTGAAAATATATCTACTTTATGGAGATATCCTCATTGTTTGAAGGGGCTTTTTCTGCTGGGAATGAGAATTCAACACAGCTGCAAGGCCTTAGATTTGAAGGACAAAAATTACTCAGAGAGTATGGGCAAGATTGCCCACATAAGCTACAATTGGAGACAAACATGAATCACATGGACAAATAAAAACTCCAAGGACCAATACCCAGAAACTTAGTGCTGTCTGTCTCTGTGAGACTGGGATTAGATCACACATTAATTGTGATTTTTGTTTGACATTAAAAATTCCTTCGGAGCAGGCTTTGTGTAACAGCAGCATTGCTGGAAAGAAAAGGTCCTGAAAAATGTCTTCATAGTTTTCCATGTATGTGTATAAATATTAAACTGCCTTCCTTTCAGACATGCCACTGAACTCTGCTCTTGTTTGCATGTTGAACCTGGAAACTTCTCAAAAGTTTTGCCTACGGATAATTCATGAGTTAAAGCCCAAATTGAAATGCCATGTTACAACTTGTAGAAATGTTAGACAAATATAATGACCATATTTTCCAGTTACCTAATACCCACTCAAAATATAAACCCCAAAAGAACAGAATTGTTTTCATTGCTGTTAACCAGACAATATCACTCCATCTAAATATAGTATGTGATGAAACCAATTTAAATATTGTCCAAGTATTTAACACTGTAAATATTAGACTTAACACTCCATAAAAACAGGCTTTGATGATGTAGGCTGACAAAGGGAGACTAGTTAATTGCAGATTACATCATGGCTAGGACAGCATCACTGCTAGGACAGCCACGATAAATGTGAGGTGCAAAGTAAATCTAATAAAATGAAAATAGTGTCTGTTCAGTGTTCACCTTTATCAGTTTTGCTAACCTTTCTTAGCAAAGACTTGAGGGAGAATGTAGTCCTAGGTAAAGGAGTATCTGGAGTTCAATATGTTGGTGAAGTTTGTATTTAGGGCCTGATTCAGAAAAATATCCCAATCTGTGTTTGACTTCTAGGATGAGGTTTTGTCCTTCTCACTACAACAGGGCTCATATGACCTTCTGACATTTTCCTGCAGTGGAAAGATTTCCTGAGTCAGGATCTGAATCTACCTCACGATGTTGTAAAATATGGCACAGCTCCATCAGAGTTGGGGAAACAAAATTTTAAAGCTTTTGGTTACTGATAACTTCAAAGGATTGTTTTAAATTTCTGAGTTCAAATAACTATCTTGAAAATGGGGACAATTTCCTGGCAGTGCAGGCTTGATTTTCTTCTTGTAGCAACCTGCATCCTTGTGTGTCTATCAATCTCAGTTAACCTTCCTTGACATCTGCCCAGATATGGACATAAAGATGGTTTCTGCCCTGCATTGTACAAAGGGCAGTTTTGTGGTACCAGGATGCCCTCAAAGCCCAGAAGTGGGATGTGTCTACATGGGTTTAGCTTCAGGCTCATACTGGTAGGAATTTCAGCCTCCAGGTGAAGCCTGGCCCCTCACTGGAGCTCCTGAATGGGATGGGATGATCCATTTCATCAATCCTCTCCCCTCCACCAAGGGCTCCCAAATGTGCTGTATGGATCCTTCACTCTTACTTGCCCAAGACAGCAAAAGTGCATTTCAATGGACTAAAAAAGTACAGTGATTTTCCTGAAAGGACAGTGAATAATTCTGTGTAAGTTCCCATCTGTTACTGTGCTGAGCTGATAAGCATCTTGGGGGACCTCATTTATTGTTGAAATCACTAAAGGTGATTTCTGGTGGCTGATGTGACCAGCAAGTGGCTGCCACTGTATCTTGGGCATAAAGGCTATATAATTCCCAAAATGCTGTTTGCCTCTCCTATTTCATGGATCTCCTTTTCTCTCCTTCTGCTTTATATATGTTGAGTTCCTGCACTTTCTACAACATTCTTCAGTGCCCAAAACACCTAAAATCAGTGATGCTTTAAAGAGCCTCATGCTAACAAAGGATCTGGTCCCAAAGTGGCTTGTGAGGCCTGTTAACACATCAGAGTAAAATCAAAATAATGATGTTATATAGAGTAAGTGAGTCCAGCTGTCGATGTTGACACTCCTGAGCCTTGAAAGGAGAAATGTGATATAACCTTGGGTAACTGTGGTTTGTGCAGGCCCAGCTCCATTGCTTGGCTTTGTGTTTGCCTGCACACAGGGATGGTCACCTGCAGAGATGCAGTGGTTCAGGTCTGGAGCTGCTGGTCAGCATCACCTCAGCAGCAAAGCCAGGAACTGAAGTCTGCACTGGTTATAAAAACTGTCTTTTGTGTGTGTGTGTGTGTGTGTGTGTGTGTGTGTCTTTGCTTCTCCTCCCTGTTAGTTGATTGCTTTCCTCTGTCCCAAGGGACACAGGATCACCCTCAGCCATGCTCCACACCAGTGTCCAGCACAGACTGCAGCAGCAGGGCACAGCTTCCACAGGCCAGGAGCACACTGATCTCAAGGGCAGGCAGGAATGAGATGCAGGCCCCCCTCCAGCCTCCCTTGTTTCTACTGTATTTGTCTTTCTTAATTAACCCTGCACCACGTTACTGACCCAAAGACATGGCAACAGCAGTGTTGAGAACTGCAGGGATTAAGACATTTGCGTTATAATACCTCAGCCATGAGATCATAAATGCCCTTATGCTGTATTTTGTTATCCTGGGTTGATAATGGAGGCTGATAAAACTCCCACTTTCTCTCTGTGTTGCAGTGAGTTAATGTGTCTGGGCTCGTGAGATCCCGGCAGGCAGAGAAAGCAGCAGCACCGAGTCCCCAGTCTCGGATGTAATCAAGTAATGAGGCTGTTTGAGGACATTACTTGTTAACATATTAGCAGGTACCAGGGGTAAGTGAGTGTTTATTTAGTCCTGGTGTAAAAGCATGTCCAAAATGATTTATGCTGGAAGCTGTTTCACAGCAAACAGGCTGCTTTCATGAAAGCGGCTCAATCACCATCTCCCGCCTGCCCTCATAAATCATATTCAGGTGCTAATGTAACCAAAAGGTTTATATAATCTGCACCATCAGCCTGGAGGTCTGGGGGGGTACAGTAATGGCCTGCCTGCATTAATGCCTTCTGCCTCTAAAGGCTGATATTTGAGGGGAGTCAAATGATTGATTTAAAGAAGAAAGAAAAGAAATAAACTTCCATGACAAGTAACAAAGTGTATGCACAGTTTTCCAGCCACATTTTACACACACAGGAGTAACTTGCCACTGTTGAGATCTACTGCTGGGACTGGTTTTGCATCAGGATAACTTCCATACATATTCTCTAACAGAAAGTGGACTGTGATTTTAAGGTAACAATGACAGATACCAGAAGCACAACACTGTAAACTGGGATTTGCTTTCTATGTTCCCCAAATTTCTCTGGTTAAAGATTAGTTTCTTATTGAACTCTCTCTTATTGTCTCTTATTGAACATTATTGAACTCTCTTTCTTACTGGTGGAGGACTCCTTTGAGAGATGACATAGGTCTGGAAGGACCTTCTGGACCTACATCCAAAACATAACATCATTCTGTTCTATCTTAAAAGTTGCCACAGATCATCTTTTTCTGCTGTTTACTTCTTCACGCTCCCTCCTCTTCCTGAGCAATGTTACAAGACCACATTCCCCTTCTTCCCAGTTTTCAGGTCAAACTTATTCATTGCCAGATTTTATCCTATTCTTCCTGTTCTCTTTCCTATGCCAACATCATCCTTTAGTTTAAATAACTTTTCTCTTCCACATGTATTTACCACTGGATAGGTTTCTACCTTGGGTCTTCATGAGGTCTTATGGAACCATAACCCCCATAAAATCTTCCACTTTCTTCAGACAAAAGTCTTATTTTAGCTCCCATTAGTCAATACTAACTTCTCTCAGCCTTCAGTGGCTCCCACCAAACAAGAGAAACTGTCTCATAAACCAATTTGGATCAGTCTCACAGTGGCACATACCCTGGAGCAGCACACAGATCTTACTTACAAAGCTGCAGCTCCCTCTTTTGCTAACAGCACTGTTAGTGCTGAAAAGAAGGTTTCAAAATATTGTATCATAATACTTTGATTTGGGAATGATGCTTTATGAATACAAGGGGTGAACATATTTTTTCTGAGGAGTAGCATCATGTTACTTGTTTGCTGAAAGTGTCTGGAGACTTACTGATGGACCATGAAGTCCAGATTGTAGGTAATGACTGTGCTTGGACTTCAGCTGTTAATTGCTCTTCATTATTTGCTTCTTATGAGTCATATTATGCCATTATAAAGTCATAAAGCATTAGGAGTTGAATAAGGACACAGGAGGGATACCAAGCAAAACAAATCACCAGCCATGGGCAAAGATCAGTAAATATTTGGTATGAGCAGATTGAAGTTAACAAATAATGTTAAAACTTAGTATTTGGTTAATAAATGTAAGAAAAGAATTTGTGGAAGCATTCAATAATAAAGTTTTTTTGTGAGTGACAAAGCTAATTAAGTTGCCCTCTGTGGTATTGTTTGGGGTTTTTTAAAATTTCTTTCCCCATCACAATAACCCACTTTTTTTTTTTGGTAATGCTCTATGCTAGGTTAAGGACAGCCAAGTTTTTTGTATGAGCTGCACCTCTTACAAAAGCAAATAAAAAGAATTAAGTCAATCCAGACTGTAGAACAGCCCACAGATACTCACAAAGGTTGAGTTTGGTTGATGTGCATCATAGACAAGAAAAGCTGCATCTGCAAGTTGTGGGGTAGTTCCAGTTACAGAACATGCTTGTGGCAATTCCTGTATTATGTCCCTTTTAGTTAATTTGTGACAGACCAAAGAAAACCTTTACAGCAAGCAGAGGTGCTGCTCAGCTTCTAAGAAAGCTGGTTTGTGAAAAGCAGGGGCATGGTGAGTCTAGAAAAATCCAGGTTTATATGTTAGATACATAAATGAGATGTTCTTTCTTTCTTGGGAAAACTGATTGCAGGATGTTCTGAGGAGCAGGGACTTCCAAATGTTCTACTAATTGACTAGAAAATGTTTAGACAGTGACTTCTTGCTTTGACTAGAAAGTAGTGGCATCAGTCCTCCTTGGTTTTGTTTATTTGTTTTGGGCACTCAGAGAAGATGGTGGGAACCACAGTCAGTACTTGCATCACCTTGTATTTTTCATGCTTGATTTCATTCCTGTTAAAGTAATTGAGGTAATGTGACAAGGGTCATTGAAAACTGTCTTAAATATTCTTCTGGAGTCCCTTTGAGCTGTGTATTAATTAGGGTGTGAACTTGGCTGGGTGTTGGTTTGGGTGTTTGGCCACCACTGATGCCAAGTTCTCCAGAGATTTGCTGCGTGATGTTGGGCAAGTCTGCCTGCTCTGTTTCACTCGAAGTTCCTTGGCACTGATGTTTCTGTCTGGCTGTAGGCATGGCTTCCATTCAGCATGAGGATGGGGGGCCTCAAACTACACAATTCTAGTACAAAAAAACCAAATTTACAGAAAGACTGTTTATTGCACATAATGGATCAGCTTAACTGTGCCATTCTCATTCTGAGAATTTCATTTAGGCATCAAAGCCATCACCACAGGATGTAAATAGTCTTTCAAAAATTAAGTAAAGATGACACGCATCAGCTGATTTTTAAATCTTTTACTCCAAGTCATGCACATATTGTGGCCTTTTTCTGTGACAATTTATTTCAATTTTATTCCTTTCTCCAATAATCATTTATTGGCTTAAGCCATTTCTCACTTAGACAATCACTGTGACCTTTAATTTTGACTTTAAAATCAATATAATATGAGACATATTAATATACTATTGCCAGTGATTAGGCACGTCTACCCTGATTGTCCAACCAGCAACATACATATCAAGAATGCTAAAAATTGCTTTTTGTCATCGCCAATAAAATATACACCATTACCAATAAAATATACCATTAGCCATCAGGCCAATGGGAATCTCTTGTCATTTATCTGTCCTAGATAATACAGAATGGAACAGAAAATGAAACTCCTTGGATTGATATCTTCAGTTGTGATTCATCTAACGGAGATATCTGAGGTGAATGGAAGAGATATTGTGCAATAACCTTAAACAAGATAACTGTTGTTTAAAAAGACCAAAGTTAAGGAAACAAATTTCACCTGTTACTAAAGGTCAAACTACCTGACTCCTAAACAGAGTCCCTGAATAACCCTGCTGCCCAAGCTCCTGTGACAGCCTTTCCCCAAGGTCATGGGATGAATGTAGGGTAATGTTTAACATAGCTGGGAAGAGAAAACAGGAGGAAGTGGGATGTGGTGCTGGCAAAGGCACACACATTATCTCACTGGCACTGCTAAACTGGATTGCAGGGACCAAGGGGACACATCCTCCATGCCCTGGGAGAAGTCCCACCTAAAGGTCAGGAACAAGAGGAGCCAATGCTCCTTCATTTCCTTACCATGGTTTTGTTACTGCCCATGTGTGAAATAAATACCCCTGAGTGGCCAGCCAGGCAGCAGGCACAAGTTTTTTCAATGTGTAATAGCACTCATCCATTAACCATAAATAATCTGTATTTATCCAAGGGGTCCTTAACAAAGCCATGTGTACATTGCACAGAGCATTAGGCTATCAAGGTATAAACTATTTAAAGCAGCCAGTGTTTGAATTGTCATTTCTCAAGTTTAACATTATGTTATTTCAATATCTAAAGCCTCCTTCCCAATGCAGCAAAAATGCAAAACACATTGAGAGAAAATGTAAAACATACTAACTTGATTATTATGAGTGCTCTGGATTGTGTCACAATTCACTATTAATTTAGACCACATTCCAGTGGCTTCTCCCTTCCCTCTGCATTCTGGACCAATCTGTCAGGGAACTACACCACCAATTAAATAAAAAAATTATATTTGCATCTATATATTTTAAAGTCTGCTGCTTGGAGGAAATGTTTGGGATATGCAGTTTTGGGAGTGTTATTTTCCATTAGCAGCTAGAAGTGATGGACTGATTTTGAGGGTCACTTGCATAATAAATTTCTTCTGGGCATCAGGGACATTCACATGGTCAATTCTGTGAATACCATCATGGGCTTAATGGTGAGGTTTGTCTCACCTCCTCCCACCCATTAACCATCATTAACCAAATGATGGTTAAATCCCCTCACTGAGAAATTGGTTCTGTTGCAGCCAGAACCAATTTCTGCTTTGGGAGACAAGGAACGGCCTTGTGGTTGCAGCTCCAGAATATGGTTCAGCAAAACTGGGTTGTGTTTTTGCCTCTTTTATAGACTGCCAGTGTGACCTTGGGTGAATAGTTTATTCTTGTCCACCTGTAAAGTGAACAAAATGAATTTTCCTATTTTCTCAGCTTAAAACCATAAATACTTTGGGGTGTGTTAGTCTTAGCTAGTGCTCTGACAGTACTAGGCACAATGGGATCCTCCTCTTAACAGAACTATTGTGAATGTAGTATTTATTTAGGGTATTTTGACATCACTGTGTCCAAAGCAGCTGTTGGAAGGAAATGCAAATCATGCATATAATCAGATTTTTCAAAGAGATGGTTTTTAGGGGAGTTTTGCTGATTTTCTGGCCACAGATTATGCAATCAGTATGGCAGGCATGTATTAAAGAGGCAACAACTATTCCTGGTCGTCTCTGTTGCTCACTTACAAGTTGAAAAGTCAATCTTCAGAGCACCTTTGAAAAGTCTCACA
Organism: Zonotrichia leucophrys gambelii; assembly: GCF_028769735.1. NCBI lineage: Eukaryota > Metazoa > Chordata > Aves > Passeriformes > Passerellidae > Zonotrichia > Zonotrichia leucophrys. The sequence goes on along the minus strand of NC_088178.1, from coordinate 23,169,893 downwards.
GAAGGATTCTGCCAGGAAACTCCTGGCAGAAAATTTCTCAGAATTCACCCTACATAGCAACAAAAGAACAATGTCATGGTTTATCTCCACCAGAACACTGGACAGATCCCTCTCAATCCGTGAGGTTTTGATGTATTTGTTTTTCGTGCTTGGTGGTGGTAGTAAATTTTGGACAAAGAATTTGGGATCCAAATTGTTCATAGCTGGACAGCCCAGCTGCAAAGTCTCTCTCCAGTTTGTACCCAGAGGGGGCCATAAACACCCAGCCAAGCACTCCCATCTGAGTTCCTTGCTTATGGGAGAAGAGCACGTCTCTCAGGGAAGGCATCAGCTGCCCCAGTCACTGTCAGTGTGCATGGGACAATAGTTTGAAGTATTAAGTGAGAGACCAAACAAAACAACTTTGTGATCTGTGCTAGACAAATCCCAAAATCCCATAGGTACATCTCCTGAATAGCAGAGGTTTTCAAAGGCTGCCTAGGGTGGTCTAACAGGGGAGTCTAACAGGGAGAGCAAATTTTAGCAAATATGTGGCGGAGGCTGGGGAAGATCCTTCCCTCACTGAGTGGTTCTGCTTTAAAAATGACCTCTTCTTTCTCCAGAGACACAGGCCTTTTGTGTGCTGGTGCTCAGCTGCTCCTCTGAGGGATATAACCAGATTATGCAGGGTTTGCTCTGGAAAGGCTGGAGCTGGGTTCCAGCCTGATACCTCAAACAGAGTCATTAGCTGCAACTCCAGTGTATCCTTGTTGCTTCCTGCCCTTTGTTGTAGTGCCCAAGTGAGGACACTCATCTCTCTACACTCCTGCTGTATCCTACAGCCCAGCGAGTACCTCCAGCCGCCCTCTGTCAGCCCTGCTGATCTTTTCCACTGACTGGAGAGGGAGCCTGATGCAGGTGTTTCAGTGAAACTTATACAATCCAGATGTAAATCCAGTGGCAAGTCCCTCAGGATTAGACATGTCTGGAAATGAACATTATTGGGCTGATAAGATTTCTGAGCATTTTTTCCACAGGAAACCCACTGATTTTCATCTCCGGGTTTGGCATGCAAGCTCCCTAAGGCTCCTGGAGAGGCATACCTTGGATTGCCTGTGACAAGATATGAACAGGAGAGCTCCAGCTGACACGAAGGGCCAGGCTGGGATGGCAGTTAGGAAGGAAAAAAACACTCCATTCTTTATTGTCGACTTTGAAAATGTGTTCAGGAAAGGATTAGAATGTCAAGACTGTAATACTGGTTGCGTAAGAATCGCTGTTTGGAGGAGTCGTTTTTTTGGAGTAAGAGTTGAGAGAAGAGACCATTCACTTCATTCCTGCAGATACACCAAATAAAAAGGGATCAGCTAAACCACAGACAAGCCCCTTTTTGCTTTTGCAACTGTTCATTTTTTCCATCAGAGCTCAGACCATGGAGCTAAAATCCTAAGTAATGAAAACCTCCCTTGCAGCCCATGGCTGTGCAGTGCCCTAGACCAGGCTGAGATTGAAGTCAAATGGAGTTGATCCCCAATTCTCCAAGCTGCAGCAGGGCAGACCATGGTCTGAGCTTCAATCTTCACACAGATGAAACTGCTGCAGTGGGACTGGTTTCAGGGCTGATGTTTTTCATCTCTCAGTTACTGAGAGCCTGAGAGGAAGCAGGGAAACGTTATCAATTCCCTCTGCTCCAGACCATCCGTCTTTCTCTGCTGGCATACCTGACAGCTCGAAAATGATCAGGTAGCAGCTGCTTTTTGATTCCTTCTCTTATCTCTAATCCACTGTCTCATGAAATGGCACGTTAATGCTTTAAGGACGTTCTAGCCAGGGGAGTGTGCTTTCCCCTCTAGCCAGCAGGTAGAGCCAGCAAGCCTTGCATCGTGTCACAGGTTAATGGCAATTTCACAGAAACGTGGATAAACAGAGTGCTTCCTCTCTCCCTTCCTCCCTCACAGAAAGTCCTGACTCTAACAGTAATCCTAAAAACCCATACAGGGAATGAAGCATCTCACAGTTGGAAAGTACTTACACAGGTGACCTTCTGTAATGAAGATTTCAGCATGTGCTCAAGTGACTGCACAAGACCAGGAGACGGGATTCTCATTGGATGGAAATCAGCATCCAAACTGAGCCAGCTCTGTGTTTGGGATGGTTTTTTTTTTTTGTTTGGTTTTTGTTTGTTTTGTTTGTTTGTTTGTTTTTGTTGCTGTTGTTTTTGTTGTTGTTGATTTTTGGTTTTTTTCAGTAGGAAACCAGAAAAAATAAAATACCTTGCTGTTTTCCAGACATGTCCCATACACTGCAAGGGGTAGAGGGCCCAGGAAAAGCTGCTCTGGGTGTGTTTGAAGCCATGGTCCACTTGTTTCTTCTTCTCCACTGCAATCATGACTTTGAGTTATTATCTTCTTTCTTAAGCATTTAAAAGTGTCCCAAAATCTCTTTTGGCTCAGGAGCTTCACATTGGTCGCTACCTATATGCTTCAGTGCCCATCAGAATTCATCTGCCTGTCCCATAGTCAGGGAACTGGCCTTAAACCATGTGTTTTACAAAAAACTACACTTCAGTTTGTATAAAACATAGTGTTATATCTAAGACAAAACCTAAATAATTTTACAGACAGTAGTTATATATTAATATATAATTTTTCATGATAGCATTTGTACACAAACATCTTTGATCATATTTGTGAATCCTTAGACTGTTGCATTTCAGCAATTAGTTTGAATTGCTGAAATGATGTGCATTTGTGATTAGTTTGAATCTTTTCATTTTAATATCATTAATGACCAGAGGTTTAATTTCTCATTTCAAAAACATTATTGATATTATCATCAGCATTTCACATTTAATATAAAACATGTAGTTACTCCTTTTCCCCCCAGTGCTTTTAAAATCCTTTTGAAACTGCTCTCCAGTCCAATTTCTGAGCTTTCTCAGCACAGCCATTTACCTCCGATAGGCACAGTTTTTCAGAAGGAGGTCAAGGATGGTGAAAGTTGCTATCACATCACAAGAGTTGATAGTGCTACTTTCCCCTCAATGCTTTCTTTTGCTTGCCTTGCAAGGCCTCTTTCAGTTCCCTTGACCCCGCTGCCCTGCTCCTTTCTACTGATACAAGAGAATTAATAATAGAGCTCCGGTTTTCACCGCAGCCGCACAACCACTGGGATATGGCAGCAAAACACACAAGCAAACGCTCAAAACAGCAAAGCCCCCCCACCTCCTGAAACCCATTTTCCTTGCTGCCTTTGATCTGGGGCAGGTGGGAAAGAAAGCAGAAGGTCTTTGGGAGAATTATGACCGCAGTGCCTTCCTAGGTGGCACGGCCGCTTCCTTGAGAGGCGCGGTGCCATTAATGGCTCCTTTGTGCCAGCGTGCATCAGACCACCAAGGCATTTACCCAAAGGCTAGAATGTGTGTAGAATAAAAAGTAACATTTTGCTGCTTCTCTCTGAAGGTCAGATTCATTTCAGTCGCACAGCAGCTCACGCTCAGGCAGATGGGTAATGGGACAGCAGATTGGGGGAAGAAGAGATTTTCTCATCTCTGTTCTGTGGGAACAGCCATGACTTCTCACATAAAATGCTCTCCTCCCCCACCCCAGTTTTCCTTAAACCACTGGACAAATCCCCTTTTGATCCACCTTCCAAAATCCACTATCAAAGAGAAACAGCTTGTCTCTTTCCTACTTTCCTTTCCCTAAAAGGCTAGCACTGAATAAATGCTCAGCTCTGCTCATGTTGTTTTCTGCTGTTGCAGTTGCGTCTTGCCAGGACTGCCAAAGTTTTGTGTAAGACTTCCCATAATTTGCAGAGATTACATGCTGGACAGGTGATATGGGTAGCCTTGTGTCAGTTGTGTACAGAAAAGGTCAAAGAACTATGGAAGTTCCCTCCAAGACTTGTGAAGAACCTTTAAAAAGCAGAAGTCTCTGAATGTGGTGTTTTGCATCTAATGAACTGAATAGAGAAATGAGCAGGTTGTACAAACTCCTTGTGAGTGCTTTGCCCTATCAGTGGTGTCAGGCATGAGGAAACTCTAATTGTACTGAGCAGGGGACAGACAGATTATTCCACAGAATTCTCTGGGCTTCCTGCTCTATCATCCTGCTCCTGCCACCTCCTCTCCTTCCCCTGAGCTGGTACTCATCTACAGACCACAGCCAAGCTGTTGTGCCTATTCCATCAGAGTGTGGAACTTCTTGTTGTGGGGGACATGTTCAGGAATGCTTTCAAACTATATGGAGGCAGAAAGGCTGCTGAGTTTGCCTCAAGCAGTGCAAAAGCTGCCTTAAAACAAAGGCAGAAATGTGACTATCAGGTTAATCTGCCCTGTATCCAACTGCCTCACTTTGAAGAGAAACAAAAGTGCATTATCTCCCCATTTTTCCTGAGTCTCCAGAAAACTCTTTACAGTGAAGGCTGAAGACACAAGCGCTGAAGTGCTGGGTGTCCAAGGCAGTTTTTGAGTGGAATTTCAATTTACAGCCATGGTGGCTGTGGAAAAGTCATCGTACTTTTGAAACAAAAGAAAGAAGCAGAAATAAAAATATCAAGGGGATGGTAATGTATCTTTATAAGATCTTTTCTGATAAATTCTCAGTAAAGGTCAGAGTAGGCCATTCAGACTGAATAGAAAAAAAATGTGCTTGAACCCATGATCATTAGGCTGGCTTGACTTCTCCAGTCTCCTGCATCTGTGAGTGAAGTATTGAAACTGGAAACTGAGAGTGATTCCTTCCCCCAGCTACCACTCTCAGACAGCACTGCTCAGTTGTGTAACTCCCTGAAGACATTAAAATGTCTTTCCCTTCCTGTAAGAAAAGATTTTCTCTTCCTTTTCTTAAGACATTAATTACAGGGTCACTGACTTTGGCAGATTACTTGCTAAATTGAGCTGCATCCCGATATCCTATATTTTATTGGCATGACCACCCATCTTGACACCCAGCTTGGGCTTGATTTAAGATTGTCCAACAATGAAATCATGACTCTTTAAAGGAGGAGGATGAATGGCTGCTCTAAAGTGATGTAAGATCATAGAACAAAGCCACAAGCACTCACCTTTCTCCAGCTCCTGGCCATATGGACCAGCTTCTACTTTTGCCTCAACACCAATAATCTCAGAGTTGCATGGGGAGTTTAATCTACTAGGTGATCTGTCTAAAAAAATTAAAACATTGTAAGTGTCTTCTTGTTAGGGTAGCTTTAAGCTGGATAAAAGAGAAGGACCAAATCTTCCATAACTGTGATTGTCACCTCAAAAAGGTCACAGGAGTAAACGTCTGCTCTGGCATAGCAAGGTCCTGGTGAGCTTTGGGAGAACTAGTATTTCCTCTTGGGAATGGAAATTCCCCACAGGAAAGCACAGGAGAGCTGTGAGCCTCAAATCAGGTCAGTATCTCCACTGTGCAGAACTCTCAAACCAAGAAATGGCGCTCATCACTTGACCCAGGTAGGGGCTCAGAAGGAGCAGTAGAAGGGGCTCAGGTTTGTCTTCTCAGACCAGCAGTAGATTCAAGTGGAAGAGGGCACACAAGCTGGTTCCTGGGTTCAAAAGTCTTTCTCATCCCTTGCTTTCATCCCTTGGTCTCTGGTTTTAAGCAGAGCCATTCACTGGATTGCCATAAACCCTCACTATTCTACTGCCCATTATCAAACTGAAATAAGCTCTTTAGCATTTCAAATTGAGACATTTTTGTAAAAGAAACCCAAATAAACAACTTTCCAGTTTGTGTTTTGAAGCCGATGATAGACAATCTCATCATTTAGTAGCTATGACCACAATGTGATTTAATACAGAAATTCAGCCTTCTCGATGCTTAGCAGAAAAAGCAACAGCAGAGATTTTTATTTCCCCACCTGCAGGGAGGGTCTGAAACCCCAGGGCTGGTGGAGACAGCCCCTGGCTGCAGTTTGGGACCAGCAGAGTGTCCTTGCAGAGTCCTGGGTCTGGCTGGGGCATTCCTTCATCAATAGGCACCATTTATCACCAAGATGCGGCTGGGTTCCAGCAGCGACAGAAGGAAAACACTGGCAATGTTTTCATTAAAAGGTACAAAAGATTTGCAGTGTAGCTGACACAGGCCATATGTGACCTGCTCAGTGTTCAGCAGGGCTGATAAAGAGCAAAAGGAGTGTCCTGTGAAGGTAAAGCTATACCTCACCTTAATGAACAGCCACTCAGGGGTAGGAGGTGGGAGAGGATGATCAGATTTCCTCTGACCTGGAGTTCAACTTCTTTGGATGCGACTAAGAGTGGCTGAGATAGCAAGGTAGCTCAGAATAAAGAGAGTGAGAAAAGAGGGAGACCCTTTTTTCCTTCCTTAATGGAAAAGCTTGGCCTGGGGCTGTTCACAAGCTGCCAGCAGCAGTAGAGATCTGCATGCAGACCACTGTGTTCTCCATGTCACAAAAAAAGCTCAGAGGAAAAGAACCAGGATGAGTGCAAAAATATCTCCTGTTTTCACAGGTGGAAGCATTTTAGAGGCGTGGAGGAGCAAGAGCCATCCATTTCCCCTGTGGCAACTTTGCATGTCAATTTTACACACTTGTGATCAGCTGTGGCAATGGCCATGAGGAGCATCAGCAAGGCCTTGGCAGACAAATGAAGTGCCCATCCCCTTGGGCTCAGTCAGGAGTTCAGAGAGCTGCATCTCCTCTCCTCATCTTATATCAAGGACACACAGAAGTGCTATAGGACTGTGGGCAGAAATTAAGACAATTTCTTACAACAGGGAGTCTGCTCTTCTCTAACCTCAGTCAACTCAAGGTGCCCATCAGTCCCGTTCACCTTCCTGCTACTCTTCCCATCTGCCTGACCTGCTGTGTTTTGCCTGACGTTCCTTAGTTAAGTGTTTACAGAATGTTTCATATTTGTCACCTTTTATTTCATTCTAGTGTTTTGAGCTGCTACTGTGGAATCACTTAAAAAAAGAAAAAAAATCTTACTGATTCAGCACAGGAGAGATGGTCTGTACAATCATACCAGACGTGAAAGAAGGAAACAAACCTCGACCTTAATTCACGCTGTTGAAAAACACTTGAATGAATCCAAACATTTCCTCAAAGTTAAACCAGAGGTCAGGGATAGAGGAAGAGACTTGAAGTTGCTTCATTCCCTGTAGGCTTGAGATCAGAGTAAACTACAGCTTGTTTGAAACATCAGGCACTGACACGGAGCCAGCTCTGGGGTGGCACTTGGCAATGCTCAATGCAGCCAGACCAGAGGCTGCAATTCCTCTGGCTGAAGGCATTTGAGTGCCAATTCACCTGCCAGTGGCTGGGGCCCTGGTTACAGCAGTGCTGCACAAACAACACTGCAAATGTTTAATCAATTAGGCATGTGAACCACAGAGAGCTGAATGTCCCCACAGCTAAAAGGTTAATATAAATAACTATATTTAAAAACATTATTTATTGTTTCTTCAAGTAGCAGGCCTTCACAGGCTCTGCGGCTGGGATATGGTTTCACAGAAGTGACGTGGGCACTTGTTGGGGTGTGTGGGAGGAAGGTTTGTGTTCCAGCATCCTGACACCCTGTGCTTGTATATCACTTGTTACTCACCTCGCTCCTGCCCTCTGCTCGCCTCCTTCCCTGCCCCATCTGTGCAAAGGAGGCTTTGTAGGGCTGGCAGGGTCGGTGATTAATTACACAAAGACAAACAGAGTTAATATTCTTCCTGGATAGAACTAATTACTCAAGTGTTTGCTTTTATAAACCTCAGATTGATTGTTTCAGAGACAAATCAGTCTAATTGAAAAGACCGTTTGTTTCCAGGAGAGGAAAAATAACATGTTTGTGCATCATGGGTTAGGGGGGGCTTTTTTCCTCTCCTTTTCAAAAGGGAGGCAGTGAAAGAGTTGGTGCATATTGTTGCACCCTCACTGGACATCAGAGTGGCTGTGCCTGAGCCATTCCCAGACCATTTCCCCTTTCACACAAGCTGTTATTTCTCTCACCAGCACTTTGTGGAGGATCGTGGGGTGTGAGGTGGAGGGTATGCACATACTGAAAGGCAGTCCCAGCCCAACATGCTCAGGATTTAGCTGAACAAAGGCAAGAAGAGAGAAAGGGCACAAGATACACTCATGTCTTTTTCTTGTATATTCTCTGAATCAATTCATGGAGCCTCTCACATCTGGGGAACTGAAAACAACTGGCATATCATTTCTGCTCCAGTGCACTCAAAACACTTTACTGCCTTTCTACTGCCTTAGTCTGGTGTGTCACCTCCTACTCTCCCCTCTCCTTGGCACCTCACCATCTCAGAGCACTTTGAACTCCTTTGTCTTTCCTTGCAGCCCACCCTCTCTGATGTCTTCTTTCACTGATGTCTCCTCTGACCTTTTTCACTTGTATTTGTTCCTTTCCAGTAGATTTAAGCAGACAGGATTGGATTCATGGAGCAGGCATGGGACAAGAAAGCTGCCTGGGTGCCATACCAGAAATCACTGACACATGAGACAGGGTACAGCAGAGAGCTGGCATGAAATGCATGCCTGGGCCCTGCATCCCTGAGAAAACAGGCCCAATGGGCTGAATCAAGGATGTGGAAAAGGGGCTGCATTTCAAGATGAACCTTGGGAATTGCTATACCAAGATGTCCAGGAAAGTAGACTGAGGTCAGGCATCAATCTCCAGCTCCTGATCCCACTTACAGTACTGACCTGCTCTGCTAATGCCTGCATCACTGTCCATATGGTCTCTTGGGAGTAAAGGGAAGAAGTTCTTGCTGTGGAATTGGGTTGTGAGACAGCAGGATACTTGCAGGCCATTCAGTTCAGGTTTCTCTTAGCTAGGGAACTACACTGGTCAGGATAATGCAGGAGGCAGATGAAATTCTGTGCCCTTTGTCATGTAGATCTGCAGACCACTTCCCATTTTTGGCTCCAAAAGTCTCTTAACAGAGATGCACCCCATCAATTTGCTCCCTGCTATCACCTGAGTGAGGCTGCAGGACATGAAGGCCACCTTATAGAAGTAATTTTAGCTAGAAGTAATCAACCTTAGATTATCCTTGCTTAGTGAGGACTGAGACAGGGAAAACCACCTCCAAACAACTCAGCTGCACAGAGTGGGGCACCGAGGGACAGGAGGCATTTCCAATGATGTAGTACAGGAGCAGGAGGCTGATCTGAGAGTGAAGTGGCAAAACAGCCCCAGGAGCTCCCAGAGGAGGCAGGAGAGAAGCACCAGAGAGCAGGCAAGAGTTACTGGCATCATTGTGGGGGAGAAAACATGGAGGCTTTGCAGGCAGAAGGAGAACCATATGCAAAGAAACCATCTCCCACTGCTAGTTTTCAGCTGCTTGTTTTCAGCTGTGCTTGGGAAAACACAGCAATAGGGTCATTCTTCATAAATAAACACTCAGAGCATCCGCTGCTTCGCCAGGGAAAATAACACTGCAGGCATTTGCTAACTAGCCATGTCTGAGAGGAACAGACATCTCACTGCTGGATTGAGCTGGGAAAGAAGTGGAGGGAAACCCCAATAAAACAAGTCTGGCCCAGTTTCTGTCCAGCTTTTTTTTTTTTTTTCTAAAATAAAAAAAGGATCTAATGCAAATTTCTCCATTCTCCACCACCACCAAAGTCAGGTGAGGATTTTGCACCTTGAAAGAATACAAACCATAAGGCAGACAAACACTTTTTCAGGAATGTCCCCATCAGGCAATTACCAGCCCTCTTCTTAGGCCATGACAACAATTATGGCATGCTGCTGCCTCCTGCACTTTGACTCAGGACAAGGAAACCCAGCAGTACCCTGTAAATCCCAGCCCTGCTGACAGCCAAAATCAGGAGCAGCTCATTCCCCTGGGAAAAAGATTTGTGAGAAAGGTGCTGAGCTTTCCTTACCCATATGCTTTCTGTTCTCACTACATCTATGCCTTCACCTGCTTTTTGTTTATCTCTATCACAAAATTCATGTGTGAGAGCCCAGAACTGAGAAGGTTTTTCCTTTTCCCTTCCCCACTTCCCCTCCGTCAAGAGAAGACACTTCTAAGTATTTGAGCATTTTCTTACAAAGGGCTTTTCTCCAGCTCCTGGCCTTCCCTTGCTGTCCCTCCCTTTTGTTCTGGATGAATTATATGGTGTCAAGTGTCCACAGCAGCCATCCCTGCTCCAGTCCAGCCCTGCAACATGCAGGATTTGCATGGTGGAGAGGGAAGAGTGCAGAGAGAAAGGGAAACACCGGATATTAAAAATTGCTGACCCTTTACAATCACTAATGCTGAGAGAGGATATATTTTTCATGTGGGAGGGCTGGGCAATTTTCACAAAATTGGCGGGCTGTTTGGTGATCAGGCAGAAATTCAACTGCAATAACATGTTCTCCAGTTTCCTAGCTGAATACCAGGAGGTTTGGAGGTGAAGCCACAAAGGTTGACACGTTTGATCAAACCTTTCCTGCTCCTGGCAGGGGTTATTGCTCTGAGTGTGATACACATCGTTATGGAGGGAACAACAATAACTTTCCTCCTTCAATTTCAGGGCTGGTTCCACAGAAAGCACCTGCTGGTACTGCTGTAATGGAGAAATGCTGCAGAGCAACAGCCTTTCCCCAGGCTTAGTGGGAGCAGTCAGTGGAAATTATTTGAGACATCTGCTCTTTCCCTGTTTCACTTGCAGCTATCATCTCTTATTTCTAGTTGCTAATAACAACCACCAGCCTGATCAGCAGTAATTCCTCTCTACATATTGCAAAGAAAATCAGAATAGTTTTTTACAGAGTGGGAAAAGCAAAGAACAGGGAAAAGCAAGGCTTGTCTAGCACCACCCAGGAATCCAGTGGCAGACAAACAGATCGCTTCAGCTCCAGCTTTCACTGTCAAACAGACAAAGATTGAGCCAGTCATCCTTATAACCACCTCCCTCTTGCTCTCCTTCTTCCTGACACCCCAGTGACCTTATCTCATCATTGAATGCCAAAAGTCAAACCCCAAACATGAAGAATTTTCCCAAATGTTTCATGACAAGAGGTTTGTGGAGATTAGCATGCCTGAAACCAAACTGACTTTACAAAAATCAGGCTGCAGTGCTCTGGAATTTACTACACAAATATACAGCCTTTCTGCAGGTACTTCTGTTTTTTTATTTTAAATCTATGTAATCTGGCCAAAAAAGAGGAGAGGAGAGGAGAGGAGAGGAGAGGAGAGGAGAGGAGAGGAGAGGAGAGGAGAGGAGAGGAGAGGAGAGGAGAGGAGAGGAGAGGAGAGGAGAGGAGAGGAGAGGAGAGGAGAGGAGAGGAGAGGAGAGGAGAGGAGAGGAGAGGAGAGAGGGGAGAGGAGAGGAGAGGAGAGGAGAGGAGAGGAGAGGAGAGGAGAGGAGAGGAGAGGAAGGAAGGAGAGAGAGGAGAGGAGAGGAGAGGAGAGGAGAGGAGAGGAGAGGAGAGAGAGAGGAGAGGAGAGGAGAGGAGAGGAGAAGGAGAGGAGAGGAGAGGAGAGGAGAGGAGAGGAGAGGAGAGGGGAGGAGAGGAGAGAAAGAGAAGAGAAAGAGAAGAGAAGAGAAGAGAAGAGAAGAGAAGAGAAGAGAAGAGAAGAGAAGAGAAGAGAAGAGAAGAGAAGAGAAGAGAAGAGAAGAGAAGAGAAGAGAAGAGAAGAGAAGAGAAGAGAGGAGAGGAGAGGAGAGGAGAGGAGAGGAGAGGAGAGGAGAGAAGAGAAGAGAAGAGGTTGATTGGAGGAGTTCCCTGCTGCTGTTAATCCACTGAACAGGCAGACACCTTGCAGGACTCATATTTCAGTTTTTCAAGCACAGTACAGTGTTGCACCAAGCAAACCCCCTCCAGAATATCTACAGAACTGCTATAAAGAAGTCCTCTTTCCAACTCTTATCTCATAGCAGAATGAAAGAAACAAGTAACAGAAAAGACATGCCATGATTTTTCTCTCATTCTATTGCATTTGTTTTCTGGCATCCTATAAAACCATTCTATAACATTGTGTGAAGTTCTGAAGGCTTTTCTGTGAAAATAAAAACACAGAAACATGGGGTTTTTGCTTCAGGAGCAAACAGCAGTTGATAGAAGCACTTTGTGGTCAGAAATGGCTACTGTAAATTTTATTGAATTTGAAACAGACACTGAGAGGCAAATCACTTTGCAGATGTCAGGGCAATTCGATCTGCAAGGAACCTGATCCCACAAGCTTCTGCACTGCACTGACTTTCAAACCTTAGGAAATTTTAAACATCTGAAACAATCACAAGAAGTTAAATGTTCTTGCCTATTGGTAAGTGCAACCTTGTAGCCCACAAAAGGATTTGAGTATTTGACCAAAGAGGCAAAGATCAGTCCCTCAGCCTAGGTTTAGCTGCACTGTCCAATTTAGAGACAGAAACAATGTTCAGATCAGAATGCCACTAGTCAGGACAGACAGATCCATACTGGTCACTGGCCTGAGGCTGGATCCTCAATATGCTGTGTGATTGGAGGCATGCTTGGGAATGCTGCTACTGCAACAGCAAGATATTTTTCCACCTCTGAGATGTTGGGAGTTTTAGAAATTACTCTTTTGAGGTCCTTCTGAGACAACAGACAAAAGAAAATTATTATTTAGGGTTACCATATTTTAATAATTAAAACTTGGGAATTTTTAGGGTCAATATTTCTCACGACTGCACAACAGTCTGAATGCCCTTTCTATGGTCTTCTGAAAATGTCAGCTTTCGATTATGGCTCAACATGTATATAATTCTCAGAGAAAGGACATGGGGGTTTATTTTGCCAAGTAACACCACATTCTGATGGGGTTCATTAATATAGCTGATGGGAAAAGGTCATCTCTGTCCCTGCACTAAATACCATTCTTTTGACATTTGGATTTCAGCCTCCACTAGGGTCAAAGAGAGAGAGAAAAAAAGAAAACCACCAAAGTCTTAGAGGATGTAAATACTTAAGAAAATGAAAAAAAAGTGGATTTTTTTGTTCATAAATCAGAACAAACCCTATAGTGCACACCTACACAGCTGCACATTCAGGAAAGGGGAGACAGACTGGGCCAAGGGCATGAGGTTTAGATTTCCTGGAAAGTACCAAAGGAGCTCTTTAAAAAGCAGCCATTTATCTTCACCTAAAAAAAAAAAAAAAAAACCCTCACAAATTTCAGGACACCAAACGAGAAATTCATTTGACCCAGTGAAACAGAATCTTTGACTCAGAATCTCCCTCACACACATTGAACAAATCCCACTTCAGAAGAAGATAGGATCAGACTGGAGCTGTAGTGAAACAGCTGAGCAAATGGGAATTTTGGAGATGCTTTCTCACATCTGTTTTTTGCCCGTGTCTAAGGGAGATGCTGGGTGCACCTTTCTCAAACACCTAAGGTCCTGCTCTGCTCAGGGTTGCACCTCAAACAAAAATTGTTTTATTACAAGAATTGAACACTAATTATGTTGAAATCAGTTAACAGGAAAACACTTGCATGAGACAGATTTTCTAAAGGAAGCTACTGAACAATGAGAAAAAGAAAGTTTTGTCTCACAAGAACTGGGCCAGAGCTAGACAACTGCAGCATATCAACTACAGTTTGATACTATTTTTTCATAGCCTAAAACTTCTTGTAAACCAAATTGAAATACTGAAATGAAAAGCCTGGGAGTTTATTACCTTGATGTAGCATTAGCATTCCTGCTCAGGAGGTCAAAATGAGAAGGTAATAGTTTTAAGCCAGAAAATCTCTTTGGAGGGTAAGATTGTAGTAATTCTAGAGAAATTTTTCATAGCTTCATAGCATGAAAACATCCTGCCATTACGTAGAAAGCGAAGCTCTACATCAGCAGTTTATTCCAAGTTATTCTCTTTTGACCTGCCTCTGAGCCAAGCCCCAAATTTAATGTTCAATGCTTGAATCATGCATTACAAGATAAAACAAAGTCCCCAGAGTCCTCCACTCCACTCCAGCTATATAAAAATAAAATTATTTCAGGCAGAGAAGTCACAAACAAGCCAAACACAACAGGGCCATAACATGCAGCCTGACATTGTTGGCTCTAAACAAACAAACAATTGCATATTCATTTTGACAAACATCTGAAGAGCTGCACTGCACAGAGAGAAGAGTCCAGGGGCCAATATTCATTCCCAAACAAGTCCATGGGCTTTGGTGGAGTTACTCAATAGGCTTGCAGGGCCATTGTGCGTCTCACTTCCAGCAGCCTCCAAGCACATCTGAATCACATTCTCCTGCAAACCGTTTCCTCTCCCCCTGCACAAAAGCAGCCCTAACATAGGGAGCAGCAAAAAGATCAGGCTTTGTTATCTTTTCTGCCTGCTCCAATATTTCAAGTGCTTTGGGGGCTTGCTGGTTCCCTTGAACAGCAGCCATTCCTGGGTTTATTTGGCATAAATTATACAATTATGTTTCATATCATCACAAGGCATCCGCAAATGAATAGCAGACACCCCCGCTGCACTCAGCCTGTTTAAACAGGATGCCGGCAGAGGAAGGAATGTGTAATACAATGACTCCACACTATTTCCAATGGCAAGAGCCCCTTTACACCTGCATAAATAGAGCTGGGCCAGGCTGGTTGGATAGACATTGTCTCTTCCAGCTACATGCCCTGCTGTTGTAGCAGCCACTGTTTTCATTATGGCTTGGTGTGCTTCTGCAGGGAACTCATCCTCTACCTGAGTGGCTAGGTTGTGAAAAGGCAAGTAACAATAGAAAGTAGCAATATCTTGTAAAGGCCTTGCTGGAGCTACACAGTTTCACTGAATAGCACAGCAAAGTTTCTCTGAATGAACATGCTGCTGGACCCGACCCTCCGGTTGCCATAGAAGCAAAAAGCAACTCGTTTCAGTACCTCCACTGTGAAATTTGCTATAAATGAGGGTTCTAGTGTCAATAGACTTCATATTTTACCAGCCACTCTATGTCTGAGCTCTGGTTGAACATTTCTGTTCATAGTTCAGGTGCAAGCCATGATCCTCAGGTCTCATCCAGGATTACTTCTGAGGCATTCTCCTTCCTCACATCAGCTCTCCAGAGAGCTTCAGCAGCCCTGCTTTTCCTCTCTGATGAGGTCTGGCCCAGCTGTTGCAAATGGTGATGTGCTGGGCTCTGAGAATGAGATGGACCATCTTGGACATTCAGATGAATCACCTTGGACACTGAGCATCCTTTCAAACCTTACCTGGTTGCTACCAGACTTTCTGATCTGGTCCTTAAACAGGCCATGTGTGCATGCTCTTGTTCAAAGGAATGACTCACCAAATCCTGGAGGGAATCTTTCAAGAAAATAATGAGCAACCTTAACCTACTATTCTGTGTAGGAAAAGGGCTTCCCCAATAGTAGCCATGTCAATAAAAGGTTTTGTGTATAACTTGTCACGAATACACTGAAGGATGGAAAAAAAATAGAAGAAACATGAATTCTCCAGGCACTTCCAGATGGGAGGATGAGATGCCCCATCATCAGCTGTCAGCTGTCATTGGGTGATCAGAAGGCTTTGATATTTAACACAGACCTTTAAACCAGATGCAGCGTTAGATTAAAAACTATAAACCTGTTTAATTGTTTGGCATTATGCAAGGAACGGTTTGTTTAATTAGAAGGTATTTGGCAACTTGTTAGATTGTAAAATGTTTGACAATATGCCAGTCAGACCCTCCAAGCGATAACAGCAACATCAGACTCGTACGTGTTGTACATTCTGTGCCACATGTGTGGTACATTCTTCAGTGGAGCCATTCCAAAGCGGAATTTAACGGCTGCGGAAGGTGTCAGATGAGAAATGTAATTATTTTGCAAAATAGTCACTGCACAAACAAAGTCAATGAAGGATTTTTTGAGGTTAAATCCAAGCAGGACACCTGTAGTTTTGGTCCTCGGGGTCTCCCACTCTTACAGTCTCACACAGACACTGGGAAATGCTTTTTTTACTAACCTTTGGTACATGACTCAAAGCACCCCACTTAAATCAGGCTTTTCATGGCTGACTGTCACATCCAGAGAGATGGACAGACAAAAGACATTAAGACAAAAGACATTAAGCTAAGATGCTCCTCCTGCAGTGACTTGGCTCTGCTGTGATTGCCAGTGAAGGACGAGACACAGCAGGATGGGCAGCAGGACACCCAGCCAGGAATGGGAGAGCCATCCTCACCCAGGCATCTCTGCTCAGGTTATCATGCTCCCTGCATGTGCTTTAAAAAGGGAATGTTAAGTGGATACCAGCACAGTCCTTTGCCTTTTCAGTGGAGGCAGCTGATTTCACTGCATTGAACATGGTGATACGAAAATAAACAGATTGACAACGCAGTAATTTCGCTGATTGGAAATGTGAAAGGAGCAGGCCTTTTAGGGTTATATCAGGTAACACAGTTTCCAGCTAGAGAAGCCTTGTGTATTTTTTTTTCCTGATCAGAGTTCCTTCTAGCAGAGAGAGAAATTGCAAAAATGAAAAATACATTGACAGAGCTGCTCAAAAAACATGTTTGAAATAGGCAAATCTTGAACCAGCTTGGTTCAGCAAAACTTTCTGATTGAAACAACTACATTTTTGGTATGAGAGGAATAACAATTAATCATTTTTATTTCTTGCCCTTTGTTCTTTAAATGCTAAAATGTATGTGTCAGTGACAGGGTTCTGATTTGCTATTTGAACATGAATATACACCAGTCACTGCAGTGCATTAATGTGTGCATCCTTCCATACCTAACATTACATCTCAGCATTGAATGGAACATATTATCTTGAAGCCACTTCTGAATAAAGACATTTCAAAATATTGAAATTCTTTGCAGACTGGAAATTTTGGTATTTTGGTCAGCTTTTATTAAAAGCACATATGAGTAAACTACCTAAATCTTTAAAAATGCAATAAGCTGGCTCAATTTCAGTTTCTCTTTTATTTGCTATCACACAGTTGGGTAATTTTTTTTTTTTAATATTATTTCCTAACACTTTTTTTTTTGCTCAGTAAGCTAATAAACCTGATTCCTACCCCTGCTCTAGGTTACCCATTGTGCTGTCAGAAAGTCACTCCAGTATTCTGTGCTTACACTCTGCACCAGGGAGAGATGATACCAGCCAAATATTCCTCCATTCTGCTTTTAAAGACTTGCAGAGGCAGAGTCTCCAAATCCAGTCAATCTATCCCTGTGGTGTTTTTTCCATCCCCTTAAAAAGGTTTTCCTCCTGTCTAACCCAAAACCACCACTGCAGCCATTTAAGCCCATCACTTCTTGCCTTATCCCCAGTGGATATGGAGAAGAGTTCATTACCTCCCTATCTGCAGCAGTCTTTAACATATTTGAAGACTGTTATCATGACTGTCTCACAGTTGTCTTTTTCCTAGACTAAACAATCCAACTTCTGTCAATCTTTTTCACAGAACTTCTCCTTCCAGTCCTTCTTATCATCTTTATCATTTTCCACTATTTTCTTTTATTTTTGTAGCCACTATCACACTATTCTCTCTCTGCCATCTTCTTGGTTTTTATCCTTGTGATGGGAATAATTTTTCTTGAGGTGCACAAGCTGGCACAATTCAGGCTTTGGTGATGGGGCACTGCTGTTATAATAAGAGCAGAATACCACAAACCACATTATCAGAATGTGGAAACAACATCACCTCAGCCATAGACTTCAAGGCTCTATGTTAAAATATGGAGAGATTAAATGCCAGTCAGCTCAAGCTGAGCATTGGCATGAAAGGCCTCTTTGCTTTGTTTTTTTGGTTTTTGGTTTGTTTTTTTTTTTTAAATTTTATTTTCAAAGAAGGTTTCTAATGAAAAAATGTTCGAATTAGGTCTATAGGCAAAACTTCTCAGTAGTTGGTTGCCTTTGAAAATGTTGGGAGGCATAGTTTTCAGGTCACTATAGTGATTTTTATTTTATTAAAATCAACTGTTTGAAAATCTGAAATTGCTGGGGAAAAAAGAATGCCTGGCAAGTATGTCTAAGTATATGAAAACCACCGAGCAGGTCTTTAACTTGTGGTATGCATGCTATTTCCATCTGTGTCACTAGCAACCATTCCAGCAAACCACTCTGATCTAGTATCATAAGCAACAAACTTTTCCACATCTCTTCCTAAAAATCCTCCCCAGAATCACCATGAAGTGACAGATCTAACACGCCAGGGGTGCTGAACATTTGTGGTGTTCTCTGCACACAAGAACACAAGGTGTCTATTATATAAATCTGGGCTGTTTTCTTCATGCCCCATAGATCTCTGAATAAATACAACTTAAAAGGGAAGATAATTATTTCAGCACAAGTCTTAGTATGGAGATTTGGAGCAAGGAGGTAAATATTTATTCCTACATTTATTTCTTGGAAAGCTGTCTCCATAAACTGTTCCAGGCTGCAAATTCCTCTCTGAAAGCTAATTTCAGGCATATCTCAGATAGTTTCAGAGTGTGCTTTTGTTTCAGATAAGGTAGAAATGCTTCAGAGACTTATCTGTGTCTCTTCTAAAGGTCTACAGTTTGCAAAATTAAGCTGTAAGTATCTTGACAAAGAACTTCTACACCTGATTTATTTTTTCTACTTTTCCTTCCACTGAATTTAGAAGAACAATATTTAAGATTATTCCTGCAGCACTGTCTTTTGCTGGATAAAGCATAGGAAATGCAAAAGAAAGAAAGAAAATGTCACCACTGGATATTGAAAGAGAACACATGGAGTTATGGGCAAATTATCCCAACAGACCTGGGTTTAGGGACATCCAAGCAATGGGGTCCAGGAGAAATTTGGTTTAAGCCAAGTTGTGCAGGAGGTCCTGCACAGGAGGAGATGTGTGCCAGGACTGTGACAGTCTCTGCATTTCCTTGTCCCTCTGCAGGGCCACGCTGACAGCAGAGATTCTGCCCTTTGTTTATTTTTGAATAATTCTGGAATGTTGACTCATTCACCTATACCAACAATTACTTTTGTTCCAAAAGCTCCAGAGCCCTGGTGTGCCCAGAGCAGTCTCCAGTGGGGTTATGGGCAGTTGTGACCCATTGCTGTGACATTGAGCACCCCAGTACAAACCAGGCAGGCACAGGGTGACCAGTCCTTTGGCCAAGCATCTTGCTTTGCTGGGTATGACTCTCTTAAATAGAAAACTTCCATGCTTATGCTAAAAATGAATTCTGTTGAAAAAAAAAAGAGCACCACAGGCCTTGGGAAAAAAGTAAACAAACAAATCAACTAAGAGCTTTAAATCTGTTTTCTGAAGAATCCTATCTTGTCTCATGGATGTCATGTTGCCTCTGATTGCAACGTTAGCAGTGCTGCCTGGAAATTTCCCTTTTCTGCTGGCAGCCTTGTGCTGCATCAAAACCTCCGGTCCTGAGGTGATCTGATCTGCAGGTTGACTGAAAACAAAACAGCTCCATTCATTTCTGGGTGTAACTGGAAGAGCAATGGTAAAAAGCAGGATGGATCCTCAAGCTGGCATCTAAATTGTTCCTGCTTTCAGGGATCCACTCTCAGAGAGTGGACTGAGGAGCCTTCTCAATACTGCCAGCTGGTTTGAGAAGGGACTGTGGGAATTTCACTGGCATTCATATTGCGATCATCACATTCACAAGAGTTTGAGATCTTTTGAAGATCTCACTCTCTCTGGGAGCACAGAACATATTAAAAATCATGGTCCCAAAGTGCTTGTTATCTAGCTGGCAAAAAAAAAACCAAACTGAACCCTGAAAGTACAGAGGAGGAGGGTTGTAATTGTAAGACAGAGACAGTTCTTTTCTTTGCAATAAAGCTAGTACTGGGGATACTGGATGTGTTAATATAGCACTGACTACGTTACATACATGGTTTTACCCTTTATTTTGGACATCTTCAGCTCCTCTGTTTTACTGGTGGCCAGTACCCAGTGCTTCTTATAAAGATGAGATCAATTTGGCCAAATGCCAGATGAAGGGAAAACTTTCCCTGGCATTATTCGTGAGTTCTGCCCTTGTCCTTTGAAGCCTCCTTCCTCTCCAGACAGTGGGGCATCTTACATGTGGAATGAGGCAATTCAATGGGAAGTCAAGGGGAGAGGGCTGGTCATTATCTGTTCACCCATCCCGGTGTCAGAGGAGACCTCCTCTTCCTCGCAGCTCCTGAACGCTTTCTGGTAATCAGCAGGACCTTGTGCTTTTCCTCCTGGCATCAGCAACTTTCCCCTTTTATCACATTTGTTGCTGACTCCTTCCAGTCTGCTGCTCTTTGCAGCTGTCTGCCAAAACCAATATTCTCACAGCTGCCAGAGGCAGCTTAGACTGGCACATCATAAAAGGCAGCAAGGGCCATATTTCCAGATTAAAATAAACCCAGCCACTTCAGCGCCTCCTGACAATGTGTTTGACATGCCTGTGCTGTGGCCTCACTCCTTGGCTCTGGCAGGACACAGACATGGCCATGGCAGCTCACGTGGGCACCTTGCTCCCCTCTCCATGTGCCCAGCAGGGAGTGGCCACAGGATGACACAGTGCCACAGTCCTGCTCCTCCCTCACACCTGCCTTCTTTCAATGGGATTACAGAGGGCTGTAGTTGAATACCAGAACTGTTGCCTCTGGTAGAGCTTCCCTCCTAACATTTCCAGGATTATATGCATGTATTTTTTATGTATTTATTGCTACTTTTGATACTGGTAGGAATAGGCAGGCACCTTGGTCATTACACTACAATATATTTTATTTTGGAAGTAAGTTATTCTCTGTGTCGACCCACAGCTGTAGCAAAAGGGAAGGGCATGTCTACACATTCCCAGCCAGCACTACATCCTTGTTTTCTGACAAAAAAATTATGAAACTGGCACAGAAGATTGCAATTCCAGAAGACAGGAATTCCCAACCCAGGTGGTCCTTTCCCATTTGCCGTTCCAAAGAAAACTTTAGCTCGTAGACAATGTCTAGCAGGAAAGAACTTCAGGGCAAAATAAAAATGAGCAAGCCCTGGGCAGAACAGGATAAACAGTGCCTGAACTTTCTGCTTTGGGTGAAAAATATACTCAGAGGCTTTGAAGGTATAAGGCCTCTTTGCTTTTTTTCTTAAATCAGTCAGTAAAATCATTTGAAATACTCTGGGGGAAGATCCCAGGGCATGTGTTTATGGGTCACTGAGGGTGAAAACACAGCCTTAAGTCATAGGGTAGCAGTCAGTGTTTGCTGAAAACTCACCTTGCAAGGACCCCCAGCTTCCACATGCCCCTCAAACCTGCTAAAAAAACAGGCCACAGGGTGTAGCACACACTGACCCCTTCCAAGGACCAGCAGAAATGGGGTGTGTCTTCTATATGTTTCTACTTCTGGCACCATGAAGCAGGCACAGTGTTCTGGGGCAAATGCCAGGCTGCCCCAGTGCTTGTTTTCCCAGATCCCTTCCTCACTGCTGGTCTCCCCATTGCCACACTCCAGATGAGTTGCCAGGTTTGCATCCCTCCCTTCAGGATGCTTTAGATACAGAGGAGGGTTTGTGGGGTCAGTGAAACTTTACAGCCATCAAGAAGCATTGTTCCAACTTCTAGGCTGCTGCCATCAGGAGACTGACATCAATGCTGCTATGAAAATCAAAATCCACCAAAATTTGATCCAAGGAAATTAAAGATTGCACAATGTCTGGAGGTAGAAGCTGCTTTTTAACATAGCCATGCTGGTTAATTATATTTAAGGACATTTCTGTCAGGTGCAGTTAATAGTTCTGATCAAGAATTCTTTTAGGTCTCCCTCATTCTGCCTCTCTCTATACCTCAGTTTTGGAGAAAATCTTTGGGGATTTGTGTTCCCTGTCTCTTCTGAGGGTGGGAGACATATCTTGTGCTAAGTACTTATCCATTCATAGCATCTTTATAAACTGATGGTGGGAATGACTCAAGTATTTTAGTGGAGTTTAAACGGTGCAAACTCCCTTATCAAATGCATCTTCCTTATTCAGAGCCATGTAAATTCCTCAGATTTAAACACAGTTATAAAACCAATGAGATGAGTCTCTCTCCAGACGTGCCTGTGTCTCTATATTGAGCATGGAAGGAGATCAAACATTGCTTAGATTGGATGTCTAAATTTTGCATGGGTAAAGTCAGTGCCAGTGTGAAAGAAAAGTCCCTCATAAATTTCATCTGTGGAAGCCAAGAATATTATGGCTTTTAATCTATCAGCTGCCACTTGTATGCTTCATTAGCAAACAATTTTCTACTCTATTTTTTTAACTTCTTGGAGCTGTTTCTTAATTTTTGAGTGAAAAATTTTCCCATGAGAAGTCAGGGTGTCATCTCATTCAAAATTCCTCCCTATGACATGGTTGATTTTCAGATGATTTTTTCTTTGCCAAAAAATGAAGATAAAATATTTCCCATCAGGGTTTTACTCTATATCAGTCAATGTTTCTCATTGCAGATGCAGCTCTGAGTTTGTTGTGACCTTGTCTTCTCCTCAGCTGAACACTGTCTCCCCCAAAAAATTTGGAGGGCAAGCAAGTCAAATGGGATGTCTGGGTTCCTTATCTAGCCAGGACAGCAAGCAAAGTTATCTCTAAACATGCAGGGATCTGTTGTGTCTGAGCTGTGGTGTTTAGAATGGAAGGACTTCCACTCTAGGCTGGCTCATCCCTCCCTTTCTCTCATTTTAGAAGACATTTTAGGCAACAACAGCTATAAGAAATTAATCTGAGCCTCCTATGACTGAAATGTTCCAGTGTCAGGATTCTCCTTACATTTGGATAAGAAATAATTTAAGTCTGATAACACCTTTTATTCCAGTGGGGGAAACATTGGTACTCTCCTCTTCCGCTCTGACACGGGATAAAACAAGAATGTGAATTTCCCATGAGTCAGATATTTTTTTCCCATCCATTGCTATTTTTTATGCAGCGGTTCTATATGTGGAGTTGTACAAGAAGGAAAGATTGCCAAAAATATCAGCTCTTCCCAAACAGCATGACAGATACAATATATGCAATGCAGATGGAAAACGGCACAGCGTGGACACTTTTATAGCATGAAGATTCTCAGCACTGTCAAAAGCAGAGAGTGAAAAAACAATAGGCCTGACTTTCCTCCCATCTGTCCTGGTGTAAATCAGTTAGAAATCCAGGAGAGCTGCACCTCTATAAAACCAAGAAGTGAGATGAACTAAGAACTGGACCCATCTCACCTTCTAATCCCTGTAATCATTCAAGTTAGCACCATGTTACAGACCAGATTTTATGAAAGTCAAGAAGAGAAATGGGCTGAAGTTTTATGTGGAAATTGGAGGTTTGTATAAATTCCTGTCCTCCCCTTTTTATATGCTTACAGCTTCTGAAAATTAGCAAATATAAGTTACAAAACTAGATATTCTTTCAGGAAAGGGCTGCAGCACCTTTCTTGCACAACAAAACACCTAATCCCTGCTATCCATGCTGCTCCCCATCTTGTTTCTCCCTGCCCCTTATACTGCTGAAAACTCTTCCTGATTCTCAGCCTGTTACATTTCTTAACCTTCCAGAAATAAGCTGTGAAATTTATACAGAAGCAACATAAAAAGATGTGACTGAGAAGGAGAGAAATAGCTGTCTGCAAAATCATGACTAGTCTGCAGAAGATGAAAACAGTATAATTATTCACAGTCTTTCAACTCAAGGACAGGAAAGAATAAAACAATTTGGAAAGTTGAAGACAGCTTAAAAAAAAAAAAAAAGGTGGTTTTTCATTCAGCTGTGGAAATGCTTGTCACAGGAGCTTGTGGAAAGTGAAGTTTTACAACAGCTCAAAAAGTGGTTTTGGGAGAAAAAAAGCCCAAATCTATCAAGAAATGTTAAATGCTCAATACAGGAAATCACCTGAATTGTATCATACCAGAGCCTGAGGGACATTCTGTATAAATATGCTGCCTGTACCATTATCCTGGACATTGGATGTGGCTGGAGGGATGGACCATTGGCCTGTCTCAGTGATTGTTCCTGTGTCAGTCCATGGGATGCAGCCTGCTGGGGCAATGTCTGCATCTCCTGCTCTGGGAACAGGAGATGACTGCAGAATCCACATGTTCTTCCAAAAACTTCTCTTGCCTTGTGCTCATCCCCAGAATTCTGGCATTTCTTGCTGCCTACCCAGCAAGCCAGTGGTAGGAGACCTGGCTGAGTCTCAGGTTCACATGGGAGCTTCCTTCCTTCCTTCTTGATCCCGTCAGTCCCACATCCTGCTCTCAGCTGCAGAGTGCCTCAAAATCCTTTTGACAGCCCTTGAAGGCTGTGGTCCAGAACCCCAGTATTTAATTGCAGTGCTATCTGAGCCATCTAAATTATGGATAAAGAAAGAACAAAGTGAAATCTGCTCTCTGAGCCCAGCTGCACATATCACAGAGGGGTTTTACAGGCTAAGCCCAAAGGGGCACTGCAAACCCTGGTTGAGTCAAGAAGCCAGAAGATACTCTCCACAGGAGAGAGTGCAATTGTGGTATACAACCCATCTGGATACATGCAGAAGGAAACAAGGCAGATGAGAAGAAATATGTAGGACATAGCTAGGGGATGAAGGCATAAAAACTGGCCCAGGCAGGATTGCAGCAAATTACCCAGTAATAAGCATCATCAAAATGAAATCCTTCTTGAAAGAGAGTAGAGAACAGGATTGGAGAACTAAGGGTCTGTGCATGCTGGGGGAAGGGCCAGATGACTGACTGTGCAATGCCTGAAATCAGACATCTGTTAAGGATTGTACGTGACAAACTCTTTGTTGAGAGTTAATGAGGTCACTTGAAATGGTTCAACACAATAAATTTAATGAGGCAATAAAAATAATTAGAAATGGCCTGGCTTGTAAGAGTTTGGATCTGAACTTCCTCCCAGTTCAGGGCTATCTGGACTGAAGGCTTTTGGCTTGGCCCATTAGAGAAGGAGAAGTGAGGAAGTAAAATGGAATTCATATCTATCTCTGTCTTTTAGGTGGTTGGGTGTGCAATCAGAGTAGAGTTTAGACTGCTCTTGTTTATTTTTATGAAGCACTGAAATCATACTACGTGTAAAAAATTTCATTGGTTGAATATGTATAAAGTAACAGATATTTAGATCCTGTGACGCTGAAGATGACAAAATGTTAACAGGTATCTGGGAGGAGAGATGTGAGTCAAAGAACTGTTTAGCATCAAATCCTCTAAAATTGGGATTTGGCTGTGTAAAATGTACACAGTAAAATTCAATCACTCTTCAAAACTTGCAAATCCATTGGTGTCTAGCCCTTAAATAGCTATGTTCAATGGCTTAAAAGTTTTTCCGGCTCTGGAATTAGATGACAACACAGCATTATCTTGTGTGAGGAGATGTACCCCCCTCACATCCAGAACTCTGCTGTGATCTGGTAGCATGTACCTAAACAGGGCTACCCAAAGCCTCATGAGCCATTAATACTAGTCTTAGGCAGAGCAAACTCATTTTAATATGATGATGTGTATTGGTTAAAGAACTTTCATGGAGTGGTAGTTCAGATTTCCTGAAGGTAACCCTAGAACCTGTATCCATCCCCTGGGATGAATGTGCTGGCCACAAAATTGTTACCACTCCTTTGTTTTTTAAAAAGACCCAGGCCCATTTGATAATCTTTGTGGAAAGAAGACTCAACAAATTGTATCCTCAATGGAGATATGTCTTTATAGCAGGTTGGTCTTTTTCTGCAAGGAGAGAATTGGATCTGCTGGCACACAGAGGGATCTGCCGCCCTACACTGGCAGAAGACATTTGAGTGGTTACTCTCAAGGTTTGAATTACACTGTAAACAGATGAGATTCTCAAAATGCTAAGTTCTTGGTGTCTAAATTAGATATGCTATCATCCTGAATTTTTATGCATATAATATTCTACAGGGAATTATATATGCATTGTCAGTACAGTAGCTACTTGTTGGAGAATAAAGTGTTGTCTCATACATGGAACTGCTCAAACTGAAGATAAATGTGCAAACCATGTGCCATTCCCTCACCTGCGCTCTGCAAAAGTCAGTACAATCATGGCAGCCTTTTCTGGTGTTGCTGTCTAGGTATTGTTACCATACACTGGGGACTGAGAAACATCTAAGAAAGAGCAAAAATAATCAACAGTTTGAAGAGGAGCAGGCTGAATTACACACTGCTCTCTACGACCTACTGAAAATGCCTTTGCTATTTATGTGGCACAGCCTTCACTGACTAATCAATCTCAAACTGTTGATCCACTCAAACAACGTGTATCTTGTTCCAGTCATTAACACAACCTATCTCATGCTGCATCTGGAATGTGGGCTTCCTTCAGTGCCTGATCAGGGCTGGGAGGCCTGGATTCCCAAGGAAAAAAGCTGCTTCCAGGTTTTAGTGTGCTTGCTGAACCAATTGGATTAAATGAAATCATTAACACCTCAGCACAATGACTTTTGGACCCTGCTGTTGTTAAGAAAAAGCACAACTGAGGCCAGTGCTGCAAGTCCAAAATCAACAGAAGCCAATGAGGGCCCTTTCAAACCCTGACCAAAGCTGCTGTGTGTCAAAATCTGCAATGTGCAAGAGGGACATCCCCACTCTCGCACAGAAATGAGACTTTGCTGAAGCAATAACTCCTCACACAGCTGCCTTGTTACCTTTTACTTATTTAACTTCCATTGCAGTCTTGTGTTGGCTGTTTAATCCCACAGCATCAACCCTACCAATATCTGCTCTCACATTCAGGAACACTGTCACTGGCAGAGCAGTGGAACCCATGGGACAGTGTGGAGTTCAAACACGGAGCAGGTAAATGATGCCACAAGGCCTGTGAGCACCAGGGGCAGCAAAGGAAGAACTCATTTGCCTCTGTGCCAGTTCCTCATCCCTGCAGAGAGCCCATGTGTGACAATTTTGTCACACCAAAAGGGCAGCAGCTCAAGCCAATGCTCCACAGATTAAAAACTCAGAACCACCTATCTTGAGCCCAGGAGCCACTGTATCATTGAATGGAGCATTTTTTCTCATGAGTGGAGCACATGTTATTTTGTCACATAATTTGTAAATCTGGAGCAATGCTGCAAGATTTTTATCTCCAGCCTTTTTTTTTCATGTTGGGTTTTCGACAAGGTAAATGAAAATCCATCTCTCTTGGCTGAGTTACAGAGCCTAACTTCAAGGGCATTCCTTAATTTCCAGCCTTCTGTTGCTTTTGACATAAATCTTGGGAGCTGGACTACTTAGAAAGCAGCGGGACACTCCAGTCAACATTTCCTATTCTTTCCTTTCAAAATATTCTTGTTTTCATTATAAGGTACTCTCAGAAAGGGGAAGGTTTTATTAATTTTTTTGGTGAAATGCTACAAATATGAGGAGATCAAGAGCAAAACCCATGTCAGACAAAATTGTAGCTCTAAAAGTGATCCATTGAGTTGAGCTACACTTTGCATATGTGTGTATTTAACCTCCTTGTTGCTACAGGATTTTTTGTTACTCTTTCTTCCCCCTCTTCCAAGAGCTGATGGAGTTTTAAGATTCCAAGGCTAAGATATTTTAAACTTCAGTATTAACTGTATGTTTCCTTTGGGATATCCTAGGTAAACTGAATGCTGATTTTCTTGGCATGTTCTGCTAAAATTTTATTGGTATCAACATTTTCTCTGTCTCAAGTCGCATGGCAGCAAAGTTCTTCCTGAAAGTTCAACAAAACCCACACGAAGAAAAAGGTACTGTCCCCTCATTTTAAACCATTATAAATTAGACTTTAGGCACTGGGAAATTATGGGAATTCTTCCAATGTGTTCATCTAGATACAAGAATCAAACATGGAATGTATGGATCAGAATCCTGGCTATCATAGTGTTAGAAAAAAATAAAATATAGAAGAAGAAACCCATCCCTTCTAAAGAAATGTTTGTACACACACAGTGTGTGAATATATACAGACATCAGACGAAACATAACTGAAGAGTATCAAAGTGAAAACCCTTCAGAAAGGGTATGACAGAGCGATCTGACATGTCACTCATTTATGATGTTCCCAGGCTGCTTTTTAATGCAGCTGTAATCCCAGACTACAAAAGGCAATTTTGAACACAGTGTCTATTTTGGGCACGTGCATTTACAGAGAAATGTTGGAAAGTGTGTCCATGATTTTGTGTCTTGTTCTGAGAAGACCCACCTACGCTTCAGTGAGATGTGCTGCAGGTTCTCACAGTTGCTATCACTGAGCTCTCCGGGCTCTCTGGGATTTCTGCAGCCAGTCCTTGTGTTGCTGTGCTTGGTGGGTCTTGTGGTACCACATGTTCTCATGTCAGGCCTCAAATTAAAGGCATAACTACAAGAATCTACGTGCATGTGGCATGTGAGGCTCAGAAAAGGAAAGAGGGAAACCCAACCACTTCTGTTAGGAGCTGCCTGTGGGAAGCAAGACAGGGGGATGAATTTAGACATAAATCTGCTCTCAGTTAGGTGGCAGTTCTCATATCTTTTATCTTTCAGTAAGAACATTTCACAGCATGATATTATTTAAGAATAATTAGCAAATTTTAAAAAACAACAAAAACAAAAAAGAAAAACAAAAAGCACTAACCCCCTCAAACCTAATCAAAGCATCTTAGAACCAAAATACAGGTAGTTAATGGCAATTCATTTGACTATGTAAACTATCCCACTTGGAACAGATTTTGAGTTTTGAGGCTGGACTATAAATACTTTACACACAACTCTCCGTATAATCAGTTTTCAGCTGGGATCTGAGTGAATAACTGATCTGTTCCAGCTCACCTTGCCATCTGCTCAGCTGTGCCAGTGCTGTCTGCCCTAACATCCTGCTCTGCTGTTTCTCTAAAAACATCACCATTCACTACACCCTGTTAGGTCCTTTCAGAATGCTCAGTCTTTCAAGGATGCCTTCAGTTAACCCAGTAAAAACTCTGCTTAGAGATTGTGGAGTCTTTCACTTGGAAGGAGGATTTTTGGAGACCAGACAAGTATGCCTGTTGGAAATTAATTTACAGCCACTGGTGGAGGAAGTGCAAATGTGTAAATTTGTGACAGGAAAGGGAAATTTACTGTATTTAATTTTATTTAGTAAAAAGATGATTTCAAGTCATGTGCTTCTCACTCCTGGTCAATGTCTTGGTGGGGGAGGACTTATTGAGGGCTCTTTGAGAAAGGGACTTCTTAGGAACTTTCTTGTGTATTGGAAAAATATCTAACAAGTTTCTGTTAAAACAGCAATGGCATCACAATAGAAAAAATTCTTCATGGGAATTTTCTGGAATGTTATTTGAAGGACTTTATAGAAAGAGGTAATAGAGGAATCTTCATAGTCAATGTGCACAACTTATCATGTTGAGAATGCAATCTCATGTGTAAGACAGCCTTGGATGAGGAGAAAAGAACCGCCTTAACAACACTAGTCCTCAAGAACTCTCACTGCCCAGCACCAGACTCTTCAATAATTCAAATTGTTCTAGGTTTATTTCCAAGTGTCAGAGCCCTGTGCAGGATTGGATGCTTATGTCTAGATGGCCTCTCACATCAGGACATCTCTCATCCATGCTCACGAGCACTCTGCAAGTTTAGGTGTCCCTATGTGCTCATGAATGCTCCCGGGTGCATCAAGCCTTTGGAAGTTTCTGTTGGAATGGTAATTGAGGAAATCACAAGCCTGCACTATTTATGGAGATCATCTGGTCTCACAGTTCACTATGCAATATGGAAACAACATGTAGCTGGATATCAAAGGCCATGACAGCTGCAGAGGGCCACATCTTTTTCCAATATCACTGCTTTGAGGAGAGAAAAATGTCTCCTTTCTGAGCTCTTCTCGAGCATTGATTTGACTCAGAGCCTGCAAGGAAGGTCTGCAAATCAAAAGGTATCAGTGAATGGTTTGTGAGTTATTTTGTGAACAGAGTACAGATCATTAAAGCCAAGTTCCCTTCTGTTTCTAATCATTTCACCTATAATTTAGTCCCTTTACAGCAAGAGAAAATACAGAATGAGTGAATGGCAGAGTCTACAGAGTGATGTTCATGAAGAAGAAACAAAGCATTTGGTCGCAGTGAGGCCTGAACTAGGCTCAAGGCCTCAGCTGTGTGGTTGACAAAACACAGGTAGGTCTGAGAGCAGTTAGCACATTCCTTAGAGTGTAGGGAACATGGTTTAAAATGGCAGGAGCAACACGGATCTGAAGAAATCCAATGATGTGATTTGACTCACATCAGTCCCCAATTTGCTGTTTCTACATAAGATCACTGGAAAATCCAGTAAAGTTGGCAATGAGCTTTTGTTGCCCATGGCAAAGAAGCCGCACCCCTGGCATTCATCATTCAGAGCTCTGCTGTCTGTAATACTCTGAGTCCATGTGCTACAAAGGCAAGGCCAGGCAAGTTGAAGAGAAAATAAAGGCAGGCCTGTGGCATCCCCAGAAGGGCCAGAACCCTGCCCATGTTTCTGAGCATAGACATTTCATGGAAAGAATAGCAGAGGATTACTTGTATATCCAGAAGTCCTCGTAGATACAAAGCATTCCCAAATTCCATGGCACTGACAAAGCAGGCCAAAATTTGTTTCAGGTTTTTACTTTTCTTCCACCTTGGCAGATTTGCTCTCTTTAAAGAGAAAATCTATGTAAGTTGCTGCAGAGTAGACAGAAGACATGCTGCTCCTTTTGTTTGCTTATTCCTTCATGACTATGCCAAAAAGAGATGTGGAACAAGTTACTTTGCAAATTCTTCCCTGAGAATCACTTGATTGATGCTGAAACATGACTACTTTGCTTCCTAGGCTGTCAATTCTGATTTGCCAGTCCTGTGCTCTCCAGTCCAGTTCTATAAGAAACAGGAGCAGCTATAAAGATAGTAGTACAAATATGGTGAAGCTGAGTGTGGCTTTAGGATGGGATCACATTCCACATATATTAGTCAGTTGACTTCTTGACAGAGGAATCCATAGAAAAAGAACAAAAATGCTGTTTGTCCCCCTTTCTTTCCATAAGAAGGCTGCTGGGGAAAAGAGCTTTCTTCCTATGTACCTCTGTTTTCATCACAGATGTTTGTGCCCTGGTGAATTTTCTTCAGTGCTTTGATGATCTAATTTTCAAATGCTGTAGAGAGAAGTCTTCCACTTCTCTGAGACTCCCACTAACAGAACTCCCTGTTAAGTTATTCTGTGTCCCCATAGCTTCTTTTGCCTCAACTGATCCTGTCTCCTCAGACTTTGTGAAATCATTCTTTTTAAATATGATTCTTTTGTTTTACATCATATGTAGGGAGGAGAAGGAGTTGCATCCATACCTTGTCCCATCTCCATTGTGTGGAGAGATTTCTTTGATATACACAAAGACCAATAATGTTGATAACATTATATTTCTATGTGGCATTTCTTAGCCACATCTATGTGCTGCTCTTGGCCACACACCACACGACTGCAGTGCTGAATGCATTATAAAACAGAGATGGAAGCAGGAGGATTAAGAAAACAAATGTTAAATGGAACTGTAGATAGATTTGACATCCCAACTATTCCTTATCCCTCAGCACACACATTTATTATTTGTACATTTCCAGCACTGTAGAAAATGCCTTTTCCAAATTCCGTGTACTGAAAGGAGGATAGCCGCACCAGTGAGGGGGTTCCCAACATAATTTGCTCTGTTCGGACTTTCAGCTCCAAAACCTCTATGACATGACTATTTTATGCATTTATATGCTTAAGAAACAAAATGTAGCTCTCTCTCCCATCTTCAGAGTGGATATAAAGGTCATATTACTGCCATCTAACCTAAAAATTATGACGTCTCCAACCACTGAAGGTCCACAGTACTAAAGGAGTCAGTGGTCAGCCTCAAGAGGCTGGATGAGAAACACAGATATTTCTTTTTAGAAGGGAACTCTTTTGTGTTCAGCCTTCCTTGGTTTCTTCAGCTTCTAGAAGCCTTGAATTTGAGACTTCTGCAGTTTGCCTCTGCAGGTCCTGCTGCTAACCACAGAGTGCTTTGGATAGGCAATGCTGGCTTTGAAGCTGGCAAAAGTCTGGAAACTTCATATAAAACAGAGCAGCTTCAAGAAGGATTTAAGTACAGTCAACTGCGGCCCTTTTCCTGACAGCAGAATAGAACTAATTACCATTAGTCACACTTGTAGAACAATTAATACATTTTTCCTTTGCTAAACAAATGCAATTTGCAAGACCAAACCATACAAAAGGGTGGAGGGGTTTTAACACATGCCAGTTGGATTTGGTTTCTGTGTCTCCAGATGGCAGTGAGCACAGAACAAGGCCACATTTCCCGGCGTGAACAAGAATCTCCATCTGCAGCCTCTGTGTGCCACAAAGCCTGTGACTCATCTGACTGCTTTGTACTGGCTGGGCTACTGCTGGCTTTGTGTAACCATGTCCTCCCAGGACTGGGCTCCCAAGTGCCTCAGCGGGCCCAGATCTGCACATGGTTAAGTCAGAAGAAGGCAGATCTGAGCACATCAAGGATGTTTACCAGCCGCAGAATTCAGGATTCAGTTTCTGTCCCTGAAAGCCCATCTGTCCCAAAAGCTCTGGGAATGGTGCCCAGGACAACCCACTGACCTGCCTGCCCATGTGTTTTATGCTCAGATTGCAGTGCACTTTCCAAAGTTTTGAAACAGACCACATTCCCAGAAATGTGAATGAAGACAGGTCATGCCCATCTTTACAGACTGAGCACAGATGTCTTTCTCATTTCTTTTCTTTAGCAAACTCTACCAGCTCCTCCATTTCTGTGGAGCTCACTGCAGAAGGGAGATGTCCCCAGACTTTGTGTGACCTGTCCCCTCTGAAGGAAAGGCTTGCCTGCAAGAGAGAACAATGGTTTAATACCAGTAGAACCACCAGACATAGGCAGTGATGTAACAGTCCTTCTAATGCATTTCCTAATACCCCTCTAACAAAAAATACTGAAACACTTAATAACCATGGACTTAGGTGAGTGCAAGTCTCTATCCACTTGTCCCCTTTGTATGCTGATGAACTCTCCTAAAGCCATACAGATAAATGAATCAAACAATATCTGATCTTCCAGGTCTACTTTTTCCAATCTTTAGTCATCCATTCTCTTAATACCCAGATTTTCATTCCTCAGTGAAAAGTAATAATGTTTTGATTTTTCTGTGCTGCTGTAGCTTGAAGGATCTATAGATGTGTCTGAAATCCACAGGAGGAACTCAGGATGAAATAACATTTTCATTTTCTAACACCTCTGATGGGCAAAGGAAGAACAAGAGCATGAGACAGAGGAAAAGTCTGAACCTCTGTCTTTTAGCACGAGACTTTGGACTTTGTTACCTCCACAGTAAATGGAATTTCCCCATATCAGAGACACATCAATGAAGAGGTTTTAGGTTTCTCTGTTCATGGGAGATATAAGTGGGAGGAACTGCACAGATGCACATTTATATGTTTGAAATATAGAAATATTACCAGCTATCATGAAGAGCAGGCCTAGGAGTTATGTGAGGGCTATCTAATGCCCAGCCTTTCCAAGTGCTGACCATGACCAAAGGGATGGATGACTAGGTGTGGCTGTTGTCCCCACTCTCTGCTCACTAGCTGGTACAGAATAGAAATTCCCACTAATTTCCAAACCAAGAAAGGCCAAGGCTACTACTGGGAGCCTGCCAGCACACATCCCATGGCTTCAGGGCTCAGATGGTGAGGGCTTTACTCTTCTCACCACTACAGACGAGCACAGAGCCCGTGGGAATTCATGCCTTGGTCGGTTTTACAAGCTCTGTATGCATAAGACTGAATTTATAGAGTTTTCTTTCTGCTGTTTTTTCAGTATAGTGGCTCCCTCTGTGAGATGGCAGGCAAGAAGGCAGCTAGAACATTAGGAAGTATTGTGTTTATTGGGTCCTGCAGTCCTCAAGAAGGTGGGAGGCAGAAAAAAGTATCCTCTTAGGAGAGATACAGATTAGACTTTGAGTCAGTTCTACAGCCAACTGTTTTAAAAGCCCCAGAAGAGGCTTAACTATTTAAAAATGATTTAGCGGGTGAAACTGCTCTGTATGAATTATTTGGTGGAATTAAGGAGATGAGAATGATTAGGAAGGAGTGAGGAGCTTTATCAACTCAGCACTAAATGTTGAGCTGAAGAAGGGAGGGCAGGCAAGACAGCTCATAGATGCCTGTGATTTTCAAGTGATCCATGAATGTTTATTGGGATGTCATGTCTCTGACCCCAGAATGGGATGGGAGCCAATCTGCATAAAAGATACTCTTATATTCCTGGCATAGTTTTGTGGTGAGAAGAATCTGCTGTATGTATATTTTATGTTTCAGGTTGCAGGGCCCTGTGTGGGAGTTTTATATAATGTCTTTCAATATTTATTTGGTTAAACTTTACAATTATGATCCTTAGAGAAAATGATTCTCAGATGCTGGATCGTGCCTGTGTAATTTGACTGAGATTAAGCACACAGACTATCTCTTACACAGCAGCATCTCTATCATGTGTGCTCCTCTAACCCTTCTAAATATCTCTGATAATACATTTATCCTCTCAGCCCCATATGGGCAAACCAGTGACAGCTCCTCATGGCAGATTGATACACAGACACACTGGCAGACAAGTGCCTACTTTTAAATGTCTCCCTGGGGTCCTTGTGGTTTCCAAAGGAAAACTGGTATGTTCAGAAGGTGTCTCAGACTACCAAAGACCTAAACTACCTGTGGAAGAAAGGGATATCTGCTGGTTCAACATATCTAAGTTCAGACAAAGCTAAAAGTACCAGTATTGGTGATTATTTCCCCCTCAGACTTCCCTCTTTGTCTTCTCTGGAAGGGTCCCCATCTACAGGTCTGACTTGTACCTGCTATTACCTCATTCCAAACAACTTCTCTACAGCACTTGAAAGGACCCACGAAAGGTGCCTAGAGTTTAAGAAAAAATGTTCAGACTGGAGAGACTAATGTAGGAGAGGGACTGTGTTGGCTGACAGGATGAGGATTGAGAGAACAGTCATAGGTGGAAGGATAATTTAGCTAAATACCACCCCTGCTGTACATTACTGTGCAGTGGGAAGAGGATGTTCTTCAACATGAAGAAGATCCTCTTGCTTCTTAATCATTCCAGACCACATAGATCTCATAGTCAAACAGATCTAAGAGCTCTCCAGCAGAAACATGGAGACACCAAAAATATTCCAAACATTATCCCAGAATTTTGTTCTGCTTCTTGTTGTTTTCTGCAGGTCTAAGCTGATATCATCACTATTGTGTTCTCTGGGAAAAGCCTGCAGTGTTGTGTCTCACCCCACTGTCCTCCACATGGAGCTCCCCAATTTCTGAGCTCTTCGTAGATTATTAAAAGAGGCTAAATTGAACAAAGGACTACTCTTCTACATCTTTATCCTATTCAACATGTGGAGCTGCCCAGTTTCTGAGCTCTTCAAAAACTATTAAAGAGAGGCTAAATTAACAAGTCTACTCTTCTACTTCTTTATCCCATTCAACTCACGAAGCTCCCCAGTTTCTGAGCTCTTCACAAACTATTTAAGAGAGAGTAAATTAACAAGTATACACTTATACTTCATTACCCCATATATAAATATCCCCAGAATGAGATTGCTGTATCATTTTGGGTGCATGAACAATAAAGCTGGTCAGAGGCTGAGAGATTAGGCTGTGTGTGGGTTGGGTTTGTTTCATGGTGGTTGAACCAGCTCAGATATACAATGAGACAAACGTGTGCCACACAAGCCACCAAAACTTGAGTGCCTTGGGACAGGCCAGGGCAGGCAATCATGTGGGTCTGGTCACACCAGCGAGAACAATCATGTCTTTACCGTTCCCATGCAATGGAAGCAGCCAAAGATCTGTCAGCACAGTAGTTCTCATTAAACCCCAGCGTTTGCCAGTGGTGAGTGGAACCTGGCACTTCCCAGGCAGAAGTATGTGCTGCACACACACTCTCTCTCTGAGGTTTCTGGGAAGCATCAAGCTGTACAGCCACTCCGTGCAGGCTCTTAACACCAACATCTTTGATTTGCACAGGGCTTTACTGCTCACTGAAGAACCCTCTGTTCAGTGTGGGCACAGTTAGTCCAGAGCCTCCAGGAAGCACGGAGCTGAGGGCTCCAGAAAGGGTTGGGATTTTCAGGTGCAGTGGAGGTATGATCCGTTTGTTTCCTCTGAGAAATACTCAGTAGCTTTCTGCTCTTCCTGTTGGGTGAGGAAATCCTAGAAAAATATCAAAAATCCTCAGAGTCTACCAAAACTGATATCCAAGTAAAAAACCCCATATTTCTATGTAAAGACAGATGTGAAGTACCTGAAGCCATTACAGAGATGCTAGAGACAGTCACAAGAAAAGTTAAGCTCCAGTCACTGTCTATGCTGTGTTATGTTTCATTTCACATTCCCATGTGGGTAGGAGGGAGAAGGATAAATTAAATATCCTGAAGTTGAATTTAGGTCATCAGGAGTCTCTAGGGTTAATGGGAACTGTTATTGCTGAGATGCCAGGGAAAACTATTTCAGAACTATCAGCTCTGCCAAAAAGAGCAAAATGAATCAAACATTTGAGTTCCTGTGTAGGAAGTAAAAATAATTATTCTGTTATTTATTACTGTAAAAAAGGTCTAATTTCAGCCAAACTGTCTGAAAAAAAAGCATTCAAATTTTATGTGTTTGTGGCTGTAGGAGGATTTGACTTGGATGGTTTAAATGAGTCCCTGTGTGTGTGTGTAAATGTCACAACATGCCACACAAGCAAGGGTCTGACGAGTCTGAATACGGTTGCATTTGAACTTTGGGAAAATTCAGATTCATGGCCTGTATTTTGGCACAACAAACTGAGCCAAAGCCTTTACCCAAACACACCCAGGACTGTGAAAAGTTCAGTCCTGTATCCAGTCTCTGGTTCCATGTCTGTTGCTGCCTTAAGCAAGCGTGAAGTGGGCTGCATAGGCCTTTTGTGTGTCACAGATGAACCAATATATTTCCTGCTTTGGTTTGGAAATGCATCTTGTTGCAGCTTCTTAATGAGCTGTCTCTACAGCAGATGTCAAAAGCCAAATTTAAAAAGTTTATTTTCCATCCTAAACTCAGTATTTCCTGAGAAAACAAACTCTTTGTGAATATGTGAATATTTAAATCTGCATGATGACCTGTGTTTCTCCAGTGCCAATGCTTTGTGTGCTATGAGAGAAAACAAGAGCTGATTCCCAATGTCCTCTTTTCCTTCCCACGCCACTGGCAGCCAAGCCTTGTGCTGAGGCAGCACACTTGGACCTCAGAGGCACTGGGGGAGATCCTCCACTGGAGGAGGCAATGAGGAAGCTGAAACTTCAGCAGCCTGCTGAGCTGCTGTGCACACCCCAATCTCAGCTGGATGAAGTCCCCTCAGTTTTTCTTGGAGGAGTCCTCCTGTGGAAGCAGTGTTTTTGCAGGCAGAGCTCCTCCAGCTGTTGCCAGTGGTGGGCTCTCACCTTCTACCAGAGTGTGTAAAATAATGATTTCCCCACTAGTTGCAGAACAGTCATACAGAGTAATAGAAAAATCACATTACAGCTATCAAATTCTGCAGTATGGTTCAATAAACATAGGTGACAACCCAATTCTCTGCTACTTTTGTGGAGAGACCTAAAACAACATATGTAGATCCTCTGGGCATCATCCTCATTCTTTTAGATGAAAATTTTTGCCACAAAAGCATTTAAAAAATAACTGGGAGAGTTGCTGCTTTCTCCGTTTTGGAAGATCACTGGGAATCGGTCCAAGATTGGATCTTACTTAAGGGAAGATTTCTCCAAAGAGAAGTTCCACATGAGATGAGCTCTCTAGGGATGGAAGAGCTCTTGGCTCTTGGCTGCTCCTTTTATGAGATGTATCTGGACTGGCCAGAGCGAGCTGTAAATGAGACATGATCAGGGCTGGCTTTACAAGGCCTATTTTCCCAGCTGGAGCAACCTCCAAGGCTGCACAGCTCAGTGTGAATTCACCTCCTGGAAAACCAAGACTGCCTTGACACACTGCTCTGGTCCTCCTTGTACTGATCTTTTGGTTATGTTATGGGTGACCCTTTACAGCGTGTTTAATGACTTTATGGGAATCTGGGAAAACATCCAATCATTCATAGTCAAAATATTGCACTTTGGACTTGGTACCAATACAAGCAACCTTGTACTTTATAAAACTGACTGGGAACTGGTTTCCCACCCCTTTTACTCTTCCAAGAACTACAGCCACCACAATAAAGTAGCAGTAGAATTTATGATCATTTACAGTAAGTGGAAACAAGGCGCTTCTGGTATTCCATCCCTGGTGCTATTTTCCTTAAAGCATCAAGACTCCTAAGAAATGCTTCATGCACAGTCACATGCAAGTATCCACCAGGACTTTCAAGCTGCTTTGACTTGCCCCAAAAGGAACAAAAATCTCTTTGCAGTTGCAAAATAACACACAGGTTAACTCAGATCAAGTCACCCACAAAGGCAGCACTCCTGACTCAAAGCATATAAAAGATTCTCAATTATTTTTTTACTTTTTTTACATCAGTATGTTTTATACAAGTCCCTTTTCATGGTAATACTTTCTCATACATAAAATAGAGATTCTGACAAATGCAGAGGCAACTTTAAAGCAACCTGGACAGAGGTGAAGGCAAAGGGTCTTTCATTTCAGAAAAAGCTAAGAAAGGGAGATCTTCCCAGCTTGAGTGATGGCTCTGCAATTTGAGTTAAGACAAACAAAGATCCCAGCTCATCACTCCAGTGTGTGCACTGTTTTTAAAAGAAGGAGATGTTATGTCTGTCAACCTGCCCAGAAATCCTTTAACCAGCAAAAGGAATCTGAAACCAAGACTGTCAAAAGCCAAAAAGGAGTATTTTGCAAAGGTTTTGGGTTGTTAGGGCTGAGCAGAGGAATAAAATTGCTAGAAAACGTGTCTGGGAAAACAGATTGGCCATTGACTTGTAATAAGACCTGAACTTGTTGCAGTCAAACATAAACTCATGCAATCTTGGGGCTGTGGATTGCTGGATGGAGAGTTGCCAAATGAAGGAAATGTTGCCCATGGTCTCACTGGGCATAAAAAGGGATTGAGAATGTAATATGGATGAATCTGAACCACCTGGGGAAGGGAAACTCCCCTGCTGTAGCTCCTGTTCTTTCTGGTATTGCAGTTTAGGATCTTCTATCACAAGGACTCAACACTCCAGAAAATGTTTGGTTTGGTGTGTGAGTAGAAGACCTGTGAAAGAGCCAGAGAGTGTTCTTTGGAAGGCACATCAGCATGAACCTGACTGGTCCCACAGTGCCAGGAAACACCTTCATTATTAATGATCCATAAATGTGGAAACTCAAGCACTGAGCAGAGCAGATTTCCAGGTCATAAGGGATCAAGGGCAGCGCTGGAGCTGAAAACAAGCTCTCAACATAAAGAATATAATCCAGTGTTTCCTAAAATTCTCTGTAATTCTAGGTGTGGGGCGGTAAGAGAAATGGATGAAAATAGAAATGTCTCTTTAGAAACTCATAATCTCAGATCCTCAGAAACAAGTGGCTGCTTGAATACATTTGGAGTGAAGCAGCTAAGGCTCTAACTAATAACTTATGAAAATAAACTTTTGAAAATATTCTTTGGAAAGGAAGACATAATCTCTGATGTCACAGGCATTGCATGTTCGCTTACATCTATCTTATAGAGTTTTAAAAAGTGTTTGATATAGCACATACACAGTAGGAAATACCTATCATAGATAAGGCAGCAGTGGAACCCTGAGTTTGCAGAGACTCTGAGCATCTCTAAATTGCTCCTTGCCCTCAGGGTTTGTTTTTTATTGGTTTCACCGCTTAAAGCATAAAAAGAAGCCCATCATGAAGTGCTACAAAAGCTACTGTCCAAACTCTTGTTGAACGTACATACTCAGGGACAGGGGGAAGGTAGAAGACTTTCACCTTCTTTTGAAGGAGGATCAGCTTTCAAAACTTGAGGAAAACTTAAATCGTGCTGTTTCTCCAACACATAATTATAAACTGAACCAACCATGCAGGTGGGTTTCCTCCCTCTGTATGGATGCATTTTGAAGCCTGCTCTGCCAGTTCTGATATTGTTCTTTGAAATTTATAGTCATTATCTTCAGAGTTATATAACCTGAAAGTGAAAGAGAGTGATCCAAAATGACTGATTTTATATTTCTTTTTTTCATCAAATGGCCCAAAACACTATGATTTGGTCTTAAAAAATCCAATTCTCTCCTTTCCTGTCCTAATTTCTTCTTGTGACCACAGGGGAGAAAAAAAGTCAATTTTCATGCAGGTCTGGCTCACCTGCAAGTGACTGCATCTTCCTGAGGCTGATTTGAAAGCAACAAATTTAATCCAGAAATGTTGTTTGTTCATGGTCCTTCCACAGTACACAGAGATAGTTTTTGCTAACAAATCTCTCTGCAAAAGCAAGCAAAATCACAGAAACCTGCTCTGACTGCTGTATAGACACAAAGGACCATGTAAAGTTTTCTTGGCAAAACTAGCCCGTGACTTCCACATCCTGAAAACAAGAGTCATGACAACATATCAGAGGGCAGGAAAACAAATAAAAATCTTAGACTTCTTGACATGAATTTTGCTTTAAGAAGCATTGACTAAGAAAGCATGGTAGTAATTATACATTTGCACTTTATTCTTCATTTAAACACATTAAAAAACCACCATGAAAAAAAAAAAAACATCCATTACATTAAATTACCAGCAGTGGAATTTTGCAATGACCTGGAGAGAGCAGTCATTTGACTTTAGGGGCTATAGGGCAAATGAAGGGTTGTTCCCCTTCCTGTCGCTGGAATTGAACCCTCAGATCGGTCAAGCTTATTTTGGAAATCGACGGCCCCTGTAAAATTTCTCTCAAAACACTCCATCACCCTCTGGCAGAGCTGTTCACAGTGGATCCTGCAGGTAGAAACACTCACCATCTTTAACCCTGAAGGAGGAACTGCCACAGCTTGAGGTAAAGCAGCAAAAGTTACTTGCTGCTTCTCCCCAGAACAAGTCTTCTCACTTTTCATCCTTTTCTTTTTCCTGAACAAAAAGCTGCTTGGTGAATTATTAATAAACGCTGTTAAAGAAACAGCTATGTGAACTGTTCTATAAATTGAATATCCTACTGCATGCTTTCAGATTTCACATTTTTTGCTTTATTTGAAGACATGCTGAAGGCATAACACTCTTTCTCTGAAATGAAAATGTCAGGACACAGCAGAAGAAGCTCAGAAGAGCCTGGATATGACAAAAGCTTTGATTTCTTCCTCCCTCTCAATTCTGAACAAACACACCCAGTATTTTCAGCAGGGTTAAGCACGCAGAGGCCAGGCCAGGTTGTGAGTAGACCTAACTTCTCATTCATGCATCAAGGAGAGGGTAAAAAAATCATTATATTCTGAAGTCTTCTAAGTGGAAAAGCACTTCAGGGTTGGACTTTGCACAGCCACATGCTTCTAGCTCACTTTAAGCAAAAAAAGAAGGGTTCCCATAATGGTTTTCACTGCAAACACCATCCTATAAGTACAGCAAGTCCTCACTCTCTGAGCCCTCTGTGCATACCTCAGTGAGTTACTGGAGCTGAAAACCTCTTTTAAGGACTCTTCTCTCACTTAAACAATTCATTTTGTAAAGGTGTGGAACCATCTGCTTTTATTCCTAGGGGACCTATTGAATTAATTGTCTTGACAAAGATTACTTGCGTACAAGATTCTTTTGACTACAAAAGAGGAGGGAAGACAAAAGAGGAGAGGCTACAACTAAAGCGGGCACACTACCTGAGCTACCACAACTTTTAGTCTCCCCTGGTAGCTCCTGTCTCCTGAAACCCAAAACAATCAGGGGTCACCAAGCATGCTCCTCATGATATGATCTGATGATCTCTGGAATATTGTTTTCCCCATCAGTTTCAGGAGCAGACAAGCCCAAGGGTGTTTGGAGAGGAGTACATATGAGAAGCCAGTCCTGGAGGTCTTGGCTTGGATCTTCAGCAGAGCTGGCATAAGAGCTGATTCTAAACCTTGGATCACTGCAGCTTCCTAGGAACTGGCTCTAAGACACATTGTATGACAGGAATTTCCTGAAACATCTCCACACATGCTTAACTAAAAGATTAAAGCTAGAAGGGTATTTTTGTGTCTTTCATCTTCAGGCATTCAATTCCAGATACTTCTAAAGAAGGGCAAGGACTGAGATGAGCCCTAAATTCCCCTTGCTTGGGGAGATTAAGCTCTTGGTCATAGATATCCAGGTGCAAGAACCCAAAGCCTCTGCACAGTCATGAAAATGATGTCGAGAACATCGCATGAGCCACATCAGAAGGTGCAATATCCTCAGCTCTCTTCCACCCTTAGGTCTGTTGATCAAATATAAGTTTGAGTGAATAAGATACACCAGGGAGGCATCCAAGATAGAAAATAATCTGTCTCCACACTGCTGTAGGTCTTATATGCTACTGCCCAGCTTCATCTGTGTCCTTTACCTATCAGAGCAGTGATTTCGTTGTGATCAAATCCTGCTTCAGTGATTTACTAACTCACCACCCTACAAAATCCACAGTGACTCAAGGGGGTTAAATGGATCCTTCATTCCTTTTCCCATACAGTCAACATCTCACAGTGCTCACAGGGGATTTTTTTCCATCCAGTCCCACAGTGTGATCTCCCTTTCTCTTCACCCCATGGATCTCTTCCAACAAAGGCTTTGGACAAGCAGCAAGGGAAAGTATTTGCACAATTGCTGCCCATGTTTAGAGTCCCAGCTAATTTCTGGATTCTGACTCCTGAGCCCTTCAAAATGCCAGGGATTTACCCCACTATCTCAGGCACTGGTTGGGATGGAAAGAGTATTGAGTCTGAAAGCCCTGGCTAAAAACTGCCCTAAAATAAATGGGATGAAAACATTTCCAGCTCCCTCACCTGGCTGAAAGACGGTGCAAAGAAGTAGCTTACTAAAATGCACTCTCTTATTCAGTTTTTGCTATTCATTTTACTGGGAGTCCAGATTTCTTTCTGCCTTCCAGTTTTGCCTTTGTTGTTGTTGAGTTTCCACGGAGTCTGTTAGACACAAGAAACAGTATCTCTCAGCACACAAGTGCGTATGGGTGCCAGGCCAGGGAACGTCATTAGCAGACTTATTTAGAGAAAAGGGTGAGTTAACCACAAAATGCTCTGCTGATAATTTGTTTAGCTGCTCCTGTGGTCAGAAGTGTGGTCAGGCTCCCAGCATCCAGGAGCTGTTAATCACCTGTCAGCGGGCTCCTGCAGTCTTCTGCAATTGCAGCCCCTGTCGTGTGAGGCTCTGTCAGCAAGGGAAATGAAAAGAGCAACACTCAAAAAGCTTTCCAGAGAGAGCAGAGCTGTGGCTGAATCCAATCTGTGGTGTATCTCATCTGAGAGTGGGTTTAATTTGCTCATAGAAACCCCAATTCTTATGGCAGTAAGGGACCATGCAATTAACATTATTTTGCAGCTGGAGTTTTAATGATTCCAAACAGCTTGTCTTTCCTCATCTGTTACTCCATCCCACGCCTTACATGAGCCAATATGAACAAGACTGGACACACAGGCAAAGTCCTGTGCATATTATATTTCTACATCTCACTAAATCAGGGCAGAAGAGACAGCACCATCCTGGGAGAATCCTTTCACTGCAATCTCCTAGGTACCTGAGACAACATCTATCTCCTGAGAGGAGTGCAAGCGCCCCATCTGCAGAAAAACCTCGAGGTCACATCTAATTAGAGACATCAGAGAACGCAGTGTCAGGACAGAGTCCCAGGCTAGAGGAGTCCCACATGGTCCCTCAGACAGATGCCCTGAAGAACAGAGCACACTTCCCTCAGGCTCAAATAGTCCTTATAAATGAGCCAGAATTGAGTCCTTTTCCCTGCCCTTAACACTGGAAAACTCAGGGCCACACCTGCAAATCAGAGAGAGGAAAGAGCAGTGCTGGCCATGAAAACTAAAAGCAGAAAGAGAACTTCAGCACTAGATCTGTGTGAGAGGTGTATTTTACCCTTTCCCTGAGGAAAGAAGGAAACATGAAAGCTCAAAGTAAATGCATATTTCCAAGAAAAATGCTATGTGATTAAGTGGTACGTTTTGATCACTAGTGGTGGATATTTCATCATCCAGGAAATTACTGTTAAGGGTCACTACACACTAATTAAGCTTTACTTGCTCCGAATCACCTCATCACACCCCGTAGCATGTGCTCTGCCTTTACTCTGGCTCCACATGTCCAGTTCTGGGCACACACACACAGAGAAGTGCTGG
The DNA here is from genome assembly GCF_028769735.1 of Zonotrichia leucophrys gambelii. Classification (NCBI taxonomy): domain Eukaryota; kingdom Metazoa; phylum Chordata; class Aves; order Passeriformes; family Passerellidae; genus Zonotrichia; species Zonotrichia leucophrys. Next base: position 23,125,757 of record NC_088178.1, on the reverse strand, counting down.
AATGACACCCGTGTGCTGGACAGAGCTCTGCTCCTGCCCACACTGGCTGGAATATGCTGCTCCTCACTGGCACCAGAGCACCACCCCACCTTTGTCCCAGCAAGGAATGCCTGGCTCTGCTGATTTCCAAGGCAGCCTTTCAGGTCTGTGAGTTGGCAGATGATGTCTGCACATTTTTGAGAGCCCCTGGGAATCCACAGGTTGATTTTGACGGGCTTTAGGCTGGGCTGTTACGCTCCAGCAACCAGCTAATGCAGACCAGCCATTCCAGCAGGGAATGCTCCAGCACAGGGGCTGTGTTAGTGGGGAGACTGAGTCAAAGTGACAAGGAATAGATAGATGGGGAGTGATTCTGGGGGTAATTAGGTACAGCAGTGATGTGGGATTCAGACTGGTGCTCAGCGTGCCCCTGTGCATGAGGAAATCCTGTTTGGTTTCCACCTGGATTCAGGGTATCCAGGTTCTGGACCTGGCAGGGCTGAGTGAATATTTATCCAGGATAGACATCAGCTCAGATACATTGATTGCTTAGGCAGCTCTGGATACTCTGGACTTAATTTTCAGAACAGCCAATGAGCAGAGTCATGGGAACCAGATCCAGTCCTGCTCTGCTGGATTTCAAGCCCATGAGGGACTTACAAGCCTTTTGGTTGACCTGCAGCAGAACTGAGTCCATAAACCTCACCCGGAGTTTCCTGCAAGTGGGCCAGGAAGATGTGGGGAATGAGGCTGGGCCTTCAGAGGGGGCTGGCTGGATTTCTGCTGGACTTCCTGCCAGGTACAACTACAGCACCTCTCAGGCTTCAGATGTTTTGCAACATGGTGTTCATATAATACCATCTGGCCTTGCCTTCCCATGCTGTATCTCGATTGAGCCCAAATATTTATGCCTATTCAGCACTCAGTTTATCCTAAATGGAAAAGACTGCTGCCAGCCTGTAAAAGATATATGTAACACGATGGATCAGCCAAACCTGGACACTGGCAAAGCTTTCTGAGGCAGGGCATATGCCTACAAGCAGGATTTCTGTTTCCTTTCTGCCAAGGAGCTCGTGTCTATCTTAGAGAGTTTATTTGTGGGAAGGAAAAAAAGTGGCCCATAAACATAAAATGTAACAAAAGAAAATGCCAAACTAAATCTGACAGGCTTTTCTTATACCACTTCGTTTCGTGGAAAAATAGCATCTGTCCACTTAAATTAGACCAAAATACTGAGATGTTTCCTAATGAACTGGCAACTATAGATGCCAAAGGGGTGAGAGCTGAAATCTGGAGAGGATATTAGCTTTTCCCCCCGATCCGAATATGATCTTTATTATTATTATTTTTGCTTCTTCTTTCCATTTAATTTGGCAATGGACTTACAGAAGAAGTAACGTTTTTTTGTGTTCTCCCTTCTGTGAACTCAGACTGAACACAGCCAAAATTAACTTCTCCCTGGGAGGTGAGGATAGAAGAAAAGGAAACTAATCTTCATTTCCGACCTCCATCTCCCTGACATTATATCCTTTATTTACAAGACCTGAGCATCATCTGCATATAAGAAGGAAAGAAAATAATGTCTCAAATTGGAATCTGGAAATATTTATTCACTTTATAATGGCATTGCCATAAGAAGTTTGATTTTTTCATCTACTCCAGATTGCACTGTGTAGGAATAGTAACCTCTTTAGCCCACCACTGAATTCTGTGATTCATCGGTGTAACAAAAGACTTTTGGAGGGTTCAAAGTATTTCCTTTCTTTTCTGACAATACACACTGGAAAAATACACAAAATAAACAAGGAAAAAAGGGAGTTGTTTCTGAGGAGAGGCCAAAGGGGGGGAAGAAGTTTGATGGTCAAAGAGACTGATTAAAAAAAAAAACTGGTATAAATAGGCTTTGGTGAGTTTTAGACATACACTTTAGAAAGTGAGTAAGTAAGACATACACTTTAGAAAGTAAGCCTTTAGAAAGCAAAACAAATACTTAACTAGCATTTTATTAAAATACTAACAAGTATCCCTGTTGCACTTAGGACCCTGGTAGGGAGAGATAGGAAATTTTGCAGATTCTGCTAGGAAATGCTCTGACTTCCGACGTGTAACAGTTGCGATTTTATAATGCATCTTCTCCTACAGGTTATCTTTCAGATGTAGACAATATAAGCCTGTCATATTTTTGTTTATGCTGCAGTCAGATACAAAGGTTGTAAATTTGAGTTGATCACAAACCTTGTCTAAAGCACGTGTGCACTTTCGTGACCCTGTTTATCTTCAGTGTTTGGCCAGCTGAGATAACAGCCTGGTGTGTCACACACGTGACATGTGTTATCTGGACACCATGAACACTTTTGTTGCAGGGACATGTTGACACAGCACTTTTGAGGGGATGTAGACAACATGATGGCTCCACTTATGCTAAGGAACAAGATGAGTGGTCTTATGTTAATGTGTGTGTCTCCCCCCTTGCCTAACTCTCTCATCTTGGGATTGCACTGTGGAACAACTCAGATGAATTCAACTACAGAAATGTTAAAAAAACCCAGCACTTTGTTTTGGGTATGAGAAGGATTTCATTTTGTTATTGTGGGATCAGGTAGCAAAAGGTGGGCAGCTCTTTTCTACAGAGAAGATGTACCCACATGGAAAACTTGCCTTTGGGTTGTTTTTTTTAGGAAGTGTTTTTTTCCTTTGCTAATATTAAAAATACAGTGTTTGAGATTTATAAGCTTGAATACACTTGGAGAAAGAAAAATTAAGAAGTGCTATTCTTAAGGTCCTTCTGAAGCACTAGGACACATCAAACCTCACTAAAAACATCAAATTCTGTGATGCCTGTATCCCTGAAAACTGTGGTTTTTCAGGGTTGCATCTTTTCTTGGGGGACTCTAAATCCACTGTGCTCAATGTACCAACACCCTTCAATGTACAAGGACATCAGAAAGGACAGAATGTAGATGGGGAGCTGCATTTTTGGGGTTGCAGGGAGAAATTTAATCTTGTAGTGAATAGTTCTTTATGAGCATGTCTACACCACGAGATGGAAGACAGTAGAGAAGGGCAGGAGTTGGTAGATGCCCTGTGTGAAAGCATCAAATTAGATTTGGAAGTATCTGCCACACCTGTGGGATACCAGACAATGCCAGACCTCTCAGCTCCAAAGACAGGACTGAGGGAGGCTGATTCTGCAGGTAACGCTACAGAAACCAACCTGCATCCAGCTGCCTCCCAGCTTCCTCCTGCACAAACAATTTCAGGGGAGGTGAGATTGCATGACAAATTCAATTAGAGATGAGCCTGAGGGGGAAAGAAGCTGTCAAAACAGATGATTAAGATGAATGCAGTTTGCAGCCAAGGGGAGTAACCAGCATTAAGTTATGCCCACAAGCAAGGGAAAATAACGTGCTAGAAACTACGAGGTAAACTGGACTCTTTTTTTTTTTCATTGTGTTCCTCCTGTTTCTCCTCTTCCTCCTCTCCCACTCTCTATAATGCTACTGCTTGGCTACACATTAAACACTTTGACAGTCACACAAAATCATCTAACATTTCCATGGCAGTGAAACACAAAAGCATAAACAGTTTATTTCTTGTGAAATTTGTAAGGAAAACAAACATTTTACAAGGCTCTGGTTCCCTCTGCCTTTTCCTCCCATGAAGCCCCCAAAATTATTGCCAGTGTAAAAAACAAGAGAGAAAACAGACCTTAAGTAAACAGAGTCATGAGTGTTATTTACTATCCCCTGGTTATATGCCAAGGAGATATCAAGCAAGCAGACATTAGGAAAATATTTATCCAAGCATTAATATATTCTTTGCACATGACACATTGCACATCATTATTTAGCTGGGCTGATAACACGGAAGCTTTACTAACAGCATATTTCTTCCTGTGCTTAGAAGTCTTTAAAGCATTTTTAAGCCTCTCAGTAAATCACAGCCCAGTCTGCAGATATGTTTTGTATACACATGCAGATTCTGCTTCAGCCCTTCTAATCACATGGTAGAGTGTCCATATCTGTTCATCCCTGGAACCTGAATGTCATTTCAGTGATTGAAAAAGGAAGGGCAAAGCTATCAATGTCTGCCTCATCCTAAGCTCCTACTAAACTTCCCTGCAGCATCCTCCTCCAGTGCTTAATGAGGGCACTGGTGGGGTGAAGCAGATCAGAAAATACAAGAACTGAGACAAATCTGGAAAGACTCCTGAACAAATCAAGAAAGCCTTTAAAATGTCTAAAGCACTCTATTGTTTCAGGGCTGGGAGGTCGTGGGCTTTTTCTGGTGATCTTTCAATATGTCTCCTCAGAATAAGTCTTAAGAAGCCTTATTTTTGGTCTTATTCTCATATTTTTTTACTAAGTTTGGCAGATGAAAATGTTTAGATAGTTCCCATCTGTCCCTAGGCAAGAAAATGAATCTCTCACTGTTCTGACTGTTTCTGTGTAATAAATACAAACTCCAAAATGTGGGAATTACAGCAAACCTGATTGTATTGAGTGAAAATGGAACTGATGGACACAGAATTAGAAGCACTGATCTCTTAACTCATGACTAATGTTTAGTCAGCATTAAAGGTGTAGGGTCCACTGGCCAGAGGACACCATGGAAGGGGAGAAGAAGAGGGTCAAGGCATGGATATGGGAGAATTAGGTGCTGGGAAGTCCTGAGTTTCCTTGCATCAGACCTCCCAACAATCCCACCAGGACTCTGAGCCCCTCATTGTGCCATTTTCAGTAACAACCCTAGGGAGACAAAGGTGTAGAGCCCAGTGTTCTGTAATTCAGCACTGATCTGAAATACTTCCTGGTGATGGCATTTAGCCAAGCCTTTCTCTAACTATTAACAAAATATTAAAATATTCTAGATCTTTCCATATCTTTACATGGAAAGCTGGAGTCTGGAGAACTTTACTGACACAATGAGAGTTGGTGACACCATCAGGAACAGAAACTGAGTCACAATTCCTCTTGTCCTGCCTGAACTCCCAGTCCCTCATCAAAAATCCTGGACAGTCTTTGCAGCTACAGATTTGTGCAGAGATCCACAGGGACTCATAAAGGCTAAAGCCGCCTTTAAAAATGACTTCTTAGGCATGCAAAGTCATAAAGTTAAAACTTTCTAAGATAAGTTGTAACTTACAGCCCCAGCACATGCCTGCCTACTAATCCATCTTCTCAGTGAAAAATGTCACGAGGAATTGCAATCATTCCCCTTAGAGCAGCAAGATCCACAGGCCACTCAGTCCAGCGGCATCATGCTCCCACTTAGCTGGGGATTTGTCATGCTCTCCAACAAAGGGTTCACTTCATAATGTTCAAATAATGTGCCATGTTAAGAGGAGACATAAAGAAGGGAATTGTTAACACTGTGAGATTTCCCACACACTCTCAAGGGCTTGAAGCCTGGGTCCTGTGACCTCTCTGTGCTATTGGCTGGTGACACGTGCAGTCACTTGCCTCTGGGACCTGGCTTTCCAGCTCTTGACTCATAAGGAAAACTCCAGAAATCTCCAGAATCTCTAAGAGTGCTGCAGTGAGTGAATTGTTCTGATTAGGTTTATGACTGTTGGTTTGCAGTTTAGCAATTGTGGAGCACTCCAGCCACAGGTTTGACAGAAAGGGAGTGGGAAAAATGTCTGCACATTATTTCCCAGTGAGAAACTCTGGAAGAGATAAGAACATTTCAGGAATAACTGATAAGCTGCATCCTGCTGGTGTTTTTTTTAATTTATATTAATGGATTAGCTGAGCTGAATCAAGGATTCTGGGTGAGGAATGTCTCCAAGATGAATGGAAAGATGACACTCATGGGAGTGATTCTCAGAACAGTCTGAACATTGCCTACTGGTTTAATGGCAAGAGTGAGGTTTGCTTAAGGAATTGAGGTTCCATCTCAAAATTTCACAAATTTTTTTTTTAACCCAGACAAGATTATTATCTTCAAGCTGTTCTCATTTGTGCTAAAGTTTCTGCAGCACCTCCCACAAGTCCATAACTTCTATTTAACACCTCTGTAAACAGTCTGGATTGAGATATTACAAATGACAGGGACTACACCTTCTCCCAGAAAATGCATTGCATTTCAATCCAACATCAATAATCCAGCAAGATTTGTAATTTAAACTTGAATTACAGGGGGCAATAAATATATTCCAGTTTGTTTAGAAAGCCATTCGCCTTGCTAGTATGTTTCCCATGCTTAAACTGGCACTAGTTAATTCTGACTCCTGCATACCTCTGGGATATCCATTTCTAGCCTAACTGGTGGAAAATTGGTTGTTGATGCTCAGGAAATAACTGATTTTCCATCCATTATATTGTAGCCTTACTGAGAACATTATGCTGCTGATACACAAACCACTGATTACAGTTTTTAGTTAACAAATAGGTTTTGTCAATCGCCCCAGGGCTGCCTAACAAAGCTGTGCTTAACGGCTAAGGAGGCCGATTTCTTTGGGGATATTGCTTAAATGGAGCACAGATCTAGAGTACACAACAGTTGCTATTCATCAGGCACAGGGAAAAAAAAAAGCCTGGCAGCAAGCCAGAAATGTAAAACAGCTCTGTAAGTTGGCAGAGTAGTTTATAATTACTGCTATTAAAATATACACACACACATATATATCTCTATATATATATGCATACACACATACATGTCAGATTTGCTGAGATACAAAATGCCCTAACTTCAGGGCAATATTTCTGTGATGATTTCATTCAGTGATTAAGTATTTCGGAAGGAAGATACAAGATATTAATTAAAGCAGAGGATAAATACCTTCTTAATTAGCTGATGAAATACAATTTGCATGGAAGTGAATTCTTTTTAATAACTGCTGAATGTGCCTGGGGCAATGTTTCAGTACATGCCCACTTTTTCCTTTCTATCATCCTCAAGGAGTTCTAAATAAATATTTGGAGACTAATTCTGATCTTGCTCACTGTGGTGGAATTACTGTGGTCTGAGAAATCAGAAAGTGAAATCAGACAGGCTGATTTTGCTCCTTTTTCTTTCTCTTCCTCCTGCATAGCAGAGTGGAAAGAAGCACTCAGAGCCATATGAGATATTCTGGGTTTGCACAAAGAAGACAGCAAGAGAGATGCTACTACAGGGTTTTCCTACACTGATTATATTGTCATGTAAATCCTCACATGGGGTTTTTTGTTCACCCTCTAAGTTTTCTGACACCATTAGATTCCCTGCTTAGACATTTGCCAGTCCAGAAAATCTGAAGAAGGATATCCCAGCAGCTATGGAGTTGCCAGTGTCTGAAAGACATCCTTATTCATTTGAGTATTGTTTGGTTTTGGTTTTGGTAACATCTTTGCCTCATGTAACAGCCTGCGAGTAGTGCTAGTTTAATATGGAGATGCTGAATATTTTTCTTTAACATCCCCAATCAACATGTGGTCCCAAGGTCATCTCTTTTCAGCACACTACTCAAACTCTCTTCTGAAGCTGGAATTATTCATTTCCTTGTGGCCTCTTCTATGTCATTTATCACAAAGGAATCCAAGCATTTAATAAATGATGATGAAAATGGGTTTATTTTCCCAACTTGCTGGTGAGGAGTTAGTTTGGCTGGTGCCACTGCTGCCTTATGGATGGGTAAAGAATAGAAAGATGTATTAAATCCCACATTTCCCCCAAGCCTGAGCAATTTAAGGGGCTTGTGACTTGATTTTTTCAGCTGACAGTGTATCCTGCTTTCTTCAGAACGGCCAGGTGAGCTTCTGGCTGCACTTTCCTCAGCCCCTCTCACACTTGCACCTTACCAGACCTCTGCATCAGCTTGGCCACCACAAGCAGCTCCAGCACTGCAGAGAAGACAGCTGAAGTCTGCTTTAGTGGAAGCATCTACTGATTCCCCAGGGCCTCCTAGGGAGTACTGGATGTGGACCACTTTCCTGTGCTAAAATTCCCACACTGAACCTCTGACCTCATGAAGATTTCAGTTTTTTTGCTCATTCACCACTTCATCTTTCAAATGGAAGTAGTGCCTGGCACCCAGGAGGGAACAAGCCTGTGGTTTTGGAGGACATTCTGACCTTCCCACTCTGGGCTTTGTTGCAAGCAGAGGCAGATGTGTCCTGATGATAACTTATTTCAATCTGCAGAGTGAGATTTTCCTGTGCATTAAGAAAAGGACAAGAGTTTTGGGTTGAAAAGGCCAATGTATATAATTAAGTGAAACAGGAAAAACTGTCATAGAAAGTGGCTGAAATAATATTTTCAGGGGAATTTAACTTCACTATTAAACAGCTAACAAAAGAAATAGAGAAACTGGATGACCTGTATGGGATGGAGTTCAGCCACCTGAACAAAGACCAGATCAGCCATTTCCACAGATTGTCACATCAGCTGTGGATAAAATAAAGCCAATTTGTCCCTGGGACTGAGGTCTCTGCTGATGGCTGAGGATTGGAAAGAGCCAGGTATTACATGCCCTGTTTTAAGGTTGTATATGAGTAAGGTGTTGTAAATTCTCTCTTCTTCACAATCTTTCCAGGGATCTCCATTTCCTTCATTCTGTTCCCACAACAGAAGTTCAGAACAAAGGAGGAATTGGAAATGTCAAATTAGCTGTTTCTTTCACCATGCTGTAACTAGACAGGGGAAGGTTTGGAAGGAGGCAGGGAGGAGATGGCAAAGGTATTCACAGGCCATAATGTGTCACCTCCAAACAATGAGCCCAAGATTATGCTTTCCAGACTTTTAAAGATGAATATTTGTAGATTTTACTAAGCAAAATAATATACTTTCCCCCTATATTTATATTCTGCTTGGCTTTTTTTTTCTTGTTTTCTTTTAGTGCAATAAGATCAGTGTTGGCACCTGACTTGTTAGATTTCAACCCAAGGTTCAACTACAGTACAGAATTTTATAATGACAAGGTCTGGCCCACACTCATAACACAGCTGGGCTCCCCCCTCGACCTGCACCAAGCACAGGGGAGGTGAAAGTCTGCTGTTCTCAAGCAATATTGAAGTCTCAAACACAATTTCAGCCTTGCCATACAAACTGACAGGGAATTCACAGCTGCATGCTCATTTAAAAAATCTCCCCACTGCAGGCATCAAAGCCTCAAGGCTAAATTTCCCCTGCATGCTCCCACCCTGGCACAGATATGCTCCCAGTGCTGCAGAAAGCACAGTCTGTCTCTCCCGGCAAAACCTCTTCCACAGCCCAAGTTACACAGGTCAGCCTCTTTACTGGGTTACTAAAGATATTCTGGTTGTCTGTTCTGCTTTATTGCATCAGCAATTTCCTTTCAAAAATCCAGCCTTTTCCCTTGGCTTCTTATTTAATTTTCCAAAGAATTTCTACCATGCTATCAGGAGAAACTTCATAGTGAACCTGTCCGTGCTCCCTCTCCAGTGCTGCATTCCTCCCTGTCAGGGATGGACAGGTGCTTTCAGATGCACCACAGAGCCACAGAAAGCAGGAAAGCTTCTGTCCAGCTGGGGATGAAAACAGGTACCTGTCCTGGCATATGACCCAACTCCAAGTATGATTTTGGGAAGGAGAGGGGGATAATCATACTGGGTTTCTAATGAATGTCATTGAAGGCAGGACCTTACACTGGCATCACATGGGGACAGCACCACAGGGTTTCTCAGGAAACATCTAATATGGCATATAAGGGAGGAATATGATATTTTTGTGTGATTTGTTTTTAAATTCTGGGGGGGAAAAGGGGGAAGAGGGCAAGGAATCCTATTCAGAACCAGAGAGTTCAACAAATGATTTCTGCAAAGAAAAATGCTATTCTTTTTACGCCAGCACCTTTTAGTTGTAGGACTTAAAAGAGTTTGGGGTTCTTTGTTAACCACTTGGACTGATGCCCAACAGTTGTTTTCATTTATCCTCAACATTCTCAACTGCTCCCATTGAAGTGAGATAAAGTAGTAGAAAGAAAAATAAACGGGGCTCCTTTCTGCCCTCTTTCCCCAGCGCTGGGGTCAGTGCTGTGCCTTGCTGTGCCACACAGGACGTGCAGGACAGGCAGGAAGGACAGGCTGGGGCTGGGGACGGGGCTGGGGCTGTGCTGAGGGGCTCCAAAGGCTCAGCTGCACCTCCCAGCTCTGCTCCAGCCTTCCTGTACTGCCTTTGCCAAGTCACTTCACCTCCCCGTGCCTCGGTGCCTCATCGGAGAAAGACAATATCGCTTCTTTTTTCTCCTCTTGTAGCTTTTTCTCATCCCCAGCTTTGTGTCTGTAGACAGGAAGATATTTTAGGCAAGGGTAATTTCTTACTACCTGTTTCTTGCCCTGCCTAAAACAATGGGGCTTTGGTCTGTAAGAACATTTAGGTAATAGAAAAATTTAGCTAATAGCAAGAGTACTTGTCCAGATCTGCATGTCCTCTGGGTTTGCCTTACCTTCCTCATGGCCAGAACTGTTGGAACAGTTTTAATCACTCTGTGAATATGCTTGACAGCTTTGAATCAAACCCAAACCCAAATTGAAAACTGATTTGAATTGTTATTTCTTTTCAAAACCAGAACTGAACCTACACTCTTACTTTGAAGACTATGTGGGACTCAAAAAAACCCCAACCAACAGAGCAAAACTTCCTTTGTAGATGGATCAAAACTCTACTAAAAAAAAATGACTGATTTGAGTCCATAACAGATTTACTTCCTTGATGATTTCAGTTCCCTGTTATTCATCATGTCATGTTAGCTGAAGTTATTAGGAAATACACCATTATTTGTGTAAAAATTAATAGTTCCTGAAAGCTTTAAAGTCTTGGCATAAATGGTTACTTGGTAGAAACTTGTTATGAAATGTCATGGTCACTTGTAGCCAGTCTTCCATTTAGAAACCTTTGATCAACTGATTGGAGAGAAAGCACAACTAAACCAAGAAACAAGTTGTAGGTGGAAAGCACTTACCTGAAACCATCAAAAAAGATAAAAATAACAAAGGCAACATTTTCTGTCAGAAATTGTGTTTGGATCTGATTTTCCAGCTCAGTTCTGGCTGCTGATGTGACCAAGTTGCTGTGCTTAGACTTGAATGCTTCTTAGTTTTGTTTAAAAAAAAGAAAAAAAAAGGTAAAGAGGAGGTTGGGATATTGTGTTCCAGATAGTGAGCTGACAGAGACAATAAAATGAAGAATTTCTTCCCTCTGTTCAGTAAAACTTTTGACCAAGTCTCATGATTCAGCCCAAAACTATACATTATATTTTGTCTTCTGGTTTTCTAAGTTTGACTTTTAAATGAAAAGTCCTGCTAAAAAATTTAAGAATCCAAAGGTTTTACTTTGATTTTCATGAGGTGTTGGTGTTACTTACCAGTCAATCTTCTGTATTTAGGTACCATTTCTTTATGGTCTTTGATCTGTGTAGCTGCAGACAGCCACTGTCATAAGACAAAATCATTATAGGTCATCTCACATGACACGGGTGCATGCAGTGGTGCTCTTCTTGAAGTCTTCTGCCTGCTGCTGTTTTCACAGCCTTAAAATTGAGGCTGTGTTGAGTGGACAGGACAGCCTTGGTTTTGACTGGACACAGAGAGAAAAGGAGAGAGAAGGAACAGGCCTGGGAAAAGCCCAGGTATGCCAAATACCTGCAATTACCTGCCTCTACCCTTCCTTTCACCATCTATGAACAAGTAGTGACAGGTGACTGCAATGACTGGAGCTATTAATCTACAGCTCAGATGAATTAATTCCATTTTAGTGTGAAAAAATGTTCCCAAACATTCAGGGCTAGGCCAGGCCAGGAAAATTAAGTAGAAGCAAGAAAAGCAGGGAGAGGGAAAACAGCCAAAAATCCTCATATCTTCTTCACTCTTACTCTCACACCTCCAGGGAGCATCTGCAGTCCCAGCTCTATCTGAGTTTTCTTGCAGCCACCAGAACAAGAATCTGGATGATGCGACAAGGCACCAGCAGGTCAGGAGCAGATGTATTCCTGTGCAGACAAACTCCTGAGTAATAGCTGAGATTTTTTCCCCTAGATGGAGCTGTCAAGCACACTGCCCACCACACAGCAGTAAAGAGAGGGAGCAGCCTTCTTTTCAACACCAGGCACTTCATGGACTGCCCTTTGCAAGCACACGGTTTTGTTTTGCTGTGCCAGAAGAGTGCATGTGTGCATGGCATGACAACACAAGTTCATTTCCATTTCCACTGCTGAAGAAAGACAAGACTGACTGAAGGTGAATCCCTGCTCTGGTGTTGTTCATGGCTCAGATGGAAAAGCAATCAGACAAGATCATTCGAGACACTGTTGTTGAGAAATGGGTTTGTATAGGCAGTAACAGCTGTCTGTCTCCTAAGGAAACCACAGCCACTGCTGAAATCCTAAAGCTCATCTTCCCCTCACATCCTTCCATCCCACAGCCACAGCTCCATGGCAGCCAAACCTCTGCTTTGTACAGGGCTGACAGACCAGACCCGGAGCGCTCTGCACGCAGTCAAGTGACAGAGATAAGACGGATGACGCTGGAGCAGATGAATTCTGTCTCTGGCTCCCATCCTTGTTTGTTTGTTTGTTTGTTGCCATGACCCTGTAAGCTGTTTCCACTGCACTGAGTCACCACAACCCACTGTGTGGGGGAGATAAAGGCACCCTGTGATCAAATGCACCCAACACCTGATAAAATCCCCCCTCCCTCTCTCCTCCTCATGGGGGTCTGCGGGCAGTCCCTCCTGCAGGCACCTGCTTCTGTGGTCATGTTTGAAACCATCTTCTGTGACACCTACATGGAGACTGACTGGCTTGGACTGAGTTCTCTACAATAATTCTCTGGTCCTCCCCCTCTGCCCTTTGAATGTGAAAATGGGGTCAGTGTCTTGGGAAAATGAGCCCAACCAGATCAGGTGATGATGCAGGATTAGGTGTGGTTCCCCACTGGGTGTCAAATCCCAGCACGCCCACTGCTAGCCCATTATATTTTAATGGCAGGAGGATGATAAGTCAACACTTCAAAGAGAGAAAGAAGGCTGTGGAGAGCTTCCTGGATTCCTCTTTAAGGTGAAGAAAGAATCAGACTTAATTGAAGCCACTTCTTATCTGTTTCCATCTTTTCTGTTTCAAGAAAGTGGGAGGTTAAAATGGACAAGAAGAATAGCACAGAAAGAGTCTGAGAGAGAAAACAGTTTTTCCCTGTCACTGCATGTTTGTGATCTTCTTCTTTGCCCTCCATGGATAAAATGACACAAACCTGCCAAAACCTGCACAGAGTCAAATTCTTATCTCCACCCTCCATTGTCCTTCACAATTTGCCAGACCCCTTGTTCTGCCTTTCATAAAATCATAGAATCATTTAAGTTGGAAAAGACCTTTAAGGTCATCAAGTCAAACTGTTCACAGCATGAAGTAGAAGATGCTCAATGAAGTAGCCGTATGTAAGGAATCTGTTCAACCATACAATTAAAAATCACAAAATCTGACATTTTCAGCTACCTAGACTGATGCAATCTGGCATTTATGTTATTGTGCTGAAAATCAGTCATCATTTTAAGTGCTTAGGCTGTAGTCAGATAATTTTGCAAGGATGTCAGCTGAGAAGGAAAAGCATTGGCATTACCAAAAGCAAAAGTGATATCAAAGAGAAGAATTGCAGGGATTAATGCTGCACAAGTGTTTTGTCACAGCTAGAAAGGCTTTTTTCACTGAGGAAAGAGGCTCATGTCTTTTTGAGTTTGGTGGTATGGGAAACAAAATGACACAACCAGAGAAGATGGAGCAGAGGTCGTAAAAGTATGTGGTGAGAGGTAAATGCTGGCTTCTCTCCCCATAACCTTTATTGTGGCCTGCTCACACTTGCTCACACAGCAAACTTGTCTCCACAAGGTTTTCACCCTGAGGTACCTCATGACAGTGAACCCCAAGAAGGAACACAATGTTTTCTTCCAGTGAGGCCATAGCCTGAACTTCTGTGTTCCTTCCCTGACCTATTACTGGATACAGCAGTCTGGACAAAAAAAAACAGGAGCAAAAACCAAAGTAGACAAAAACCTTATAACCTTGTTTCTGCTACAGACTAACTTCATGCTCATCACTTTCTGTGCCAGTAAAGCATGGTTTGTCTTGTCTTCTTTTTTTTGTTGTTGTTGTTTTTTAAGAAAAACTTCCCTTTAACATCCAGAGCCAGATTCTTGAACAACTATTATACCCTATAATAGTTGTTCTGACTATTCTGTGACTGCTTCTGTCCTGTCATAGACACAGATGGTGTGAACATGTTGCTGTTTCTGCTGAACTATTGTTTGCAGAGGCATGGGTTAAGAAATGTTGAAAAATGTATTTTTGTATCTTTTGTGTCTCCCTTCATCATACAGAGAAACCCTGTATGCTCTGCTGCTTGAAAGAAATGCAAATATCAGGACCTGCAGCTCCTGGGATAAAACATTCAGGTATGAGGAAGAGAAACAGGATGATAAAAAGGTCTGGGCAAGGGGGCTTAAGTGTGCAGTCAACAGAGAGAACTGGAACACCACCTTGGTGCACCCCTGTACTTCCAAATAAACATGGAATAACCAAAGCACCACTTTCAGAAGGAAATCTGAATAAAGGACAAGTCAGCAAAAAAGTGAGATTTTTACTTTTAGATTGGTTATGAAAGGAAATCAAACTTGTGAACCTGTCATTGTTATGTCTCTGAAAATGACAAGAAATCCATTATAGTATTTCTCAATAATGTTAAGGTCCAACCAAATATAGCATAGATATGGAAGAACAAGAAAAAAAGTTCTTGCTTATTTCTTGAAAAGAGGTCACTGGCAAATCATTCATAGAGGGACTGCATGGATATTTCCACCTTATCCATTGGAAAATCCATATTAGTGTGCCACCCTTGAATCACAGACTCATAGGACGTCACTGAATGGCACAATCTGTTTTTAACTAACACAGATCATGAAGCAAGTTTTACATAATGTCAGGGGTGTGCCCTCAGTGAAGATACCAAAAAGTTGGAGTAAATTTCCAGATACAGGGAAATGGCAAAAATGATGAGTGAAAGCAACACAAAGTGAATCCTCCAGATCAGGGAAGAGAAGCACCAAAAAAATCCCTTGAACTGAGTAGAACATGCATAGTGGGGAAAGAATTGTAATTTCATTGCTACATACTTGAGATCCAGCTTTGGCACTGCAAGAAGGAGTGACTGCATACATTCACACACCCAGGTTACACACACTGCTTAGAAACTCTACAGGTCTTGAAATAAACTGCCAAGAATGAAGCCACTCCTGACCAGAGTGGACTGGACACTCTCCACAGCTCCTAATCCAAGATGTGCTTTTGTTCAAATCTCTCTCACAGAGCAGCTTGACTGACAAGGGTTACATGGGCAGGTCCTTACAGCTGAAGAGAGCTCTCACCAGTTTTCCAGTCACTCATGAGACTGAAGTGGCAATTTGTATGAAGTCTACGTGTTAGACTGAGAAAAACCAACAGGTATGTGGTGCTCAGTGTGTTGTAGGTGTTGGGCAGGCAGGATCCACAGTGGCAGGGAAAGGACAAAGGTAAATGAAAATGAAAAGGGCAGAGTGTTCTGATATTAAATTATTTCACTTTATGCTGTTGATGCAATCCGAGCAAACCAGCAATTTCCTCTTGGCCTCTGTTTTATGAGCAATCCTATTCAAGCTTTGATAATAAAAGGAGCACAGGTGGGTAATTAAGGAGGTGTGAAACACAAACGAGTAGCCAGCTCTCTGCTAGTGCCTTTTGCAATGTGCTCTGGAAGGCTCTCCTCATCCAAGTGCTGAGTGATTGAGTGACTTCACAGACTGACCTGGGGACTCATTTTCTTCCAAAACAGAAAGAAATTCAAAAGGTTTCTGTAAAAAATTTGCTCTAAAAATTGCTGACAGGTTTGCCATTCCAAGAGCTGTAGAGGAACAACACTACCTCACTTGCAATCATGCTTTTCATGGATTGCAGCAGAACACAGAGACAGCCATAGCTGTCAAAGCAAAATTCCACCCAGCACAAGATGCATTTGGCAGTGGATGATCAAAGAGTGGAATAGGGAATGGATGGAGAGATCCTTCCCCTTGCAATGCCCCTCAGCTCTTGGTCTACAGAATCACTGGAAAGGTTGTACCCTACCCAGCAAACTTCCATGGAGCTCTTCTCCACAGCTCAACAACGTAATATCCACACACTGCTAAGGACAAGACTCAGAAACCTTCCCTACAAAAATATAGATCACTCACTGGAAGTACTGTAAGACCTGCAGTGCAGCAGCAGGGAAAGCCTTGAAGGTCCAGGCTGAAGTTCTGTCTGGTGTGAGAACACTCTTTACACAGGAATAAACCATGCAGTTAGCATTTTGATTTACCTAACCACATCAATGCATGTATTTTTAACACATGCAATATGCTTTAATATATATTAATAGATAAAATTCTATTAATATGTTTAATTATATAACATATGCTACCTAAATATTCCTTATTCACAGGGGTGACAAGAGTGCTAACTGCTTTTTTAGCTTTGTTGAAAAGGCTAACAATGAACAATGTATTTAATCCATCTCAAACATCAATTTTCTTCCATATTAATTTTTCTAGCATTCAAGTCCAACAAATTTAATTTGAAAGTATTCAGTCATCAATAGAAAAGTTTCACATAGAAAAAACTGGAATGAAATTAACTGAGGATTTTTTTCTTTATTTCTGTTAAACAAGTGGCAACATGACACTTCTTACTCAAAAATACCCAACCTTCTAAGCCACCCAGAAAATCTTACACAGGCCAAATACAGAGGATATGAGCCACTATACTGAGTCACAAAAGGAGGTCCTTTGGGCCAGTGCTCTGCCTTTATAGCAGCCAGTAGCCAGTGCTCAAACAAGCAGAGTAAGCCAACTATTGTAATGTTTTTCTTCTGCCCTTCCAGCCCTCAGAAAGCAGCAGTTCATGGTCTTCTTTAGCAAAAGCTGCCTTTGGACACATCCTGTTTAACAGTCTGTGCTGAATTTCTCCTCTGCTAACCTGCCCAACCCTTTTGGAGATGTTTATCCTTGAGAACTGTGTGTACAGCCAGGTGAATGACAGGAGCAGGTTGACAGATCACTCTCCAACATCAGTTCCTGGGTTCTTTTCTTCATCCCATTAAATTCAAATGAATTGCATGATGCCCATGCACACCACTATTAAACATCAAGGAGGAGCCTCCCTACTTCTGGAAAGGGCAAGTTTGTTTAGTTCTTTTCCTTGGTCTATTTTGGTCCATGTGAAAACAAATCTAACATCACTGGTGCTTGGCTTACAGCCTCCCTAATCATTTCTCAAGTTCAGGGACACCATGGGACACAAGAAAAAGAAAAGGAAAGAAAGCCTGAGCATTTAGAGATCCTTAAAGCTAAAATAAAATAAAGCTCCATATACAGCTTCCCTATGACTTACAGGGCCAAAAGGATTTATCTCTTCTTATTTTTTGCCTGTACAACTGAACTTCCATGTTCTTTGTATGTTTTACTGAAAATCATGATCCAAACCCTGCTTTGTTTTTTTTCCATTATTATTTCAGGTTTGATATTTTGTTTTTTTCTGGGTTTTTTTTTGTCTTCCTGAAGACTACTTCAGGATTCAGCAAAGTTTCTAAGCCACAGGAATAAAGCTAGATTGCAAAGCAGGTACCTACCTGGGTGCTCCTTCTGGTTGCAGTCTCACTTGCTGGCATCCTTTCCCAGGAATAAATCCTGAGGCTAGCTGATCACAGTCAGCCAAAAAATTTGCTTTATGATCTATCCCTCCTGTCCATGCCTTAGGAGTGATGGAGAGGAAGAGTTTTAAGAGAGGAAGTCATGGATGTAATTAAACCAACCAGACCACAGTGATACATCCAGAGGGAACACAACTTCATAGTGCACATCCCTGTCCACAGGGATCATTATCAGGACTTCTAAAAATGTATTGTTTTGTGTGCTTGGGTCTGTCTTCCTAACCCCAGTCCTTGCAAACTGGCACCTCCTCCATTCTTGTACTCTTTTAACCAAATGAGTACAGGAATGCTGCTCCTGTGCACGTCCTTCTCATCACCTGAAGTGTGGAAAGCTGGGCAATTACAAAGTGACCCAAATGGCTCCATAGAGAACCATAATCTGAGATTAAGTCCATTTAAAAAGCCTGATACCAAATATCCAACTGCAGCACAGTAAAACCAAAATTCCCTACCGACTATCTCTGCTCATAAAAGTGATTTAGATTGGTTCTCCCTCTGCATGAGTTCTCTGCTGGCTGTCTGAAACAATTAACAGAGTAAATAATAGATTGCAATGTTTTTCTTTCCATCCAGGTTTGTGTTTTATATGAGTGAACAGTTAAAACACACATTTTAAAATGAAAAATCCCGGAACCTCAGAATTCCCTTAGCTGCTGAGTGAAAAGGAACCAGCAAAGCTCATTTGCAGGGAACTGCAACAAAAGCCTTGTCATTCCTGCTGGAGATGCTCAGTTCAGGGTAGGGACTGCAAAATGAACTCTTCCATATGCTCATCTCCTGTGTGACCATCCCATCTGAACTTATTACTTCAATGATTTTAATTTTTCAGATACACAGCAACATACAGATTTACCATGTGTTTGTTCATGGCTTCTACAGGAATTCAGCAGACAAATTCATGCTAGGCCAAGCCCCTAAAAAGATATATAGGTGTGTTGATACATCAGTTAAACCTCAAAGGGCAAACAGCAGACCCTGTTGTCCCCTCCAGAAGCTGTTGCAAGAAGTACCAGCTTTCTTGAGTGAGGGAGGTGCTAGAAGTGCTGAAAGCATTTCCATTAGTTATTCCACCAGTTATTTGTGTTACTCTGGGAGAGATGAGCTGAGTCTTGGGGAGGGTGAGCTCAGTAAAGCCCTGAACTGGGTCTTGAGCATCTTGTTCTTTTGGACATGAGGATCTTGTTCTTTTGGACCTGAGGATCTCCTCACATTTTTGCTGCAGGGGGAAATCCCATAGTGACTGACAGCCTTTCAGTGCTGAGAAGAGCACAGGAGGTGGATGCAGGAGACAGACAGAGACATAGTTATGCTCTATTTTCATTCCATTTGAAAACCAGAGGCTTCAATCACCTAGGAAAGGACATGAAAAATTGTGGGCACATCCCTGTAACACAAAGTCTTCACCATCATGAAATCTCTAGGGTCTTTATTCTTTGGCAAATACCCTGGAAAGCACATTTTATCAATTGGCCTCTGTAAACAAAGCTGACTCTTTCTTTGGAGCAAGAGAAATATGAAATGCAAGTTAGGTAGATTTCTGCTGGCTAAACCTGAGTCCTAGGAGAGAGGGGCAGAAATGCAGAAAGGAAGACCTGTGTCAGAGCAAAGATGAATATCTTGCATGTGAATATATCAGGTGCTTGAGAATCCAACCTAGGAACTATCAAGTTTCCAGTCACATCATCAGTGTTGACTGTGAAGTAAAAATTAGTGACTTTTTCCATTAAATCCTATTGATCTATTTCTTCAACAAGAAGCTTCTTCATCTAAATTACCAGTTTATTGTGCCTCTGATTGTTTAAAAGGATGTCATGGGAGCCATTGAAGAGTCACTTAAAACACTATTTGTCCACCACACGTAGATAAATTGTGTTTCCATCTGAAACTTTGCTCTGTGAATTAAATCTTTAAACATAGAGTGGCCTTTGTTTGCAAAATTAAAATAATATGTATATGTAATTTACATGTTCACAGACTCTTTCAGAAGGATGGTCAAATCACTCTGCTGTTCAGCTATTCAGGCCTGAAATGCAAAGGGAAAAGAAATAGTAATTAATGAAATCCACATACACTGGTTACAGCTTTCTAAATGGGACACAGGTACATGATGGTTTTGTAGCAGTAGGTGTAAATAAGGTTTGGCTGTTTACTACACCCTGATAGGTGGCTCACTCAGGGCTTAAAATAAAATATGCTTTGTATTCCTAACTCCTTTCTGAGGGACAGCAAATTAGCACTTCTGCCAGCTCAAGAAGCAAGATTTTTGCTTTGACCTGGGAAGCCCTGGTCTATTCTCTGACAGCCAGTGATGCCCACAGTGTATTATGAATATGAAAAATAAATTATCAGTCAATCCTGGCAGCAGGCAGACTTCACTGTTTCTGCCCTTTATCCTAGGAGGGTATGTGAGGTTCTTCACTGTTTGGAAGTGAGTCCCTTCCAGAAAATGTCCCTGAGCATTTGGGATGAGAAAGCAGTTCAAATGAAATATGATCTGAGAGACAGTCCTCCACAAGCAGCACACAGACCCCTCACAATGCCCTTCTATCTGGCAGCACTACCACAAAACCTTGGAAAAGAACAATTTTCTGGCTGTCCTCCACTTGCAAGCAACAGAACACAGTCCTGTGTGTATTTTTTATTTTAGGAGAGACACTGATAACACAGCCTTAGAAAACTGACATTATGGAAAATAGAAATAATCCCCTCTACTCTAAACCTTTTATCCCAAGATGTCTGAACTGCATTATATTATTTTTCTGTCCAAAAATGTTCAAAAGTGTTTCAGGCATTCCAGTGAGCAACTAGAAATAGACATTCCCAAATCATCAAACTTCTATGTCCCATTTATAGCGTAAAAAGCAGCCGAGTGATAGAAAAAATAAGGAAAGGAAAAAAAACTGTCTTCCAGTCTGCTGGCACTTTATTCTGGAGAGGAATATGTTCAGAAGCCTTCAGAACTGAGAGAGAAAGATTCCACATCTTCCTTTCAAAGTAACTTTTTTTTTAATATATATTTAAAAAATCTTACATCCTACAAGGTTTTGAGTCAACACTGATACGAAATTATGAAGTAAAAACTTCCATTTGTCCCTAAAAGCCTTACTTCTCAAATTCTTTCACAAAGAGTTTGCTATTTAAAACCAGAATTAACAAACCTCTGAAACTTTCTCTTCTCTGCCTGGTATTGCAATGTAAAATCTGGTCTCTTGCAAGCAGACAAGGAGAACATTTCTCTATGGGGAACTGCAGCTCTTCCACATCTAAGAACCAGTCCCACCAAGAGCACCGGAGCCCAACACAGAAAGAGGAAGAATGTTCAAATGCCTCACTTTTTCCACTGTTCAGCTTTTCTTAGATTGTTATGTGGATTTTCATTAGGCTTCCAAGTTTGGAAAACTTTTATTATTGTTATAAACTATGCTCATTAAGTGGATTTTCTAATCCTTTCATGCCAGACGTTTGGCCAAATTCAAGCACAGAATTGATTTGATATCTGACACAGAGTCCCATGGGAACCATATCCTGCCACTGACGCAGGAATAGATGTTGTCATCAGATAGATCCATTCCTCCTCTATGCTTCTACCACAGCTACCTGTTTTTAATAATGGTAATATTTGGGGAAAACATCTGTGTTACCTCGCCATGTGACCAAAGTTCAAGAGAACAAGCCACATGCCGCAAACATTTCTTGGAATTGCAAACTACTGTTCTATTCGGCATCCATCTGGAGGTCAATATTCCCAAATACTCAGGAGTGTAGGTCAGCAAATGCCTGTCTTTCATCTAGAAAATCTGATTCCTAAGTCAACAAGGCCAGGCAGGATTCATGAGCATCTCTCTGCCATGTGTGGCTTTAGAAGTCAGAGGGCTATGAGGGATCTTCAGCTCAGTGAGGGGGCTTAGTTAGTATATTACAGAATATATGTATATTACAATTAGTATATGACAGAACCATCACAGCTGAATGCAGAAGTTATTAATTACTCTGATTTTAGCCTGTTTGGTAATGTTCCCAGCAAGTTGTGTAATGAATCTACTGTGTAACTGGGGACACAGAGTGTCAGCTCATCCCAACATTAACCAAGACTTAATATTTTTTGAACTGACTATCTCCAGAACAATGACAAGATTATTCAGCTCATTTAACAGAAAGCAACAACAATCAACACCATTCTGGGAGAATCCAGAACTGTCCAGGACAGAACCATACAGCAGCTTGCAAATTTCTAATTGACTGCTATTGAAATTCAGAAATGTTCTGTTTCCTAAATTATGACTCGGGGAAGGTCATGATTTAGCATCTGTCCTATTTCTGATCCTCTCTTGGCACTGCCTAGACTTACACTCAGGCAGCATCTCCATGGAGTTTGTTTTCTTTTCAGTCACGTGCAAAGGAACAACAGGAACTTGGGATAGTATTATTGTTATTTCTGCATTTTTCTGCAACTCAATCTTCTTCCTATCTCCAAAGCTCTTTATAAAACAATGGATTTTCCAGTACATTAGGACTTGCCACTAGCCCAAGGATTTTCACTGCTCCTGGCAGCCCGCTGCATTGGCAGAGTTCCCTCTGCATCCTCGACCTGCTGCTGATTGATCCCCGTAATCCAATCCATTTTCAACAAGCCACTTCAGCGCCAATAAAAACAAGGGGCTTTGCTGATTTCTGGTTTCAGCTGCAGCTGTTGGAGCCACAAATCTAAAAAGAAATATTTTAAGTCTATTTGTAAAAATATCTACTGGTAAAAAAATAAAAGATCCATTACTTTTATTCAGTTAAACTCAGGGGGAAAGTAATTACTGCTTCTTTTTATGCATTATATCTTCTTTCTTATTTTATCCCTGTATACCTCGCTTGGTGTGATCATAGAGATCCTTTCAGCAAATAGGTGAGGAAATGTTCCCAGGGCTTTGGAAAATGTAAGAATCAACAGTTTGCATAACATGGGTACTGCAATCATTTCATAGACTTTGAATCTTTGATTTAGAAGAGACTGTACTAATCTGCCTTTTCTACAAAGCACCAGCCAAATAAAAATCCCATGTCCTTCCAGATTTCTTGCACTATAATTATAATTTTTTATCTGAATTGAGAGAAAAAACACAAAACATTTCAATCCTAGCACCCATACACCAAACTAGACACAATTCCCAATGCTTTCAGATACAGAATTCCAGTTCTGCAATTACTTGCAAAACTGAAGTTCTGCATTTTATTTTTATATTGAATTTGACAAGTTACAGCTTCCAGTCATGGAATCTAGTAAGGGGTTTTGATGGTGTGGTTGCTATAGAGTAAAGCAGTTATACCATGTTGTTAATAAGAGAAAGTTTAGATAGTTTATAGATCAGATAATCTATTTTGGGAAAATAGATGTTGGCTCAGAGAAGAGCCAACCCTTTCTATCCCCTTTGTAAAGAATGTTCTCTTGATTCAGACCAATATGGTTCTTCTCATACCTTTTCCATCCTTCTATACCTGCATTTCTGCTATTAATATTTGTGGCTTCACTGGTTTTTCTAATGTTGCTAACATAAATAAGGACTGTGATGGGATCTCCCAGGGCAGTAGTCATCCTTTAAAGACAGAATATTCCACAACCTCTTTTAGCACTACGAGTCATAAAAAGAAAACTATCATAGGCTGATTTTTCCTAAAAATAGTAGTGCAGAGAAGTCTGCAATTGATAACTGAATACTATGGAAAAATTTGTTCAAGCTATAAATTTTTTGAAATTATTTGTGAATTACTTGGGTTCGCTGCAGTAGTTAGTGGCTTTTGGGTAATGATTTAGCTGTCCTTTTGTTTACAGCCGTTGTCTGCAATAGCTAATTTTACTAGGAAGGGCAAGGAGGCAGTAGAAATAGAAAGTATGGGCCAGAGAATTGTACTGGGAAAACTATGAGAGCCAGAATTTTTTTTTCATTGAGCCTTATATGCTACATTTGGCACAGTGTTGCTTTAATGAAATTTTATTGATTCCACGGCAAGCTTCCAATGGAAATGTGCCCAGATTCCTGGGGGTCTCTGCTGAGGCTGGAGACCTTCAATGTGCTGATCCTTGGCTGTAGCCCTTCTGTTAATGGGTCTGTCCTACAGACAGGGGACCACGAGAGCCCCAGAGAAGCTGCTCTGTAAAATGAGACATCTCTCAGCTCTTGCAGACAACTGCTGCTGCCATTGCCTCACAAAATAGAGAGATTATAATTTCCCACAGCACTTGGGGGACTAGGGAAATTCTGGTGTATTAAAGCATTTAAATGAGAATAATTTCAGATCCAATTTATCTAAATATTTGGGGAGAGAAGGGGAAAAATTAAATCCTTACAAGCTGAAAAGCCCTGTCCCTCAAGATCATCATGATTCAGAGAAATAATCACCCAAAGTATGGAAAATATTTGTTTGGGAAAAGGTAAAAATATGGAGAGCTGGTCAGTCAAAGACACAAAAAGGAGCACCTCCAGCAGTTTTCTTGCAAAGGAGAGGATGTTTACCAATTTGCAGCGAGGAGAAATGGAGCTATTTCTAGCAGATATATTGGAGCAGAAGAAAAGGATGTAATATTGCCTACTCAAGTTCATGGCCAAGAAGGTCTTTTAAACCATTGGGAAGCTTTCAAAAGAACACCTGTATCAGTGAAATAGTTAGTCTACAGTCTTGAATTACACTCTGTAGATACCAGCTGTACCCATTTGTGAACAGGAATTTATAGTAGAGATGTCAGGTTGCCCAGAGGAATTAATCACAGCCATAGGCTCTCAAAGCCAGAAAGTGCTAAGCAAGTTGTGTTGTTTTTAAAAACCAAAAAACTCTCAAGGGCCCAGTCTGAGGGGCTGGGGCATTGTTTTCCATTTGCATCTTTGGGATCCACCCAACACTTAGTTCCCTCTGACCGTAAAATGAATGTTTATTGGGTAGGGGAAGGAACTCATCAGGTCACCCTGACCTCCACTACACAAGATTTCCTCTCTTACATTATATCAGGAATTAATTTCTCTAACCCCCTACTGAAGCAAGATTAGGGTAATCAGAATGGGGAGAGCAGCACATAACCAGAAGGTTATTAAAAATATCTTCAATTTAATGGAATGTCTTCTCTTTTAAAGAGTTTCAGGATAGGGGACAAGCCTTTGAACAGACATGACAACATCAAGTTTTATGGTTATGCAATATAACAGTTTTATTGTAGCACTTCCACTAATTTTCATTTCTCTAATGATATCTTCTCCATGTTGGGCTCAGAGGGACTTCTTTCTGCAGAACTCATGAAATTTAAAAGAAAAACATTAGTTCAGTTTCTTGGAGGATTGCTGTTCTCTTAAATTGAATTTTTCTCCTTGCAAAGAGTTTAATCCAATGGACAGTTAAGGGAGAATGTGCTACCACAGCAAGCAGGCACCATTTAACATGTAATTCTCCGTTTAGATATATTTTATCATTTAGCTGAGGTACAAATTAAGGCTTACCATTGTCCCTCATCTCATGTGTAAACAGAAATATTTTCATGAGATTTTTCACCCAAGCAGACCATATTTCCCTGCTAAGGAGTATTCAAATATTCCTTGCTCTGTTTCTCAACCTTACAGGAAAAAAAAAAAAAAAAACAAAACGGGGAAAAAAAAAAAAAAGAAAAACCCAACACAACCAACACAACAACCAAACACAACCATTCCCAAACAGTGAAGATCCAGTCCTAAGCTAAAATCTCCACCTATTACAGGAAACAGCCACAAAGAAGCAGCCCTCCAAAAGATTTTGCTTCCCACATTTACTAGAGCCCATAGGAGTCCTCTGTCAGAAAACAGAAAACAGGGCTGAGTTACATCCGATAAGAAAACATGTAAATCTTCACAGCACTGGCTCCTCAGAGGTGGGGAGGGAAATGAGCTGAAAGGAGGTGTTCTTGGGCAGCCCTGTGTCCCACAGCTCCCAGAGCAGGGTCAGCAGCCCAGAGCATCAGCTCTGCACTCACATTTCCTCCATTCTCAGGTAGGGTCAACTCCCCTCACCTCTGTGACCTTGTAATCTTGTTTCTACCTTGTCTGTGCTTCTCTAAACTCAAGATTTTGAAAGCTCCTTAAACAGCTGCCCCTTCTGCAGCAGAGCAAGGGAAGTTAGGCAGAGCTGAGACTGGAGCAGTCAAACAGCCACATGGGCATGACCACTTTGTACTGCCAGATTTGGAGAGGCAGCACTGGCTTGCAGAGCTTGAGAGAAAGGACAGGGTTCCCATGGCTGATTCAGCAGAGATGGATCCACCACCCTGAAGATCTGAAGAAACCAAATTCATTTAAGATCAGGAAGGGAAATACATTGCTCTTAAACAATTTCTTTTATACCATTGCGGTGGCACAGCCATCTCCTAGCTGGTATTGATTCAAAGAAAGCCAACTTTGATGGAAACCACCTGAAAGTCCCCAGATGTTTCAGACCATTGCCTAGTGCAAACTGCAGGCCATAGTGAAACTTGGCTTACAGTGGGGCTTATGCAGAGGTGAAGAAGTGGATGAAATTAATTTGGGAGAGGTCCACCAGCTAGGTTGGAGATGCCCATTAATCATATTAGTCTGCACCAAAAATTAACAGGTTGCCTTTAGAGACTGTCCTCATAGATGTGATAGATGAGGATAATTAATAAAGGCAGGTGGTTTAGGCACAGACTCAAGGCCCCTACCGTTAGAGCACCACTGTCTTCAAGAGAGTTACTTTAACCCCTGAGATGGAGAAAAACAGTTTCTTTTTCTCTACAGTGAAAATTATGTTAGAAAACAATTCCATCACTGTTCTGCTGTTGCAAACCATGAAATTTTGTGCTCAGTATTTGGTCAAGATGTGCAATAGGAAGAGCTCACAAACACTGGTGTAGGAGCAGTTATAAAGATGACAACCTTGCTGCAGTTCTGGGCCCTACAGTAATGTTTCCAAAGATGGGACTGACCACACAGTATGGCCCATCAGCACCACCTGTTTTATGGCAGAAAGTCCAATAGATTTCCTAATTCCTGGTTCAGTGCAGCCTATGATTTCCATGTCATCTGTGCTTTGGCAATCCTACTCCTTTCCTCCTGAAACTCCTATCTTCACCTGTGCCTTTATTACTTTTTATGTTTTCTTCCTTCATACTAATTTCTCCCTCATCTTGTGTTGTTTCTCATAGGCAATGCACAATCCCCAAACCAGATCCTACTGTGGTGCAAAGTCAACATCATGCTTAGCTTCTAGATAGATTAATTAGTCTGATCCAATCACATCACTTATTAGAATACCAGTGCCATACTAGTATATCTGTGTACTGTTGCTTTGTATGGTATGGGTACATTTAATGAGACCAAATATTTGGCATCCTAAACTGTGGCCATGGTGGGAGTGAATTTCATTGACCTGCCACCTCAGAGAAGTTAATATCTTTCACAGCCTCAAATTTCAGTTGAAAGCAAGAACAGAAGCTGCTTAGGAGAAATTGCTTGAAAAGTAGCAATCAGGGAGAAGGGATGGGGCACAAGAGAAGAGAGTAGGGTCATGAGATGGAGTGGGTTTTGGTATTACTGCCCATGTTGAAAATGACAGCATAATGTGTGTCACATAATTCAGACACAGGGCCATTTCTTGAAAATCAGAAGCTAATTTATGCAGCCCTACAGTGAAAAAAATCAATCTTCCACCTTTCCTTGGGGAAAAAAAAAATCCCCACGCACTATGATTTATGGCAGAGGAAGAGAATCTTAGATTTTCTTTGACTTCATGCAGTAATCCTTCCACATGTCTAATGCACTGCCTGCAGCTATGCTTCTTGTGGAAGGTGAATGTGTGTGTCAGCACTGTCTTTAACAGACTCAGAGAGTCTGATGAGTTTTTCTTGTATTATCAGCTATTTCATTTTTTAATTGCTATTTCTTGTTTTTCTCTTTGAATCCATTTATTCCATTTGCTCTTTCCATCTGTGTGCAGTTTAATTTGCCTTGAGTTAAGGTGCTTGGACACTTTTTGATGATAAATATGTCTAGTGAAATACCCAGGAAGAGTGACTTAGCTTTGTGCCAGGAGCTGTGAGTGTTCTGAATTTGACCCCAAGGGCAAGAATAAAGTCCTTAATTGCAGTCAATTGCATCCTTGATCTTTCTGCTGTGCTGGCCTACAAAAGGGCAAATGATGACAACTCTGATGATTTTTGTTCTGTAAATAACCCCATATTTGTGGACATTTATAAAGTATTTATTCACTGACATTTTGTCATGTTAGAATCACACAGACCAGCAGGATTTGTTATATAGGTGCACGAATGGCCTTCCAGTAGCACTAATAAAAGTAACATTTTGCAACTCCTCTCTGTGAATCTGAAAGCAGACATGCAATCACTGCTGGTCACTCCCAATCTGGAATGGGTTTGACCTGCTGACCTCGGGGTGAAAGGCTCTGCTCTGCATTACCATTCCCAAGGGCTCTCTGACTCTCTCTGAGGCTGCTTTTTTATTATTTTGTAGTTAACCTCAAGACAGCATCACCAACAATGGATAACATCTGCAAAACACTGGCTATCTGAACATTTTCTTGCTTTGCAACCAATCATTGGCACTCAATGAATCTGAAGGTTAAAAAGAAATTGCATGTCCAAATATTCACTGCAGAAATAGTGAAATCACAATGGGGGCAAAAAACCCTTAATAGCTCCTTCCTGTGTGTTTTTTCATTTATTCATTTGGTCTTGAAATTTCATTTAAAGTAATGGAAGATGTAATGATTTGGGGGGAATCATCCAAATTTGTTCCTTTTAGCAAGAGACAACCCATCAACCAACTGCCCTCAAAAAATAGATGGACATCAAGAAAGTTTTTATTGCTCATTCAAAGTTTTCATTGTCCCTGGTCTTTTACCATTCATTCAGATGTTCAGGTGCTTCACTCATCCATGCTGATGCTACTCCCTGTAGAATCCTGATGTATAAAATACCACCCAATCTTAACCAGCCTTAACCACACACTAAAAACAATTGCAGAATGCAACAGAACTATCCTTTACATACCAACCCCTTTCTGTCCCACCACAATATGCAAACACCCCACTGCATTCTGCCAGGATGATGTGACCTCACTGGGGAGTTAGCCACAGCAGGAATCCAGAAAGACCCACTTTCAGTGACACCAGAAGGACCATCCAGGACTTAGATGGATCTCCACTCACAGCAGACCTGATCCCTGGAAACCATTATTTTCCCCTGCCAACAATGAGTCTTTATGAATTCTGATTATTTGGGAAGCTCTGCTTATGTACCTCTGTATACAAATGTCAAATCAGCACTTAATGAGCATGAAGTGATTTCACATTGAACTGTCCATCTCATAAGCATCAACATGTCCAAGAAAGGAAACTCATTTGTTTATTCCCAGCAGTACTTTGGGATGCAGCCTTCACAAGCAGTGGGAATTAGACATGAGGAAGCAGCAAGATATTTTCCCAATTACATATTCACCCATCAATCATAGTTCTCTTTGAAACCTGGCTACTGGCCACTGGTCCCTGCTGGGAAAATGCTAGAAATGCAAGAAAAAGGGGCATTTTTCCTTTTCTGCCAAATTCCAGTGTAGAGTTAACTTGAAGCTGTAAGTAGCTGCAAGCCCAGCTCCTCTCTGGCAGATCTCTGAGAGGAGATCCATTGTGGAATTTCACAGCTGGATCTCAGCATCTCAGCCTGCTCCATGGTTTGACATTTTGGACATGTTTCACCATTGTTTCCCCAAATTTTCATCTCTGACTTTATTAAAAGAATAAATTTAAAAGAAATTCCGTGCTTTGGAGAGTGTGTTCTGGTAAATTTCCTTTCCCCATTACAACAGAATGCCAAGAAACAGAGACTGAGGCTGGACACATTACTACAGATATGGTATAGAAGAACAAAATAGATTTAGAGAAAACTCTAGCTGATTAAGCCAGCTGGCATTCTCAGGTCCATATTTCTAGGACTTCATAAAACAGTCTGGTTCTTTTGGAGAAGAAGTTTACTCTGGGGTGGTCATTTTTTTGTGGTAGCAAAGGCAAAAAGCAAGTATCACTACTTCTTGGGTGAATGAAACTGCTCCAAGGGACACAAAGCCAAGAGTACTGTGGGGAGACTTGGTGCATGCCCAAGCTCTGATCTCCTTTTTGTCACTGAGGAACCAGGAGGAGACCAGGCCACAAGTCATATGGGAAAATATGACCCCAGGAAGCTGTAAAACCAAAATAGTCGAGACAGAAGAATGCTTCTGTGGAAATAAGGAATACACAATGTGAGGATGACAACTACTAAAATGGCCCCAAACCAACATTTTAGAGCAGCCAGATGTTGAGGCTGCAGGCAGAGAATCTCTCTGGGGTAAGTCTAACTCATAGACAGAGAGATTTTCCCCTAAATTCTGTGCTTTGCTTTTCCATTTTGAAGGTTTATTATGTCTGACAATGTCTCTTTTTGCACTTACTTGTCACTTAGACACAATGACTTTGGAGCAGGTGAATTTCCACACTCTGAATTTATCATTCAGACATCCACATGGTGCTGGGCTCAGTGGTGAATCTGGCAAGGGGAAGCATTTTGAAGGAAGATTGAAAGCCAGCCTTGAAAAACCCTCTCTCATATGACAGATATTGATCATTCATGATGCAAACAATTTTCCACTAATGGCAAACACAAGGAATTCTCTGTGTTCCTTCCTGTATCATCATCATGTAGGCATAAGAAATTCAGAAAATCAATTCCTAGTCTTTCTGGAAAAAGGAGGGGAGGAAGAAAAACAATAAAGAAGTTGGCATTCAAGCTGATTGTGTTCTCTTCAAAGTCTTGGACCAGCTCTGACCATCTCCTGAAAAATCTGCACTCTCTCAGTGGAATGGAATTTCCCAATATGCCATGGTCATTTTGGCACCCATTTCTCTGAAGCAGCTATAAATCTGCAGGTCACAGAACTCTGTAAAAGGAGAAAAAATTTACCCAAGTGTTCTTGGACTGGGCCTGGAGATCAGGAGAGGGGCAGAAATGTATGTCTCATCCAAAGAAAACTCTGCCTGACTTTAGACTACTAATAGCTCAGTGGGAAAGTCTGTTTAAGTGTGTGCATCCTTCAGAGGTTTCTGGGATGTAACCTGTTAGACCCTCACCTAGAACACATTTCCTCAGTTTTTGAGGCTTGCTTGTCTGCAGAGTATCTGCCAAGCAAAAGAAATGAACATTAGGGAGCAAAGAAACCCAGTGGCAGCTGTGCATCAGGTCCCAATTAAGACATCAAACTAAACCCTTCAGCCCTAGCTCTCAAACGTCCTTGTGTATAATATTTCCCATGAGGCTGGAATTCTTCTGCGAGGTTTTTGCTGGCTTTAATGTATAGCATCAGTGTTCAGTGAGCTCTCAGGGCACTCAGGTTGCTGTGTGAGACAGCAGGGTATGTTTTTTCAGCCCCACACCTCCAAATAAAAGATAAGGGCATGCCCTGTGTTACAACATGACTTGACTTGGACCAAGGGAGCAGGTCCCAACTGTTTGGCATGATGCTGCATTTTAATTTGCCATGGAGTCATGCTGATTCTGAGCATTCTAATGTCCTAAATCCTAAATCTAGCCCCTAATTTTCTAATAGTCATTTAGTGCATTGCACATGCAAATAAAAGGAAATTCATCTGCCAGGGTTTCTCTCTCTTAAAAAGGGGTGGAGAGGGCATTTAATTGTATGAGCAGAGGAGAAATCTGTGAGGTAGAAGTCCATTTGCTGTGGCTTTGAGTGAAAACAACATGATTATGTTTAATAATTGTACAATTCCTTTGTGAACCCCAGTGCACTTTGGGCCAAATAACCCCTTCAGGTCAAAGACGAAGTTTATAGGTCAAGATGTCTCCATCATGGCATCTGATTTCAGTTCAAATCCCAAGGAATATTTTGCCCTGATGTCAGTGAAAGTCCCATCTGTAGATCCCCTGCATTATTGCAGGAAATCTTCTATTTTCCTATTTTTCTGCAGTCTCTTGGAAACACAGTCACAGAATCACTGCAGAGTCTCACCATGAGTGCAAAATGCCGGTCTTACTGGCAGAGTGAAATCATACATTGCTCCCTGCTGAGAGGACCTAAGTCACCCAGCTGTCCTCACCAAAAATTAGTTGAATAATCCTGCAGATCACTTAAAATTCCCCTTGCTGTACTTACAAGACAGCCCTGCTGTGAACGGGAGCAGCATGCCCAGAGTCATCTCCCACTGCTCCACAACACAGAACAGATTTGGTTTGAAAATAACAGCAGTAGGAACATCTACACTGCCAAATAGCTGAGCTCCCTGGTTTACTGTCAGATCCTGCTTCTTCAGTTGTCTGTGGTGCTTTCCCTTGAGATTTCTTTGGGACGGGTCTAGCTAATTCCTTCTGAAAAATCTCAGTGTATCTCTAGAAGCAGCTTTTTGCAGCAACCCCTGCCATTAGGAAAGTAGGAGCATGCTGTCCAGCTCCCTGAACATTCTCCAGGGAAACCTTTCACTCATTCCAAGCCCCAAGATGAAACATCCTTAATGAAAAAAACATGGTGACTGTTACTGGGTACCACAAAATCTGTAGCTTTTTTCATGCAAAACTACCTGAAACAAGCAAATAAAGGAACTTTTGTATCTCAGAGTTAGAGAGATGTTACATGTGGCTCAGAAAGGACCAAGAAGTTATTGTGAAGCACTGGACAAGGCCCACTGACTTTGGAGAAGGATAGATTTGAGCTTTTCTCTCTGCAGTGCCAGGAGTCACTCCTTGGACTGAAAGCCTTTAGAAGCAGAGATGTAACTGAAGAAAAGCCTGGTAGGACCATGATTCCACCAGTCTTGATGCCCACTACTAGGTTTCCTATAAACAATACTTCTGGTGGAGAACAAATACAAATTCACCATTGCACAGTCACATAATTGGACGCTTAACCTGGCAGTATGCCAGCTTTGAGAAAACAGACAAAGCCTGAATCAGAATAATGTTAGATAGGGTCTAACATAATTTGTCTGTTCCATTTTGTCACAGCATCTGCTTGGACAAAATCCTTTCTCTGGCTTTCTTTGAATTAACAAAGAGAACCTGCATTTTTATTCAGTGCCCTACATGACAAGAAAAGCCCAGAATTCCATTTGGAGACATAGCTGAAAGAACTTGCTTTTAAAACCTGGAATTTAGTGAAAGTACTGGAGCCATAGAAGTCAACATTTCTAGGACCAATAAGCCAAATAGCCAGACGCAACATGCATAATTCCCCTGCCATTACCAAAAATGCACTGAAAAGCTTTCCAGGAGGAAGTTAGCTATCCAAAGCAAGGCATGACAGTGCAAAATGGCTCTTTCAGAGCTAGACTGAGGTTGTGAATGAAAAAATTGCATGAAAACCTGCACAGTGTTGTAGCCAAAAATGAGGAAGAAACACCCCCCAGGATTTGGGGCAGACTGATGTTGAGAGGAGGTCTTAGCACTCCTGGTTTCTGGCTGCAAATTGAAGTGTTGACAGTTGGAATTAACTTTTAAACACAAGCATGATGGCAAAATGTGATCTCTGGACATAATTGTTCTCCATAATACAAACATGTATTTCTAGGAGCAGCAGAACAAGTGAAGCCTGGTTTCCTACAGATGAACATCGAAGGCTAAATTTCTTTGCTGTCTAACAAGAGTGAGTTTGTGCTGTAAATTGTCTGACGTTATGTAGCCTCTGATTTCCATGACATTTCTAGCAGCTTGATATTTTTGGAAAGAGCACTCCACTCTTTCACTTGTGGTTAAAATAAATCAGCAGATTTTAACACTGTTGGGCAGGCAGGGGGGGCAGGAGGCTGTGACAGAGAAAAACAGACATATGGAGCATGTAATGTCATATTTCTCACTTCCTTAGGAAACCAATCTGGAAAGATAAAATGGGACAACCCTACCACATTCTGCTGGAGTGGAGTTTTAATTGGTGGGATGAGTGTCAAGAAAATCCCCTTTCTAAAGAATTGCAAGAGAAAGAGCTTATTGCTCTGAGTCATCTCTACACAGCCCTTAAACTACACAACAGGTGACACCTTTGTTGGAGGCAGACTAAGGAAAAGATGAATTACCTCTTAAAATGCAAGTCAGATGATGAGGATAAAGTTTTAGAGTGGATAATTCCCCTTTTCAACATGGGATTCAGGCAAAATTAGTGGTTCTGAGTATGATGTAAGGTTTACCCATCAAGTTACTTCCTGGGGTAAAATATATTACAGAATTGGAACAGTTAAGGAAAGGCCCCTGAATATACTTTCATAATCTGATTTATATTCTCTTTTATCTCAGACTCCACCTCTTCAAGTCATCTTTTGATAAACCTACTGAGAGGACAAAAAAAGGAAAACAGGAATTGGAACATTCCTGAAATTGTCTCTGCAAGACAGACATTAGTAATTTACCTGGCAACACTTTCCTAAGAAGCTCTTTGGTTTGGAGAAAAGTAACAAAACAAAAAAAATATCCACTTCAAGCAGTATGTGTTTTATCAATAAGTTAAGACATATATCAGAGGCTTGTAAACTGATTTGGTGAAAATAGGTTGTGACTTACAGTCCAAACTGAATTTGCAAGCACTTTTCAAGGATTAAATTGCCCCAACTCAAACAGAAAAAAAACCCTTAAACCAACAAGCCATCAGGAATAACAAATGATTCCAAGTATTGCAGAATACTTATAAGTGTGATGAGAGCAGCATTAATTGTTCAAGCACAACAACAGCTCCATAACCATATTGATAATATTTATTTCTTTACTTTCATATTTCATGGTGTCTGTCTGTGAGTGTTGGACACTCACATGACATTTAGGAGACCTTGCTGTAGGGCTCTGTCTGATTTTTAAGCTTCTTTTCTTTTAAGACTCTGGCTGGGTGAGCTGCTGAATCTCAGGGACTCTTGAGCACTCTTACAATGCAAATGTGGTTGTCGAGCTCTACCTTCTTGTGGTTCATCTGCTTATATCCAAGCTCAGTCCTGACCCTGAAACTTCTTAAGCATTTTCTTTCCCTAATCAAAGGCAGGAGTTCAGCTCTGAAAAGAGCAAACTAACACAAAAAGGTTTCACACAGATTTTCTACACACTGGCACTTTAACCTCAAAACATAAAAAAAGATTACACATTACTAGAAAGGCAAATCACCAGATTGTTTCATCCTTTCCTTGGAAGTCCTTGGAAAGGTCAGCCAGTGTGCAAGGGGACAGGGCTAGCAGAAAGACAGCTGCTGGCTGTTTCATTTATCACCCAAATGATGCTTTGATCAGCCCCTGCAGGGACCACAGACTCCTGCCAGGGGATTTTATTTCCACAGAAGCCATCATGTCAATTCCCACATTGCCCAGAGCTCCTGGGTAGCTGTCATGGCATATGTTGCAGACAAGATGGCCACAATACACAGAGTATCTCCACACAATTTCAGAAGGCTTTGTGCATCTGAAATCACCATATCACCTCAGGAGGCTGCAAGGATCTACCTTTCTTGTTCTTCAGCCCAACCTTTTATACCTTTTATATATTTTTGTAGGTGGGAGAAGAAAAGGAACAGCCAACAGGAAATCAGGAGGGAGAAAGGAGGTCACAAGGAGCTTCTGAGAACTCGTTGGTCCAGTCAGTGATTTCCCACCTGCCTGGGCCTGCTGTACCTGTCAGTCTAATGCTGCTAAAAGCACTGTCAAACACCCTTTCAGCTGTCACCTGAACTGGTCTGGGAACAGTCTCAGAGCCAGTTCACCCCTTCACAGAAGGAGTAGGAAACAGGACTAAGGGTGAGGTACTGACTGATCTCTGGCTCTCTCTGACCTCTGGCTCAGAGGTAGGTGGGAATCTTCCAGGGAAATTCCTGGGAGGGGCCCAGCTCATTTCTTAGACCAAAGAGGTCCAATTTGGAATCAGCTTTCTTTTTCAAGCCAAATGTTCTTGGGGAAAGTACCACCTTTGTGCCCTCTAAGAGCATCCTGCCTCTGACTCCACACCACTGCCACACTTCAAACACTACCAAACACATTCGCAAATATTCTCCCGCCTTCTCTCCTCTTGGGAGAAGTTCCCAATTTTTCAGTTCAACCTTGCTGGCTGGCTATTCCCCTGGAAAAATCTTGGGAAAACACAAACAATGCACAGCTTTTTGATGAGGTGAGATAACATTGGTTCCAGGGAGATTTCAGCAAAATGCTCCAGCTGTGTTTGACATCGGTGAAGCCCAGGCAGAAAGTGTTCTGCACTGACTTCTAACACTCCTTTTGGCTGATTTAGGCCTTATCCCCTGCAGATGTCCAGGAATTTGCCTATGCTATGAAGCACAATCCTCCAATTGCCTAAATGCATATTTGCACAGTGTTCACAAATCTCTTATGCTGAAAAAGATCTATCCTTTAATTATCCAACACAGTCAACCATCTTCATTGGGATCCTGCCCAAGTTTATCTAAGAGGAGGAAAAAGTTATTATGAAAATTACCACAGACTTTTTTTTCTTCTTTTTGCAATGAAACATTTTTGTATCAATGCATAAACCACAAGAATAATCATCAGTTTAATCGTTTCCTGCGGGTGAGCCCTTTCAAGTTGAGCTGTCAGGAGGATGGGTGGGGAACTCACTTGGAGAAGTGAGAATAAGTCCCTTTCACAACACCCCCTGAGGCAAAGATCAGAATTACTCTGGGACAACTTGCTTCACCCTCCACATGTTGTGGGCAGGTCTCAGCCTTCAGCACTCAGTGGCATCAGCTTGCACTGAGAAAAAGCCATTTTTTAGCAGGTTGACACCTCTGAAAAAGGGAACATGATGTTCTGTGATCTGCAGGTGAGCAGAAAAACATTACACCTGGATTTGTGCTGTTGCCCTGAGTGCTGAATCCTTTGCATAACTGGCAGAAAGTGCTGTTATGTGGGCAATGAGGATAGAGGAGAGAGCTGTAAAGCAACTGTTTTCTACATGTCTTTGGGATTCTTTGATGGAAGTTACATAAACCAAGGTGTGGAAACAGATTTTCTCCTTTTCTTTTCTTTTCTTTTCTTTTCTTTTCTTTTCTTTTCTTTTCTTTTCTTTTCTTTTCTTTTCTTTTCTTTTCTTTTCTCTTTTCTCTTTTCTTTTTCTTTTCTTTTCCTTCCTTCTCTTCCTTCCCTTCCCTTCCCTTCCTCTTCCCTCTTCCTTCCTTCTCTTCCTTCCTTCCTTCCTTCCTTCCCTTCCTTCTTCCTTCCTTCCCTTCCTCCTTCCTCTTCTCCTTCCCTTCCCTTCCTTTTCTGAAAAGCTGCTTTTGTTGGATTGGATGCACATAAAATCACTTTCTCTATTGCAGATGTTAACTGAAGGCGTGCAATTAGCAAAATGATAAATTCTTGGGGATGAGGAAAGGAATTGTGCTGGTGAAATGGGATATTTACCCTTCATCTTCCAATGTGATCAATTATTCCCTTCTGATGAAGGCTTTGGATCCTTGGGAACTTGGACAGCCAAGTCTCTTCCAGCAGGATCTTCTGCTGGCCTTATAAAGACTTTCATCTCCCTGTTGTCATAAATGGCTTCTAATCTTGTCTACAGCTTGCTGCCATTTTTCATTGCAAAACCATATTTTTTTTTATTTTTGCAAATGAAGAAAAAAATATTTCATTAAGTGTTCTTATTAAAAATCAGTGGCTGAATGTAGGGCATTGTGATTTTTTTTTTAAACTTCAAACATACACTTTAGCTTTGAAGATGTTTCAGCACTGGCACTTTCTTCTTTACTTCTGAGATTTTCACAGGGGATCTGGACAAAAATGAACATTTTCTCATGTTTTCTCATAAAAAATCCAAATGATAGGTAAAATTCCAAGCCAGTAGAAGCTGAAGTTCCCGATTTCCAAGTTTTTCATTTTCAGAGGTATGAGTGGAGCTGATGTTAGTGATCTGAAATCAAAGCCCACTTTTTCAGATGTCCATGTGAGCCAACCCATATTTTATAATACCACTCTGACAGTAACATTTACCCACTATAACTTACACTAACTTTGCACAAATATGTTCAACCTACATTGAAACAGAGCCTGAGGTGGGGGCAGGGGGGAAGTTCATTAACTTAAAAATCAAAACAAAATAATGATTTAAAAGTTCAGACAAATCAGAATGTCTGATACAAGGAGTGAACACACAGCAGAGAAAACCTGATGTTATTGCAAGACAGCCTCATGATTTGGTACTTCTAATTATTTTGTGGGATCAGGAATTAGTTTTATGTTGCCTGGGGTGCCAAGATACTTTCTTGTGGTGAAGTTCACAGGTGTTCTGCCTCTCTCCCTCGTCACACACATTACCATGGTAGCTGAATGTTTCTCCAAAGTATGCAGCATGTACAGAATAGTCTGTCTATCACTGCTCCTCACATACAGAACGACCTTGAGTGAAAATCCCTGCACTGCCCTCACCACAGCTCCTCAAGGATTAACAATGCCTACAGAAAAGGTAAGCCATGGTGGAGTTATCTGATATCATTTGATGGAAAGATGACAACTGAACCTGCATTTGAAATAAATTTTCAAACACATTTTTGCTCATCCTTTTTTTTCTATTTCTGTTTTCCAAGCTGTAAATAGGACTTCCTTTTTGTGAATTAAAAAGGAAAAGGCCCTTTGATAAAATCTATTATTGGCATCATAGCACCTTACTTTAATGAACAATGCAAATTTTAAATAATAACAAATTTTTACTCATTACTTTGATTAGGCATTACCACAGTCAAATGTAACTTGAATTACTGCTGTAGAGATAGTTCTGTCCAGGTTTGGTAGGAACAGGAATAGAGATCTCTGTTGTTTCCATTCTATTAGGTAGAATCTTTAAACCTTTTCATTCCTCAAGACTCTGAATAATTTTCTAATAAGGATGAAGAATGTTCAGAACTTTCATATGTGGGATCCTGCATCACACAGCATATCTAGGGTTTGAGTTTTCAGAGGGGAGAACCATAGGGAAGGCAGCTCTCAGTACCTGAACGTTCTGGGGTTTATTGTATTTATCCTTCTCCTTTCAGGTTAGCAAAGCTGAGTTCTTTTGGGGAAATCCCGTCATCTGCAGAATGTGAGACAAAACAAGATCTTCTCTTACTCACCATAAAAGCATGGCAGACATAGTCCAATGCTCTGGCACTGGAGCAGATCCTGAAAACTAATTAATTACAACATGATGGGGATTTGCCAGAAAAATCTGTTCCAATTAAAATCTGTCAACGCAAATTTGCAAAGGAGCAATGATGATTACAATTGCACATTGGGTGGAGCAAAAAAAACATGTTTCCTGTACCCCCTGAACATGACTATACAAATACTGACTTGCTGTGGTCCCAGTAAACAACTGAGATCCTGTTGTGTCATGTGCTTTCCAAAGAGATGATACAGATTGTTCCTGCTCTGAAGAGATGAGATCTCTGAAGAGATCTGAGGGTCCATTCACATTTTTCACTAAAGTTCCTCCCTCTTCTTAGAGAGATCATCATCCTGTTCCTGAATAAGCAAACACACCCTCCTTTGCTATGCATCCAACCCTGAGAGGGATTACATGCCAAGTAGATTATAATGTATGGGAATACCAAAATTACACCAGAGAGCTGTGGCACAAAAGTCTGGCATGTTTAGGAGGGAGGCTGAGGTTTCTAACAGGGAATGGAAGGTCCCCTCCTACAGGAGTTCACACACAGGTGACATTTAACACACAAGGTCTAATGCAGTGCATCAAATTTCCTGCTGTATTGGCTGAATTTCTTCCCACATCATTTTGTCTCGTTGATTCTGTAAGTTGCCCAAGAGTCTTGATATTTAAACTTCTAAAATCATACATATCACATGTACTCCTCTTTCACTTATCTCCTATAAGCATGGCAAGCCAGGCCACTGAGCCATGGAAGGAAAGGTATCTCTAGATGAATTAAGGTGTTGAGAGTTCCAGGCCTCCATTTTAAGAACTCCTTTCTGAGCAGAGGAATTCAGATTTTATGCAGAGTTGCAAACACATTTATAGAATCTCCTTAGTTGGATGGGGCCCACAAGGATCACTGAAGTCCAACTCCCTATTCCTGTTTCTGCCTTTCAGTGAGCCCCCAGTACATCTCAGACCTAACCTGCATCCTCCAGAGGAGATGTTTGGCTGCCCCCCAGCACACCCCAGCTCCCTTTCCCCTCTCCTATTTCTGTTGCTCTTCAAGAAACCCTGGGACAGGACTTGAAAGGATGCAAGTGCTTCACTGTCAGCTGCAGTCCAGAAAACTCACATTTTGGGATTATGAGCCTGCACTATTCCACAGAGCAGCCTAACTCTGCTGGCATGGAGTCGGGGATAAAACTATCATTGGCTTCCACAGAAGCTAAGTCAGGCCAAAGCAGGGAGCAAAGCACACTTGAACACTTCACCTGCAAGGTCTTCTGGCCATCAGCACTTTATGGCAGCACTTCATCCCTGTCTGGTTGCCGTGTGTGAGGCTGGGGTTGGAACTGGCTTTACTCTGACTCACTTTTTCCATATAGCTCCCCTAAAAGCAGACATCTATTACAGAATTAAAGCAAGTTTTGCAGATAGAAAAAACCAACCAAACAAACCTATGACGAGAAACAAAATATTGCACACATGGATCAATATGAGGTTGAAACAACAGAAACTTCCATATCAGCCTAAATAATGGGAAACATTCAGTTTAATTGAGGTATCTCCTTTTAGGTACTGCAGGCAAACAGGGGTATCTGGTTATTGTTAGTTAGATGAGAAGAGAGTGGGGAGGGGCTGGGAATCTCCAAGCACCTCCAGAAAGCATCCAGGAGACAGGATCTCTGCAACAGCCAGTTGCTCAGTGCGTGCTCTGCAGGCTGGACAGATGAGTATACACACAGTTTTCTCGAGCTTGGGTTCCTTCCAAGATCAAAAATTGAATCCACCTGAGGTAAGCAGACTCACAAATCACCTTATCATGCACGACATGACGGACAGACATTTTTCTGTTGCACTGAACTGCACAAATGGGACATGTTTTCCTCAGGTCAGGCTCCCAGGTTAACGCCTGGCACATGGACTTGCCTTCTTGCCTTTCCTGAGGGAAGACCAAAGGTGAAAACTGTGGGCTTGCCAACAGGCAACCAACCAGAAGGTCCCAAAGGTACTGATAGCATTGAGCCACACCTAAAATATTCCTTATGTTATGTCATTTCAACTCTTAAGATATGGAAGCAGGGATATGTCCATTGATAGATGTTCACACAGCAAGGACTGAAGTGCAAAAACCAAAGTCTATCCTGCCAGGAGTCTGCACACAAACTACAAAAATACAGCATCCACTCCTTCCCCATTTCCTGTGATCTGAATTACTGCACGTAAGAGCACTTTGGAGGCCAGATGAGCACAGCTGTGAGACAAAAGCTCAGGTGAGACAGAAGCTTGCACTGAGACATAACAATGTTTGTAGTTGCTTTTGTGCCCCCCTGTCAACTCCCACCTGGACACTGCTCCCCAGCCTATGGAGCACAGGGGACAGCATTCCATCAGGGTATCCTGCTGCAAGGATGCGTCCAGCCTGGTCCCTACAGCACAGCAGTGACTGTCAGGCATCCATTCCTCATCCCCCAGTTAGCAAATTGCCTTCTAGAAGCTCAAAAATACACCCATCACAGTAAACCAGGAAGGCTTTACAGCAGTTACTTGAGGGAGCCTTTTGAGCAGCAGGGCTATTCCCATCAGCAAAAGGCAACTCCTCATGTAATAGTTCTACTGTCTTATCCTCCTCAGAGTGAGCTCTGGTGAGTGATGTTAAATATTTAAATTATTGCTCTCTAACTCCTCCCTCTTCAAAGACTGTGCCTTTAAACAAGGCTCTAAAGACTGAGCCTGTAAACAAGCTCTCTGAATGTGGTGATGTATTTAAATTGCTCTTCTTCCTTTTATTTCATCCCACACCAAAATACTATGGAGCACTAGGTGCTTCCTCACTCACAGAACTCAAGGTGAAGCCTTGGTGATGTTCATGATTTGAAGGTGCTTGGTTTCTTCCAGAGCAGGGCTTTAATTCTGCTTTCTCTACAGAATTATTGTCAGGACCATAAACTGGCTTATCAGTGTTATGAAGTCTCAGATGATGGGCTAGGGCACTGAACATGCTTCTAACACTTTTATCAAAACTTTGAACTTGCATTTTATGTTGTCCAGCTTTATGGGCTCAGCCTAGGCTCTTTCATTGGATAATCATAATTGCATGAAATATTACACAGTGCAGTAAAACAGCTGGCACTGGGCCAACTGAAACAAGGATTTGCAGAGTCAATTTGATATTTCTTTCACATGCAGAAGAAATCTTTTAATTTCTGCACAAACAAGATTTGCATATGCAAACACAAGTGCCTGTCAGCTATTGGTTTGATAGAAGGATCTGTGAAAATTGTGGTATGTAGCCTTCAAAGAGATAATTTATTTCTAAAATCTCAAGAAATAGGGCATTCTAAGCCAAGCTAGAGGAAGAAATTGGAGAATTTATCCTTCCTGTGTATATGTTTATAAAACTGTAGGTACAAGTGTCTGCCACCAATATGGAACATGGCATTCAGGCAAACTGGCCTCTCTTGCTTGTCTGAATTCTTTCTGGGTGTGGATGTAGAACAGAACAAGGAGCAAAACACATTTCCAGTGGAGAGAGACACTCCTTTTGTCTTCTGAGGAAACTTGATCTTCATGGAGAGCTTTGAAGAACACCACGCTGGTGCTACCAGCTTGAACCTAACCTTCATCACCCAAAATTTTATTAAACCATCTCATCTTTATCCACAGAGGAACTAACAAACAAAAGAAAAAACAATAACAACAAACAAAATAACCAAAGAAAACCCCTCAAAAATCTGTTCTCATAAAACCATTAATGTTTAAATTTTAGACACATGGGAAATATTTTTTTTAAAAATTCTTTTACCTTAAGCATATTTTTTAGGAAAAAAAAAAAGAGAAGGCAAAGTAGGTTTGTTTAATTAATGTATTTTCTGTTTGAGATGTTGAAAAACCCACCTCAGTTCTGATTTTTACACTGAAACTCAATTATGCTTTTTAGATTTACGTAATTGCAGTATTTTGTATTTGTTCAATATTTTATATCCATATTGGCACAGAGGATTTGCTAATGGTATGTGGAGACTGAATCACCAAATAGCTGCAGCCTGCAGCCTGTACATTGCATTAGCTAAAAGGAAGACACAATCTGAATGGCTAATTTATGCATTTCCAATAAAATGCATGTTTAGGCTAGGTATTGCTGACTTTTCTGGAGATACTCAGGAAAGAACACCTATTAGTTGTACTTTATTCTAGTTGTGTGATATTTCACTACTCAGCTAAGTTTAAAATCTTTCTATGACAATCTGTCATCTCTGGAAGCATACACTAAATGAATTTGCCAAAGAAGGAGTGAAAGAGGTTTTTTTAAATTATAAGTTTCATTAGAATTCAAACTGAAATGTCATTTCTAAAAGATCAAAAAAGATAAAACGTGCCATTCAAGAAATTGCACCATTTCAGTCGATTTCCTTCTTCCTGAAGAGTTTTTTAAAATTTATATAAACCAGTTTATATTAACTCCAAATATTACTATTGTTTGCTGAAACAACAGTTTTCCTTACGGATTGATGGCAACAATTTTAGAGCAATTATTTGATTTCTTGAGTGGTTGAAACGCAGTAATTATTTTCTGATTCTCATTTACGATAGCAAGCATTCAAGCAGATAGTCAACATTTTCAAGGTCAGATCAGAAGTTGTATTAGCACATTCCTGCTTTCAAGTTAAGCACGTGCTTAAGTGCCTTTCTAGGCTGAGATCTGACACCTGTTTAAATCAAAACACAACTCCACTGAACTCAGTGCTGTTGCATCTGTATGTGAGCAGGGTATGTGAGAAGAAAATGAGACCCATATGGCTTTGAAAAAATCTCAGCAAAATGTTGGACTAGTGCTTGTGGATTAAAAGGAGGCCTAAGAATCACAGAATTATTGTTATTTTAGTTGTCAGTGCTGTATTTATCTGGTATTTCCTGGCTGTCTATTAGGTATTTAAGATAACATAGCCTCATCATTTTATACCAGCTAAGACTTTGACCCTAAAAGTGAATTTTAAATGTATTATGCACTCCAGAAATGAAATAATGAGAGTTACAGTCCTTTAATCAGGGAAAAGAAGTGACATCATATGCTTATCACAGCACAGCTCAAATTTCCAATACTGCACTGCTAGGAGAAATCCAGCTGAGTGAACAAATAAGATCTTCAGGACTGAAAATGACATCTGAACAAAGCATGAGGATGCTGCCCATAAAGAACATGACAGGATTCATTAAATTAAGTATTTATTTGTAGAAAAAATATAGGCCCTACACAGACACACACATGCATAAGAGTACAGCTACACTATGATCATGAAAGACAATAACACAGTTAGTGTACCTTGGATTGAGCTGCACAGTCCACATCTAAATTATTATTAGGTAGACTAGCACAAGCTGTGTTTCCATGAGTCCCATACAGACATATATTCATTGTCACTTGACAGAATTTGTGGATTAATGTCAGTCCTCCCACTGGTTCTATTGCCTGTGTTGTACTGTACTTTGAACTCCTTGTGAAGGCCCCATGAATAGATCAATATATCTACAG
Organism: Zonotrichia leucophrys gambelii; assembly: GCF_028769735.1. NCBI lineage: Eukaryota > Metazoa > Chordata > Aves > Passeriformes > Passerellidae > Zonotrichia > Zonotrichia leucophrys. Next base: position 23,081,425 of record NC_088178.1, on the reverse strand, counting down.
GCCACGAAACAAAAGTTCATGTTTTCTTCCTGAAAAAGGTCTATTTCTAGCTTGACCTATTCGTTCAAGGCCGTAAGTAACTGATACCTAATGATAAAAAGAGTTGGCCTAGATTCCCAACAGATACAGCTTGGCAGAGATCCACCAGTGTCCACACAGCCAAGGCAAAGATCTGTTACTTTCTGTTTCTTTAAAGATAAGTTAGGAAAGTGATACAGAAAACTGCTGGTTAAAACTGTCTGCTGAAAAGAGCATGGCACTTATAAGTCCCATCTCTTGCCATGAATGCTTCAACCAATAAACAATATTCAAACCAATATTGTTTAACAAAAAATATGTAATTCCTATTCATTTCCTCTTGTTTGTTTGAAAGAAAGCTACAAAGTGTTCTCAAGATTACACAAAAAAACAAAAAGAAAAAGAGACAATGCCTTGTGCAGCTCTCCTGGTGTTACAGCACAACCCTGGGGAGCCCTTCTGATTTATTTCCTTTCACAATGATGCACACTGCAGAGAGAATCAGCAAAGAGGGAGTATCTGAGGCATATCTGAAGCTGGAGAGTGGTTGTGGTCACTAGGACAGTGCTACAAATTGCCTTGCAGATCTATTCTAGGCAGGAAATATCACTTGGCAAATATGCAGTCAGTAGTCTTTTCTTCTGGGTGGGTGATCTGGAGGAGTAAACATTGATACCTCAGAGTAGATTTCTGTGCAGGTGCACATCACTGGTGTGTCACTCTGACTTGTTACCCAGTGGAGTACAACACTACAAACACTAAAGGACAGTAAATGCCATTAACAGAGGCAAATAGAAAAATTTCAAAAAAGGTGTCTCTGCATACAGAACATAGATGAACTACAGAGCATTGCAGACACCAGGAATTTACAGAGACTCCAGGGGAGGATGAACAACTTTATAGAAGAGAAATCCACAGAGGTTGCCATCAGCCTGTGCCTGCCTTAGCAAGATCAAAATGATAACAGTAGGAGGTGAGGAATGCATTAGGGAGAGCTGTATTACACACTCAACCTTTTCTCATATCCTTTACCAGCTCCTTTCTCTGAGCCTCGACTGAAACAGAATCCTGGGACTCATGGAACTGTGGTCTGGTCCATTGCAGCCATTCTCATGGGACAAAAAAATCACAGAGCTGCTGGCCTGCAATCTGTCATCTTCTAACAATCATTTGTTGGTTGTACACACTCTCAGAAATGTTCTGATCATTACTAGTTGCTTAAGTAGGCTGAATGCCAGCAGCAGGGGAGGAAAGGCCTTGGTGGCAAGCATATAAAGGCAGCTGACAATGTTGTACTGACATGGGTAAAGAAACTGCTACCCTGGCAATGTGCTGCCTTGGAAAGGCATGAGTGCAGAGCACCAGCCAGGGCAGCCCTGGGGAGAGGAATTCAGTGTGTCTGGAATGAGGGCAACATCCGACTGCACACAAAAGCCGATGCCTACAATACAGTTGTCACTGCTCTTTTGTCTGCCTGAAAAGACAGGACAATTTATAGCTGTCATGGCAAGTGGTCTGGCCAATCCTTCTTGCAATGCCTCTGAGTCTTGGCTGGCACAGAAGGGCATGATGAGATCTCCACAACTGAGATCCCGGAGTGCTGCCATATTCTCCTCTGCTCTTCAGAAAATCTGGGCATGTGTCAGTTAACAGCAAATTCAAAGCCATCTCTGATGGCCCACTCTGACACAGCAGAGTTCAAAGACTCTGAAGAAATTCTATAAACCCCTGCTTAAGGCAGACATCAGACGTGGAGCACAATGCTGACAACTTTGGCTAGGAGAGAAGAACATCCCAAGCTGTCTCAGGCTGAGTAACGATACAGTGCAGCATGAACAGGCAATCAGATGCAACAAAATCAGGAAAGCAAGGGTAGGTCAGAAATAGGTTTTTGCTGTCTTGGGGGATTATAAAACTCTGTCTTGTTTCCTGCCTGTAAGGCCACTCCATACTGACTCTCCAGCTTTGCACAGCAGTCAGGGAGTACAAACCACCAGCCTCCTTAGGGACCTGCAGCTCCAGCAGTGCCAAGGCACAGCTTGCTGAAATAGAGGGAGCAGATCCACCCACCTATCCTGGTACCTCAGAATTCTTATCATGCCACGTTAATGATGGCGTTTACTCCTTACTCATTCATTTCCAGGAACATCCATCCCCTGAATATAACATGCTATCAGGAAACTTTCCCATGGAATAGCCTTTGTTGCCTGTATTTCTGTAATGCTGGAGGTTCACTGACTGTAACACTGGCCCAGGACAGAGAGGAACAGCTAAATGGGCCCACAAATGTCTTCTGTGCATGGAGCTAAAGACTCATGAGGAGAGGAGAGCCCTGGGCTTTGGTTTTGGTCACTGAGGGTGTGAACACACAGTAACTCTGCTGGACTCAGCATGGACTATTAGTCATGTAAAACAACAAATTTTGTCCTTTAATTTTTTATTATTTTTTTTTAAACTTGCTCTTCTCTGAACTGTGTCAAATTTGCCAATATTAGGAATTTGGTGTTTGGTCCCAATGCCAGATACAGCCATAACAGATTCACAGAATTGTCAAGCTCAGATAAAAACCTCAAGGTCAGAAGAGCTGATTACTGCCTTACTCCATAAGATAATGGCTTTTGCACAAGCAGCCTCAAAACTTTAGTTATGGGGATTTTCTTTGCATCCCATTTTATGTGCCAGAATGATCTCTCTGGAAACACCCCTATGTTTCCACCAGTCTTACTTCTGCATAAGTTTATTTTCCCTATGTTTCCTACTAAATAGATTGCTCTCAGATTTATTTTCTCCACAGCTTCCTTGCTTGCCTTCTTCTCTCCCTCCTGTGTTATTTTTCTTTTTAGTAACACGTCTGTCACCATGATCCCATCTCCCAGCTGAAGACAGCAGCAGAATTCATGACCAAGATCAAGTAATGATCTTGAAAATTTTTTATTTCTTTTAAAACCAGCTCTGCAAGTTGAAAACCTGGATCTATACTGATCTCTTCAGTGACTCACTATACTATACTCTATATACATAGAAAGCATTTTTAGCCCAGCAGCAGTACCTCTCTCCAAGACAACTTTGCATTCATTACCTAAGCAGGTTTTATTGCAAGACACTGTGATTCTACACTTCCCTAAAATCCAAGTACTCTGATAAAAAAGTAAAGGTTTGCCAGACAGGATGAACTTTTTGTAAACCTGTACCGTTGATTTGCATTATTTAAATAAAAGTAAAAATCTGTCAAGAAAATCCACTTCAGATATGGCAGGCCAGAACAGATCAATTGCTGCAATTGCAACAATTTGCTGCCAAAAAAAAGAATTTGCAATTCTTTTGTTGAACTTGAAGATGGACTATGCTGCTTTCCTCTGCTCCTTCACTGCCTCCCATCAAAGGCTTATGTTTATTAAACTGTTCCCTAAACAACCTGGGATGTGCAGTAACTTCTTATCTCTGCATGTTCACATTCTCCTAACACAGTTATTGAGACTGGGTCTTTCTGACCTGACTCCACATATTTTTCTTGGCACAGGATTTATTTTTTAAGGGGATCGCTATTTCAGCCAATTTTTGCATCATTAACCACCTCCTCCTCTCTATTTATTTATAATTTAATAAACCACTAATTTCCCAATCAAGGAATAAGGCAAGTTTTGGCTAAAAGCCAAATTCAGACAAAATCCCAGCAGTAATACAAATAGCTACATGGAGCCATTTTTAGAAGAAAGAATGTCAGTATTAAATATCAGTTAGAAGCTGTGAACTGCAGGTAACTGATAAAGGAGGCAAAAGATATCAGGAAAGTTACTGCTGGCAGATTGGAAGCCAAAGACAAATGCTTAAGCGAGGATGCGATAACAGAATTTCTAACAATTGTCTGTTACCTGACTGCAGAGTGTAAAATTGCTGATAAGAGACAACTGAGAAAAGAAAAAAATATTCAGCAAGTGGTTTAACTCTGGATTTGGAGCACTTCAGCACAGCAATATGGAGAAGGAGGATTCACCTCCTGTGAGGTCTATGTGCACATGTAAATTCCCAAAGACTTAACCAAATGTCAGTACATGATTAACATGTCCTAAAAAGCTAAGAAATTCAAGAGAACTGACATGGTAAACACAGGGGGAGTTTTAGAAAGAAAAAGTGGCTTACCCTGCCAATTTTCATCCAGGGAGCCTGAAATCAGCACAGGCAAAAAGAATGGAGAAGTTGATAGATGATTTAGCTGAAAGGCAAAGAAAGAACAGAAGTCTGAAAATAAAACTAATGCCAATCAAGAATATTTTATAGAAAAGAGAGTTTGATAAGCAAATCTGCAATCAATTGGAGAGATGGTTGGCAAATGCAATGTGCAAACTCTGGGTATGTATTTGGCTGTGCACAATGCAACATTCCACATGCAAACTGCAATTACAACACATCAATAAAGGCATGTTTTAGGCAAAACTTAGTTATTTGAGATCTGTAGAAGAGTCTAGAGAGGATGCACTGACAAAACAGAAAGAAACTAAATATATCACTTTCATCTGACTAGATGAACAGACAGCCATGAAGGCAGGTGGTTCTCTCTTCATGTGGTGGAGGTGCAATATCAAGACCAATTCTTGTGTGAATAATTAAAATGCATATCAGTTTGGAGGAACTTTTTGGGAGGGTAAAACAGAATACCAGAAGTAAAGGGATAGACAAAATCCTTCTAACAATTAATTTACAGCCTGATTGGTTATCAAAATGTATTAAGATGAGCCAATTAGAAAAAAAAATAACTTCACTGAGTGAAAACAGCTCAGGTGAATAGACCCTTTCAGGCAGCAGAGAAAGGCATACTTACAGTCTGTGCCTGAAAGGCAAAGCCAGAAACTGAGAAATAAAAGACACATTTTGAACAGAGAGGATGATTAATTTTAGGACAAGCTACCACGGGAAGTGGTGAATTCTCATATGATTCGGGTCAGCAGAAGGTGGGATCCATCAGTCAGTGCCACATGATGGATCTGATTAAATCATTTGCAAACCATTCCAGGCTCTGAGGTCTGTGCATTGCAGGAGAAGCCCCGTGCTGAGCTGCACCATCTGACCCAGAAACCTGCGACAGGGCAATGTCTCTGGTCAGCTGCACATTGCAACCTCGCTCTTCCTTGCTACCTCTCACAGAATGGATTGCTCCCTCCTAAAGTGCCCATCCTGGCAACACAGGGGCTTAAGAGATGAACAGAGCTTGCTTTGAATTGGAGGGAAACTCATATACATACCTTACCAGCAGGGAAACACATACTTTACAAGGTAAACCGCACCTAAGACTTTTTCCCTTCCCTCTCTTTTCAAATCAATCAGGCCCTGTAAGTTTGACTCTATATGCACCTCTCTTGCTTTCTGTCAAATTAAAAAATTCAATTCTAGGTGAATGTACAATCTCTTCCATTCAGGACTGGTGCTGGCAAAGCATGGGAAGACGGGAAGTTGCTACTGGCAACATGAAGATGGGCTGCAGCCACACAAATTCAACGGGATTCCCACATGATGACAGAGCTCAGATGCCATCAAGAGTTTGGGAATTTGGGTCATTTTGCTGTGAAAGGTTTGCTACAACTCAGTCAGGAAAGAGCAGCCACCATCAACCCAGGGAACCCTCTGCCTGCAAGAGACACTGGGCACACCACTATTGCTCTCCTGTCCCTTCTCCTGCCCAAGCTCAGGTCCACACTCCGCCCTTGACTTCCCTATTCATTGTCTTTTCACATGTTATGGAAGAGCCTGGTTGTCCCACAGACCCTGAATGAGGCTGGGAACCAGTGAGATTCACAGGTCTTAGACCCACAACTCAAAATCTGAACAAAGATTTTATACTTGCTCAGAATTTGGGCTTTGCCAGATCTGAGCACAGAGACCACCAGTTTTCCAGCCTGCCCATTACATTTCCTAAGCCAGCTCCATATTCATGGGGAGAAATAAATAAGAAAGAAGAGCTGGGAGAGATGAACTTTGTAACAAGCCACATTGGTGTAGGGAAGCAGAGAAAGGTAAGTAGAGTTTATTTTATCAGCACTGCACAGGAAGTCTCAGTCCCAAAAATTGCTCTCATCCCAGCCAGCAGTCCATGTTATTTCTGGCACCTTTGTAAATTGATTTGCAAAAAAACCCTTAGGAGTCCCTTGGTATCTCTCAGCTCCCTCCACATCAAGTATTTCACTGCAAACCAGAGCTATTCCTGCACTGTCAGGTTGAAGCAGCTCTCAGGGGCTCCCAGCACTGCAGCCAGCACAGACACATCAAATCCAAAATTCAAATTCTGAATTCAAAAGGCTGCCTCTGGGCACAGCCAGCTTGGAAAATAGGGTTTGTCACTGGCTCTGCCCAAACTGAGGAAATTAAAGCCAGCTCAGCATGCAGATAGAGGGACTTTGTACCTTCTGTACTGGTCTAGTTTAAGAGGAATATCCTGAGAAAGACCCTGCTGCCTTGTTTCCCTGTGAGAGACCTGTCTCGTTTCATTCATGCTATATTAAACCTGATTAAGAGGCAATAATTTAATTTTCTTTAGCTCTTGTCTTCCAAAAAAATGGTGATTCTGCATTCTGGGGTGAAAGACACGTTTTTAAGACTTGGTTGCAAATTTTGTTTCAAGAACTTGCAAATCATTCATCGATTCTTCTTGTTCAGAGGGATAATCTGTTTAATTCACAATCTCCTAAATCTGATTTTCAGATATAAAAACTGGAATTCGGGGGTCAGACTGGGGCCCACCGGTTTGATGGACCCGTAGAGGGCACCAGACACTCATTTTTCAGTGCACTGGCCAGGTGCTTATCCTGTCCATAGTAACTGTACACAGAGCTCCGGACTCCTGGGATAAGGAGTGGGAGCTCCATGGAAATAGAATATTTTCGTTCTAATCTGAACTGTTGGAATGGTGGGTATTTCAGTTTCCTGCCTCTTCCAAATTAAATATTGAAATAAAATGTTGGCTTGATCTGAAATTACTTTCTCAAGTATCTGGTGAAATGGGGGAAAAATCAGCTAAAATATTTTCTTTTCCATTGCAAGATTTCAAACAAGAAATAAAAAATAATCTTTGACATGAAAAGTCTCTTCACATGGGAAAACACAAGCATTCAATTTGGAAACAAAAAGAACTGTTTTGACTTCTCAGGGTTTTTTCCATTTACAACAGAAAATGAAATTAATTTACAGTTTGGTGTCACTGAATCTGCATTTTTCACCAAAAAGTTCAAACAGGACACTTCCTTCTCCCCCTCCAGCCCCAGTTGTCTCCAATCAGGGCTCTCTGGAGGAAGTGTTGCAGTGGCCTTTGTAAAGATCACACCCTGAGAATCCCATTTCGCTATTTACTCACAGGCAGCGCTAAATGAGAGGTAAATGAACGGGAAGAAAACACCCCCCGAAGTGACTCAGTGTCATGTGAGAAGTGTGCTGTCTGCCAGAACCACAAGTCCTGCTGCATTATCACGGTGGTTTATTTAATCTGTGAGTGAACTCTTGATATCATCTAACACATCTGCTCCCATCTTCCTGCCCGTGGATCTCTGTCCTTTGCAGCGTTTACCTCCACATCTGATGGGGCAAAGGGGCTCAGGCAGTCCCACCCCAGCACCAGCCTGGCCACCCTGTGGGTCAGGGCACCTGGAGCACCTACCAAGACTGAAATACTACACAGAGCTGCTCGAGGGTTTGCACAAAAGTGGATGTGGCCACTTAACAGATGGGATCTAGGAAGTTGCTCTCAGTAAACCTAAATAAATTTGCAAAAGGGAGGGCAGGCACACCAGACTTGGAAGTAAGATTATGATCAAAATATTGAGGCAATTACCCTCCCTTGGTAACTCTCCAAACTGGCATCCTCAATTCCAGACCCTTCAAGTCTCTTAAAGTTTGGAAACTTTCTTAGTTCAGGCTTCTCTATTTTCACCAACCTTTACTCCCACTCGTCTCCCATCCTTCAAACAGCTTTTCACTTCTTGCAGCACGGAGGATGCAGCATTCACAAGTTTTCAATCAACTTTAGTGGAGTTGGATTAAGCCCAAATTCCTGCAGCAACTGGAATTCAGGTATCTTTCTAAGACCACTTATTTCTTATTGCCTAGGACAGACTCTGCTCTGCACTCCTTCCCTATTTCTCTTCCTTCAGAGGTGAGATTATCCTTAAATAATGTTTCCCTGTTGTTTTGTGTAGCAAACACGGTGTTTCCTGCTTTATACATGGTTTGCATTCTGTGCACATGGCCTAAGAGATCAGTTGTTCTGCCTCAGGGGGCAATTAATCCCCAGCACTGTAATCTGCACAGAGGCATTTAATCTTTCAGGAAAGATGCACCTGAAAGGAACTTTCTGAGAAGCAAACTGGCTGATAGAAGCCACTGAGTAAAGCCAACAGTTTAGCCAGAGGCAGGGAATCTCCTTTCTGCTCTGATCAAGTTTCCCCAGCAATTAAATGCGGAGCCTTCCAACACAAGTGTTTTTCTAAGGCTGATGAGCAAAACTCTCAGGGATTCAATTTCAGCACCTTCTCACAGGTCCCTGTTGCGTAACTCAGCTTCCCCCATGAGAGGGTCTGGTTTTGCTCCCCCTGGTTGGGAGAATCTTGCCTGGTATTGGCCTCAGCCCTCATATAGAAGTCCTATATAGTGGATTTGCAGGGCAGAGACTTCCTGTTGCACAAAATCCAAGCAAACAGAGGTCCTAATCTCTCCTTTGGCTTTGGAAGTGCAACTAAGGCCACAGTCATTTGAAAGCACTTTGATGAGGTAATTACAGGGTGATGCATCCTTCATTTTGTCACCTTGCTCTGCACCAAGATATTCTGGATTACTTTTTCAGACTTTTCAACTTCAGGATATTCAGATCTTTCTAAGGGAGCCAATATCAAAACTTTTGCCAGGGATTTCTCTGGGACTTGGCTGAAATTCTAAAGCTCTCTATTTCTAATTTGGCTTCCACGACATCTTTTCCGTTTAGGCTGTTTCTACCTGTATCCTGAAATAGCTCTACCTTTTTTTGCATACAGGGTTAGTTGAGGACAATGGGAAACAACACAGGAATGCTAATTTTAAAGCAGTAGTGGACAGCCACTACAGCCTGCACTTCAGTGCCCAGATATGAAGAGAACAGTCAGATGTGGACCTCATCCTTACCTGCAACACATTCTCTGCACACCCAGCAACGCTTCACAGCCATTCAGAACTTAGATTTATGATTTAGGAGATTTGTCCAATTTAACTCGCTGCTGGCACTCCATGTTGGGAACCACCACACTATGAGATCCCTCAAAAGAGATGACTCATCCACCTTTCATTGGTTTCCCTGTTTCCATTTATTTTGCTTTGGCCTCAATCAGAAATTTTCATGTTTTTGCTCAGCTACAGACTCTCAAGCATGGGTGGAAAGGGAAGGCAGGTAGCCTTGCTTTCCTGACTTATCCATGCTCAGCACATCCTTTTGTTCCCAGTCCACCAGAGCCACAGGCACTGCCTTCAGGCCAGCATGGCCCAGCACCGTCTCACACAGCTCCTCTCCAGTGCTGGCTCAGCTGAGGGCAAGGAACAACACTCCTTGTTCTGGGATAAACCAGCTCCATTTGCAAGGTCTGGTGCCTTTCCTTTGCCTTCCCTCACCTACAGAGCAGGTCTGCCAGGAGTGCAGGTGCAGGCAGCCCTTCACTGCAAGAGGTGAGGCTCACAGGTCAGCAGCACACATCAAAAGGGCCACATAAAGACCCACATTCAGGGCTGTGTTTTCAAACCCAGAACACAGGCAGATGGATAAAAAAGACATTAAGCAGATAATAAGTTTTAGGCAAACATTTCTTCTGAAAATGGCTCCCTGAAAGCCCATAGACTTTTCCTGCCAAAAATGAGGTTCTTGCTCGAGGCTAAGGGATGTCTGTAATGCATATCACATATGAATATGTTCAGAATAAGGGGTCTTTAATTCAGCAACCAGTGCTGGACAAGTATAGGATGAGGTCAGTCTTAACTAAACTAAAGTTAAATCACTTTTGAACTGGTATCAGACAAAAGCTCATCTTCTAGCAAAAGCAGAAGGAAAAAAAAAAGGCAAAACGAATTTATGAGTCAGGAAGTTGAAATAGGTTATTCAGTCACAATGTCCTGCAGCCACATTTCCCCCCCAGTAAAATGGGTTTGAAGTCTGGAATCTCATTAAATATTTGTGACAATGAGCTCAGCAGTATGGACACAGAGGAGTCTCCTTGTCAGACCAGTGTTTTCCATGGAGTCCCACCCGTCTCCAGTCTCAGATCACTGCTGTACCTCCTTGGACAATGTCAGGGAGTAATCCCTGCTGCATAAGAAGTGTCCCCTTCACCGTCCTTCTCTGCATTCCTGTGCTTAGTGGTTTGGGTTTTTTTAATTGTATTTTGACCCATTCTTTAATTTATTATCTCTATAATTGGTTATTTCCCCTCAGTTTCTTCTTCTTTAAACTTTCTTTGTAAAGTACTACTCTTAGGTTTTGTAGGGATGGGAATGAAGGGTGACAGTTCTAAATGGGAGCAACACATGTCTTGAGGAAAATAATAAGAACAGAGAACATATACAGCAACACTTCTGAAACCACCCAGCCTGCAAGGATTCCCTGAACCAGGCTTGGTTGCTTTGTATTTAATAGCTCTATTTAGATTTTTTTTTCCCCATGGACTTGTCCAGTCATTCTTTGATCCCTTGGAGGATTTTAGCAAGGACAATTTCCCCCAACAAAGCGTTCCAGACCTTTCCTGTGAACTGGTTGTTCTTGAAAAGATCTCCTGATGCCACATTACACTTCTCAAATGTTTAGTAGTTGAATTCCTGCTAGGCTCTTAGATAAATCTAATATGCACACTATGAGTATGATATACCTGTATCCTGAACTCCAGCAGTAAGATATTTCAGGTGAAAGTTGACCTAAATGTAATTACTGGTGTCCGTATTATATTATAGTATATTTTTTTAATCATCTGAAGGAAAATTACCTGAGTTTACAAGAAGAAATATAACTGAATATCTATGAAGAACTGGTAACATGTTAAAAGTCTGTAGGTTTGCATCAACATCAACAGGTATTAGCTGCACTGAGAAAGTCTGAGAGGACCCTAAGAAAATATTAGGACAACTCCAGTTCCAGAAAGCTCTTGCCACAAAATAGGCAACAAAATGAAAGCATAAAGAAAATAAAAGGAAATAAAGAGGGCTTAAGTGTACATTTACCTGACTGACCCCTCTCCTCATCTCCCAGTATTGTGAACGGCAAGAAATGAAAAAAAACCTATTTATTGCCTCCAAAATAAAGCAGAATGCTAGCAAGCGTCAATTTGAGCTTTAGGCAGAGTCTTCCATGGCTCTTTTATTTTAGTTGCTCTGCTCGTTGGTAAAAGATACCTTCAGGAGCTCCTCCCCAGCACACTGTCCTTAGGGATGCCGGGGAAGAACAATGCAGTGATTTTTATCAGTGGCATTGCAACTGTAGGGAAGGATTGGCTGCCCTGGCAAACAGGAGGAGTGTCCTGCACCTCAGCCCTGAATGAGTCAGTGCAAAGGCAGACTGTAAATCACTGCACCCGGTGTTGCACAACTGGCTGCTGGGGAGGCAGGAATACAGCCCCCGGGGAAAAGGAGCAGCCAAACAGCCTGAAAAGTAAAAGTCACCTGCAGGGACTACAATCCAGAAACCCCAAACTGAACTCCGCAAGATTTTCATCAGGGTTTCCAAAGGAGAGGTTAGCAAACTGTGGATTGAAACGTGAAATCATTGGGCAAACTGAGTGAACCACAAAATGAGTAACTTCCTCCGTGAGCTCCCCCCGGAGGGGTCGGGATTGCTCCAAGGTGCACGGCCTCTGTGATGTAAATTGTCTTGAACCCTAAGAGGTTTTGCAGATTTACATGATAAGGAACCGTTTTCTCCCCCAGCTATTAAGCACGATGTGGGGGAGAGATTGAGTGGGAAGGAAAGAAGAAAAGCAGAAGCAGAAAGCTGGAGGGAGGCTGTAGGGAAAGAAGATTCTTGCAATACACTGATAGATGAGATTGGAAGTCAGTGGGGTAAAGACAGCAAGAGCAGGATTTGGGCAGGATTATTGCAAAAGGAACTGCAAATGGATATTGCACCTGGCACTGCTCAGTCCTGATGCCAATCTACCAAAATGTGCTTTCACCCATGGTACCCATGTACAGAGAGTTATCAGGCAGTCATGGAACAAAGCAAACAAAGTCCTGATTGTCTAAAACATTTGTCCAAATATCAGAAATCATAAGTCCAGGTGATTCTGGAGCTAGTGATAATGTCTTTGGATTTAAAAGGACTTGGTGGATTTTTTTCCATGAATTTTGCCCAAATTTTTTGCCCTTACATGAACCTTTCACTTCTATGGAACTACATGGCAAGGAGTTCCATTATTTAATCAAACATTTAATTAAGCAGAGGTGTCTCCATCATGCAGGCATGGTGCTTTGGACAGATCCCTCAATGCAGGAAGAGTTGTGGGAGTTGTCTGAGAGAACTCAATGATCTTTTGAGTCTGGATAACCAAGAAAAAAGGGCTACAGTGACTTCCAGGGACTGGAAAGTTCAGGGAAGCAGAACAGAAGTTCTTCATAGGAACAAGAGCAGTCAGGGGAACAGAGTACACAAGTAAAGCATTAGGAGTTGGAGACCATTTCCAGACACTTCATATATCCATAGAAACAGATGAATCAGCACGAGACCACATCTACAAATGCAGTGGTGATGTGAGGATGGAGAAGAATCTGTGCCTCAGGCTCTCTGCCCACAAAGGAGAAACAAGTCAAGCCTGGGAGCATGGAGTGGCTGAAAGGGTAAGATGAAGACAGGAGATAAATGGATGTAGGGAACTACTAACATTCAATGAGGGGAAAAGGAGCAGGAGGTTGACATGGAAGTGATTTCTCTGTGTCTGAAGGAAATTTTCAATTCTTTCAAGGGAACATTTTTCACCTCCTCTTCCTCCAGGTCTTGTCACAATAGAAAGCTTTATTCTGTTCATGTTCTCAATGGTCCAACTCCCTCCAGATCAGCAAACTTACAAAAATGGAAGTCAGCAGAACGTATTTCAGGGCTGGAAGAAGAAAACTCCTTCATCATGAGTCCCTCGGTGCAGCATGTGAGAAGGCTCTTTCCTTTAGCCTTGGAGAGGATATCAAATTGCTTTTAATGTTGCATCTATCAATGCTGGGCCACAAGACATTTGTTTGCTCCAGGTGTCATGAGAGCTGAAAAATCTTTTTGCAGGGAATGATATTATCCCTCTAAAGCCTTATCTTAAGGAAAACATACACGATCTTGCAGGGAAGCCTCTCCTGGTTGCACTTTAACCGAACAGGAGGTTCCTTTCCTGACATTTCTGTTAGCACAGGAATATCTGCACACACACATCCACACAGCACTTTAGCAACCAAAGAATGCAAAGCCCTCCTCAGAAGGATTGAGGGAGGGAGGCAGCCAGGGGAAGAAGGCTTCCCATGCCATTCCAGCTTTGAGATATCCCTGCAACGAAGGGGCAATTACACAAAAGCCAAATATGTTGGTTCTGAGCTGCTGCCAGCTGGAGATCTCTGTGTCAGCAGGGCTGACCCACACCATCCTCCAGCCACCACCCTGGAGTATCTCACTGCCCATCTGCTGGCCTGAGGATCCTAAACCTTGCTCTGAAAGAAACCTTGCTGGGCTTTTTACAGGGCAGTAGAGTGTGGTGCTGTGGGCCATGGCCTTGGGAATGGCACCGAGAAAGCAGCTCCTGCCTTGCTGACGCTGCCGGAGACAGAAGGGATGGATTCTGTACTCTGAGATAGGGACAGAAGAGGTTCAAATTACTGGCAGATTTTGGAAAGCTTTTTAAGTGGTATCTTCAAAGGGTATGTTACTTGTCCTAACTCTGGTGGTGTCAAAGAATATTTCAAAGGGGGTATTGTTTGAGCACTTTCAGATGTCTCACCTTTAATGTCTCTGAGCTTCTGCTCCTCCAGTATAAATGGAATTGCCTGCCTTGCATGTGATTTACTCTATAGGGGAAACTTTTACCCTCTGGAAGACTCCCACAGCCCCTGAGATTGTAAGAAGCAGGATAAATAATCACACCAAGAGTGTCTCTTGAAGTCTAAATGTTGTGGTTGTTAAAAATTGAATTCTTAGGTTGTTAGCACAGTTCTGCAATAAACTGCTGAATTCCCTTATGCCATTATTCTCTCTGTTACTGTTTATGTTTTCCAGTATTTGTTTTCTATGGAAGAACTTTTTTCAAAACACATTTTCATTTTAAAATGGTCACTGTTTTTACCCATTGCTATCTTATTTCATCCTAAAGAAAACAAAAATTTAAGTAGAAATATGATTGTGGCTTGCAAGAAAATCTCTGAAGTCAAGATACAATGTATGAGTAAAAAGGTCGATGTCACTATCATGTTTCCAGCTCATCTGGGCACAGTTATCTCTGCCTGGGTTTGTACAGCAGCTCACTCAGTGCTAGAGCTTGTCTGAGGTTTGTGGGCTTCCCTTTTAGACAAACAGAAGTAGTAATACAAAATCCAGCAGCATGAGTTCCGCCCTGTTGCCAAGGACCCCCACTCCTCATCCCTTCCAAGCCCTGAGGAAATCCATCGATTACATGCTGCTTTTTGGAAGTCAGCAGTTTTGGGTGGTTTTGAACTGGGGGGCCTCTTCTAAAGCAAACATAAATCAGCACATATGTATACACCCTCCTGCACACACAAACTCCATCCATCATTTTAATAAAACCTACCAAAACAAGGAGTCCACTTCTCTCAGAGAATTCACCTCCATAAGATGAAGAGAGCAAACAGTGTCAGAGACACAACTCACCTCTACTACCAGAAGTCTAAAATTTTGTGGTTCATAAGGATGGCAGAAAAACATGGCTATAAAGCCAGCACATGGAAGCAAGAGTGTTTGCGTGGTTAATGTGGCTAAATAAGGAACAGTCAGTGTTAAAAGGCAACAGGGATAAAAAACATAAAGAAAATTCTGGCCTTTAGAATATTTGAAAGAGACTGTGGCATCTCAGAACAAATGCTTCTGCCATCTCTGCTTCCTACTTGAATATCTTGCTGGAAAACAGGAGGTGGGGTATCAGGCAGAGGGAAATGTGTCATTTACTGGCACTGCTTCCTTCCCCAGCACTCCCACAGCTGCTGTGGTTTTACTCACAGGCCCACTGAAGGTCAGAGGAATCCCATACCCAGTCTGGAAACACCAGTAAGGAATGAAGCAAACAAAACCTGCCCCTGAGCTCAGCCAGTGGGCTATAAGCAGAGTTATGTGGCCACTGCACAACAGCACAGACTACTTCTGTTCCTGCCCAACAGCATCTTACCTCATCCATCAGCCCAGGCTTGGACTGCAACATGACTGCAAACTTCTAGCCACAGTATTTTTCACTTTTTGGGTCAGGTTTCTTTTAGGGGTAGCTGACTGTACCCTCAAAAAAAAGGGCGCCAAAATATTTGTTGCATTTTTACATCCCAAATCTGAATCAGATCAGCATTCTCCAACATTCCAACCCTTCTCTCAGTGCTGTACTGTGGCACTGATCCCTTTCCTAGAGATACTATGACAAGACAGCAGTTTGTGACTGGCTCCTCTTTCTGAGGGATTAGAAAGAGCTCCATTTCTTTGCATTGTGACAGAATATTTTGCCTTGGGCTTTCTGGTTTTTGGTGCAATCCCAAGGCTAAGCACTACTTGAAAAACAGAAACAACAAAAACGTATTTTCTGGCATTCATTTCTAGAAGAAATGAGAAGAGCCCAATTTAATATGCATGACTTCAATAGGTCCAGTAAAATCTATTCCTTGTATACAACCTAATGCTCTTGCCATAAATTCAGATTTGCTCATGACCACAACAAAGCCCTTCAATGGTTGAGGAAGATCATTACAGGATTTTCCTTGTTATTACAGCCCAGCAGAGAAAGCGGTTTCAGCACAGCTGAC
Organism: Zonotrichia leucophrys gambelii; assembly: GCF_028769735.1. Classification (NCBI taxonomy): domain Eukaryota; kingdom Metazoa; phylum Chordata; class Aves; order Passeriformes; family Passerellidae; genus Zonotrichia; species Zonotrichia leucophrys. The sequence goes on along the minus strand of NC_088178.1, from coordinate 23,065,438 downwards.
AGAAGTTTCCATCTAGCAAACTCTGCAGATGGGTCACAGGCTTCCAAAAAGTGCATCAGTCAGAGATGGATTGGATTAAAGATAATCTGCAATGTGAAATCCTGTTAGAAAAGGGGTTTCCACTGCTTCCAGAGCTGAAACTCTCCTGGACTGAAAAAAGGCAGCTGATGTTTGTTTTTACAGCTGTGCAGAGTGAGAGGTGTGTGTGTGCGTGCTGGGGAACAACACATATGGTGGCCATGTGACACGACCCACAACCAGATGAAAGAAAACTGTCCAATATCTCCAGCAGCGTGGTTCAAATTCCACTTCAGCCAAATTGGCGGGCGTGACAAATGTCAGCTAGTCCTTCTTCCCTACGTTGATTTAGGAAGCAAAGTACTCCGTTTGATCACCTGCATGCTGTGGTTTTCATCTACTCCTAAAATTTTTGGGACACCAAATAGGGAAAAGCTGCTGGTTGTTAAATCATATCATTGCTTCTCCAGTTCAGGTTTCTTACTCTTCCTCCTCCCTTTTTAAAAATGGTGGGTTTTTTCCTTCAAGGTTTATGCCGTTGTGGCAGCTCAGGGAAATGAAAGTCTGTGTTCCTGCAGAAGAGGAGGGTGATGCAGCATCAGAAAATTCACCATCAGGGGACAGGACAGAAGCCCAGACTGGAGCAGAAGGAATCTGACATAAAGCAGACAGGTACAGAAAGGGAATGGACAAATTCAGGGAAGAGAAATCCATCTGCAGCTATTAACCAAAAAAGTGACCTCTGCTCTCAGACCTCTGCTGTAAAGGATTGAGGGGAAATAATTGTCTGTATTACCACTAATTCTGAGTGATAGACAGATGGACAGGCTTAGGGGTCTGCCTGATCCACCGCTGCCATTGGAGATGGAGCCTCTTTACCAACTGCTACATACAAACTGCACCCATACAAATAATTATGGTCTTCTTTTACTTTCATCAGTAATACTGATGATTCCTTCATGCCCATATAGGACTCCCAAATATTACTGTGTCAAGAGGAAAAGATGGCTCCTCCTGCCAACCAATCCATGGATGACTTAAGTGCTGAGACATACCAACACCAATAGCACACACCCTTTTACCATGTTTTATCTTAGGTCAGTTTTACTATTGAGAGTCCTTGCTGTGTTTATTCCTTCTCCCTTTCTGCCTATGATTGGTCACAAATGGTTCATGCTGTTGCAAGATGCTTGGGAGTGGCAGCATCAATCCTGTTCTACTGAGGTGGGAATTTAGTGAGTTACAGTTCAAACCTTTCTTCTGTAACTGGCCTTGTTTGTGGCTATGAACAGATCTGTTCTCTTCTGGTGCTTGGCCTGACCCAGGCATACCCACATTATTCAGGTGCCCAACAAACAGTGGCTGCTCAGAGTCTGGGGTCAGCTGTGGTTCATGAGGCATCACACAATAAAGACTCAGTGCTGGACAGGTCCTTCTGCTCCTGCAGGAACCCACTTTGCATCAGTGGTAACTCCACTGAGTTATAAAGCTGGTAAGATTCAATCTGTAGCTTCACTTCAATTTCTAAAACTGACCTAGGAAACTCCTTCAAGTACAATATATTTTCATGAAGTTCCAAATGGACTTGCCAGCAACACCAGGAAAGGCGTGAGGACTGTTTTGCTTCCCAGTCTGTTAATGTAAAATATAGAAATACAATTGTCTCAGCAAGAGAAGGATCTAAAGATGCTCATTGAGAACAGATTATATAGTCCAAGCTGAGGAGACACTCCCTCTCAGTTTGATTGTCAAAGCTTTCTATGAACAAACAATCCAGCAAAAGCCCTGACTGAGAATCTGGAGAAGCTTGTTGAGTAATTGTGGAGTGACTTTCCCAGGAGCTGCTCTGTTTGCATGTGTCCCAAAATACTCAGGGCAGAAATCTTAACAGCAGGATCAGTGGAATTAAATGAGATTAATATTTCACACTGATGATGGTAGAAAGTGCCTTGGTTCTTCCAAATCTCTGCTTTGAGGTGACCTCAGAAACAAATGGTTTTGTGGATTGTCCAGCAGTTAATGTCCCTGTCTTGAATGAAACCTGTCCACGCAGGAACCCCTTAGGCTTTATTCGAATTCTTAAGCTGACTCTGTAAATGAGCAGAAAACCACCTATAATGAGTACTTGGTTAAATTAAAAATTACTTTTGTTGATCTGAAACCTTTTCCTACTCACTGAAGATTGGCATTACTAGAAATTTATTTATGTAAACTTGTCCACACAAGCTTTACATTAAATCCATTAGGGGAATAATCATACCTTTAATTCAATCAGCTTGCTTTGATTGCAAACCAACAACCATTAAGTGGCTGCAAATAGCCTATAGCTCTGTCAAAAATACCTTGTCCAGTTCTGCAGGGAGCTTTACTAGAAAACAAGAGTAACTGGAAACCTTGAGCAGTGGCAACCCAAGGAAAGATGCTAAAATGCTCCCTGCTCTTCTGGTCAAACAAAAAATTCCTTTTGCAACTGGTTGCTGAGCATCACATTAATAAGATATGCTTAAGAAACAAAGACTGTCCCTGAGAGTAAAGGGGGGGGGGGGGGGGAATAAATGACTCAACTATTTCCTTACTGCGATTTATTAGATTTTAAATGTGCTCATGTTGTACCCATCAGCCTCTCTGCTGCTATGGAGTCCGTGCCAGAATTATGACAAATGAGATTTTTCTACTCGCTACAAATTTTATCTGAATTATCTACCATGTTAGAGGTCATGGGTATAACACTTCATTTTTCTCAGTACCATAGATATACTGAATGTGGATGCCAGGTCATGAACTATTTCACAGGCTTGCTATCATGAACTCATGTGAAAAAAAACATAGTGCACAATTAGGCTTATCTTCAAGAGTTCCCGAAAATGAAGTCCAGTCTATCCTGATTTATCTGATCTTTCCTATGAACTGGAATGAGGATAGTGTGGGGGCACAGAATTCACCCTGCACCATTGTAGCAGAATGAAAGGAACAATAATATCAAGGACAAGGACAACAGGAATGGTGAGCAGCACCTGGGGAGTGGAGCCCTGACAGGACTTAAAACAATCTGGCTTTTGAAAGAAATTGTCTTCTTCTAAAGAATGACTTGGTAAATACAAAGCACATGCTGAGTAGCCACTGACCCTCACAGAGGAATCTGCCACCCGTGTAGAGACAGAGCTCGAGGCAAAGCTTTCTGCAGCTGTTCTTGACCCTTAGATAGCACTGGAATGACCAAGTTGGGAAAAAGCCCAGTTAATGTCTTCCTCTCAAAGGCAGTGATGGTGGGGCTTTGTCAATGTTTGGGGTTACAAATAACTCCAAAGCACTGAGAAAACAAAGCAAGAACATGTGAAATGTGGGATTATCCCAGATGTTGCACTTTAACTTCAGTTGGCAAAACCACGACCTGAGTAACCTAGTGAGATGGATTGCAGTGCAACTGGATGTATATTATCCATATTATTGGCCTAATATTTCAAGCTGATCTTCTGCTTACAGTTCATGTCAGCACATAGACTGGCTTATTCAACCTCTTGAAAACATCTTGCAGAGATAAAACACATGTGTATATATTATAATCTTTGGTAAGTCAGAGTCTTCTTTTAAGAAACAGTGACGTTTACAGGGGGGGACTGATCATTTTCAGATGTTTTGCTTAATTCAACTAAGCAGTTAGACAGATACTAACAACACAAGAACAATCCTAAACATTTTAGAGCCAGAATCTCTTCATCACCCTGGACCAGTCACTGATCTGCAGTCCTGTGAACTACATTTACACTTTAAGTTTTCTTGTCATAAATTGGAGCTTGGATGTGCCACCAGTTTTAAAACTTTCTGCAACACTGTCCCTTTGAGGTGCTCATTGAATTTGTAATTAAGCGAGACATCACTTCTTTGAGCTAAGACTTTTTCATCCCCATACAGTTTTAATTTTTTAATAGGTGGGAACCAGAAGTAGAGAAAGGGACAAGGGAAGATGCAAAGCTGAGCACAGCATTAGAGCAGAAACACTGGAGACACAGCGATCTGAACACACACTGGTTGCGTACATTGCCTGGTGAATAAAAGCTTCCAGCCCCCTGTAATACAACACCTGAAAAACCACTTGATATCCCAGAAGCTGGCCCCACTATGTAACAGGAGATTGCTTGTAAATTTAGAAAAGAAATTGCCAAGCTACTGAACTACCGTGGGAAACCTGCCAGGGCATCACCTTAAGGAAGGCAGTGCTGGCTACTGGGACTGTGGTTGCTTCTCATTAAATGCAAGAACAGCTTCTGGAATAAGACATTTCTCTGTAGTATTACTCTGGCAGCCCGGAATTAAGGAGTCAGAGGACAAGCCCTGCTCTCAGCTAGCAGGAACGTGACAGCCATTTTCTGGCCCCGCTTTCCCAGCTGCTGTTTGGAAAGGATCACCGGGCTTCCCCTTGCAGGGAATGACTTTAAAAAGCAGGTCTTTTGTCCATAGATCTTTCCTGTGCAGTTTATGCATGACAGCAAATCAACCATGGAGACTACATTAGTAAATATACTATGATGAGAGAAACTGTGAGGATATTTTGCTCATCAACCTTTGGGGCAAGACTGCTGACTGGTTTAAATGGCACAGATATGTTGATTTCTAAAGACTGCTACAAGTGGGGAAGCTCAGGTGATACTCAGACACCTCCATCCTGTTGATGACCATCCAGAATTCCATAGGGAACAGAAAGACAAGGACTCAACACTGCTGCATAAACCACCAAGGACAACCACTCTTCCCAATTGCCCCTAATTACAGTGGAAAAATCATTTTGATTTCAAGTGGCCTACTTCAGAATCAGGATGTGGCTGGCTGAGATTAGGGTGTGTAAATCTTCTCATATAAACTTCATTCCTTTGTGATGAATGTCATTTGATGAATGTCTCAGTTTTTATTTTTCTTTAAGGACTGACACAAAGATTGTAATTGCTCAGCAGTCAGGTTGACAAAACATCTCTTTTGCTCTCTTCATCTTAAAAGCTGTATTGTATTTAAATATTTAATGTTGACAAACACTGAGAATCAGCTGCAGAGAGCTACAGAGTAAAATACCAGAAATGAAAGATACTTATTTGCACTTTTTCCACAAGGTGAAATGAGCACTTATAGCAGTGACTTCCCTGGGCAATTTTGAGTGGGATAAACTGCACTCTGAAAAAGCCTGTTTCTTTCTGAGTTCAGTAATGTTTTCCAGAAGAACTGAGACATTTATCTGCTATTGAAGTTGAATTCTTAAACCATTAGAGGACTGCCAGTGCAGTATGCTTTATCTTTGCTCTTTTCAGGAGGACAAAGTTTTCCTCTCAGGGAAGAGCTATTTCTTTATGATATTTCAAATCCTTTCTAATAAATGATATGGATCCACATTCCCAGGATTGGAAGGATCTGCAGTGCAAATTCTTTGGAACTCCTGACTGTTCTCAAAAAACACTGAATTTTATGCTGTATGGACTCTATAGATATTGATGGAAATATAAATTCTTCTGTTAGCTGTCAATGATTCAGCTTAGCTTTGTCCTCATCATCTGAAGCAGCACAGAAATAGCAAAAAAGGAAGAGAAAGAATTCATTAAACAGACATAAATGCAAAGACAAAGTGTGACAGAGCTGGAAATTTGACAACTGAATGGTAGAGGTGGTTCCCAACAGCTTTCAGACACTTTCCTCCCTTTTCCTATACAACCTTTCTTTCCCTGTACAACCTTTGATCTAAAGCCCTGTGCAGAGTTACAGAAGAAAGGATATTTGCTGACTGTCCTGCTGTCGCCTTGAAGAGACAAGAAAGTTTCTCCAAAACGCTGCAATTACTCTGACAGAGCCACAAGTGCACTGTGCTCACTCTTCAAGTCCAGACACTGCTCTTGAAAACTATCTGGAGAGACATCCATCAACATGGCTGCAAACATTTGGATCTGCATAGGATAGCAGAGCCTGAATTTTATCACACACTGCAGGATGGCTGGTTAAGCTTATTTAAGTGTGGGATGAAAAAACACATTAATTAGTTAAAACAAAAGTGTTTAATGTTTTATATTTTATATTTTCTACAGATGACATGAATGTGACAGAGCAGCTGAAAGTTTGAGGCTTGTGCAAAATGCAGTGTGAGAAGCTTTCAAGACAATCTGCTCCAGAAGGTTTTCTGTGTTTCTGGCCATTTTCCTTGTCTCTTGCTCTCTTCTTTATCACACTAGGATAAAAGCAATTGTACAGTTGGAATTCTCTCTGCCAAGAGTAATAAAATATTACTTTTTCCTTTATTTCAGGATTTCTTTCCCAGAGGTTCTTTCTACTCCTGTGTGAGCCTGAAAATGTTATGACATGTATTTGCCATTTATTTTGAGACCTAAAATTGGATCTGGATACTAATTACCACGGTAACCTGTATACAATTTTACTAAATGGAATGGATGTTGTAGGGAAGACTCTTGGGTGAAGAGTGCAGTGTATGCATAGTTTGTGGTACTAAAAGGTACAGGAAAATCATGACTTGAAACTGAACCTTCAAACTTGTGCTAGAATGGAAGAGAACTACCAGCCCTATGGGCAGTAGTCTGACAGACACTACTGTTCTCTTAGCATATACTTTTTAAATTTAGCCCTTCTCTTTGTTCACTTAGTGCCCTCGTTTGCTGTGTTAACTTTAAACAATTTTCTGCCTTTTAACATCCCATTTGCACCCTTCCTCGTATTCAGTGGCACAGGATTTTCATTGGCACAGGTTTTCAGTGTGTTGCCACCATGCTAGGGAGGGCAATCCCAAGAAGCCATAGAGGCAACTTCTTGCTTTCCTTCAAAACTGCAAAGCATGAAAAAGCTTTGATAACAGACTGACGGACTGAGGCTGGTGCCACTTATGATGAGGCAACAAAGTAAGTTTATTTCATCAGCTGTATCCGCTGGTGTCTCTCATCTCACCCTTGAGCAGGAACTGCCTTTATGCACACTGCCTCTATCACATCACAGCAGCAGTTAGCTTTTCTCAGGACAAAGGCTTCTGAGAGTCCCAGCAAGGCAAACAAAAATTACATGTGCCCCCTCTCTTCCAGCACCTCTGGCTTTCTTCATTGCATCCTGCACCCACCAGCACACACAAGCCCTCAGAAACGCTGAAAGCACACAAAATTCTAAGAGCTATGTTGTAGCTGCTGGCAAGCACCAGCGCTTCAAAGGGAGCCTAAGTCACAGCCTCCATTTCTGTTACGCTCATAGTCCACCCTGGAAAATGTTTTTGATGTTGTTACAGGTTTTACCATGATGGCAAATTCCCTCCAGCATCAGAATGTCCTGTACCTTCTACTTTTAATGAAGTACTGCACTCCCAACACAGACGAGCGTTTTACACCAGTCCTGTCCCAGGACAAGGATGGCATCCTGTGACTCAACATCCTTGTAAGTTCTAAGTGGTCCAAGTGTGGCTTTCCATGTGAGAGCTGCTGGGTAATCCAAATTCCTAGCTGTGGCAGGAAATGAGCCAGCAGGGATCTCTGAGTCTGGAAAAGATGGGTTACTTTGAGACACTTCCCAGTGGGACTCTGAAGGGAGCCACTGTATCTTGCTGAGAAGCAGTCCTGTTTCATGAGAGGTGTATTTTGAGTCCTGTGGCTCTTGGCTATATGAAAATTTTGCTGTGAAGCAGAGAGGGTTGGAAAAGTAGGCCACTCCCTCAAAAAAGTCTTTTGCTAGTCTAGAAATATCATTAGATGTGAAATCACATTCTTAACTTATGCTGGCAGGTGATTAGGGCAGACCCAGCATGAGGCTGCCAATTGCAATATGTGAGAGTTTGTTCAAATAACTTGGGTAGGTTTCATTTCTTTAACAACACATTGCAACCCATGGGTCATGTGTCTGCCAGACTCCAGCACCTGAATCTGCATCCCTGACATCTGAGCAGCCACTGGCTGACATTTGACACTGCTCCACTGAGCTTACTAACTCTCACTACTTGTCCTGCTGAACTTTTCATGGCCACTCCATCCATTACAGCTACCCAAAGGGACAGGAAATCAATGCTGGTATCAAGCAAATGCAAATTCTGAGTCAGCCACAGGGAGCAAAGGAATCACAGCTTCCAAATATGGCAGCAGGCACAACGTGGAAGCAGAGAATTGTGGTCAACTCAGCCCTGAATATTTCTGGGCATTTTACCCAACACAGCAGGAGTGTCTTCAGATGAATGAACTGAGCTCCTGACACTGTGTGTATAAATTTTCAAGTGGGTTTTACTGTCTCCTTTCTCCAGAGGAAACAAGGGCCACGGTAGACACACACACACACACACAGAGAGAGAGAGACACACACATACCCTCCAAAAAAAATCAGCAACAGAAAAACACATAGACAGAAGTCCCCAAGATCAGCCTGTTGATGTAAACCATAATCAAAAACACATTCTAGTTTGTGGAAGGTTCTCTGGAGACATGCATGAATAAAAAAAGTATGCACACTTTCTGTCTGCTATTTTTAAACCTGAATTTTCAATGGATCCTCAAGGTCACCTAGGCTGAGCTTTGATAGATGCAATGTTTAAATGATTGGAAAGAGAACAGCAGGGCGGGATGTGGCAGCAATAAAATACCAGCATTCTCTTGTCAGGCCTTCAGAATTGCTCAGGAGTTGTGGTTGGATGATGCACTTTGTGGACCAGCCATCTGGTGGGAGAGTCCCTGGATTTAGGAGGATCTCTCAGATTATTGGTTTCTCCATGCTCCTCCCTGGATCAGGAAAGAAGATGTGGACAATCCACGGATGCTTTGTGCAAAAACAGCGTTTAATTGGTAACGCTCATGGTGAAGTGCTTCCACAGAGAGCACAGAAAAGCTTTGGAAATTATACTTGGTAGCTCTGTTATCCCACCAGCCCCTTCCACTTCTCCCTTGAGTCTGGATTTTACTGCTGCTGGGGTTACTACGAAGGTACAAGGCATAAACTCAAAGAATCCAATGATATCCCCATACAGTTGGCCTGCCTTTCTGGCCATGTTCAAATTCAGAAGGCTGAAAACATCTTCCCAGAGCTGTAAAATCCTCATTTTATGGACAGTGCTAGAAACTCTCCTTTTAGGCTATTTTCTTAATCGTCTGGATAATGTCTTTTTGCCATTCTGCATCTTTAATTAAAATGCCTGTGGAAAACTTGGGAGAAAATATTTCTGCTAGTAGTGACACTGATGTCACAAAATGCTTCACAGCCACCACTGCCACCACAAGGAAAATCAGTGGTGAAATACAGACCCAAAACGGAACCTTCCAAAATCCAAGCTAGCATACTGTCATGAAGAATTCTTTCCTCAGGACCAGTCTGATATTCTTTATAACTACCATAAAAGTTTAAAAAAAAAAAGTGGGAAAATTCCAACCTTCTTTAAAACTACAAAAGGCCTTTTTTTTTTTTTTTGGTTTTCAAATCTAGATCAAAAAGATTACTCTGTGATTTAAACATATTGTATTTTTGCAGACAGCAGTGAAAGCATTAAAATGAGAATATTTCTGTCCTGAATGTCTGTGAATTTACCATCTGCAGAGAGGAAAAGGCTCAGTTGCCTTTGCAGTTCACATACCAATGGCCTGCTTCTGCCTTGAACTAAGTTCTATTGGATTTCCACCACTGTTCAGTAAGGCTAATACTGTTCCCTAAATATCTATCCAACATGGAAAAAAATCAGTCAAAAATTTACTCAGTACAAAAGCAAATCTCCCCCTGCCCTACAGTGTTAAACAATTACTAGTACTGTGTACTGAAGTCTTACTAAGTCCAGAAATGTGGATTTGGGATATTTGCCTTTACTATGAGGGATCGCTATGATTTTTTTTCCCACCTCAAGCCTCAGGCAGTATGTAGAAGATCTTTGGTCCCTAAGCTGAAAATTTTAATTGTTAACATTTTTAATCTCCTTCCAGCAGGTGGAGGTAGATGTGTGTTAGATTTTCCTTTGGGAAAACAAGCAAGATCTATAGCTCTGAAAGCAATTTTATGTGCATCTAAACAACTGTTTGTAATATCTCCTATATCATCCCTTTATCTATCATTCCCTTTTGTTTTCTTCTCAAAAGAAGGAGAAGCTGAGAAAATGAAAAGGAAAAATGTTTCTGCATTTGGAATGTGAAAATGTCTTGTCTCCCTTGAAACTTTGAAAATCCTGTTAGGATAAAATTAAAAACTCATCACAAACTTGGAAAAGTTCCTATTATTCTTTATTTGTTGTCTCTAACTCTCAGTTTTTTCCAGAGTCTCAATTTGGAGATGGAAAGTCAGCACTGTGCTGGAAAATGCCTTTTTCCAGAAGCCTTCTGCCTTGCAAACAAGGGCCAAATGTTTGAGGTAAGAGCCTGATTACATCTGGAAAGCCCACGTGAAGCTTTCTTTACAGGCTTCTTCCCTTGGCCTCACCCTTTGCTCTGAACACTGATGAGAGGGAAGAGTTTCAGGAGACATTCTCCAAGTGGGTTTCCTCAGACAGCTTTTTCTCAGGGCTTCACCAGGACATTATTGGTGTCTGGGCACACACAAGAGAGGAGTCCCAAACCTTGTGGGGAGCACACAAGGGGAGCTTTCTCTGAACAGAATTCACTGGATATGGAAGGGCCTCTCCACTAATGACTCAGATGCTCAACTATAAACATTCCTATCCCATGTTGATCAGATAATGATCTTTTAAAAATTGTAGCTGCCATACAAATGGAGAGCAGAGGAAGTCAACGACTCAGATTCCTGGATGATTTGTGTTCCAACCTGAAGGAATCCCTGGCTTGTCAAAGGGATTAGGGTGAGCCTAACAAGACTCATCCACATCTTCTCATGGAAGTTATTTGGGTTCATTTGGGGCAATGAGGGTTTTTCTCACTGGGTTTCTTTTGCAGCCCCCTTTTGATAAGGGCTTTCCCTGGAAAACCTCAGTTGTCAGGGTTAATGGCTTAAGCAGTGTTGATAAATTCTGTTTATGTTGGGTGAGGCGGTTCAGGTGGCCCAATCTAATGTAAGCTTTCTGTCAACTGTAAACAGCAGCTTTTTATGTCAAAGCTGTGTTTCTGCCTTTTGACAAAGAATTAACAGACCTAGGAAAGAAAGAACCCAGGGAGAGGACAGTAGGAAGAGAGGTTTAATAGGTCATTTCCACTACACACAAGTGGTGATAAGTTGACAAAGGAGTTTGTCTTCTCTGCCCAGGTACCAGAGAGAGTTCACATTCACCATATTCTGGCTCCTGTTTTGTTCTACCCTAGGAGCTGGAGAGAAATGTGTGGTGGTGTCTCTGCCAGCTGGGAGGAAAAGTCTGCTGTCACTGCTTAGACCTCCCCAGTCTTATGGTGAGCAAGGGGAGGTTCTGCCTTTGACCACAGCCTTTTCCTGGGGCACTCATTTAGAAATGGCTTGGCTGAAATGGGTCCTGCCTGGGAAAATATTTCCTGTATGGATTCACAGGAAGCTTCCCATGTGTTCTCTGTAAGCAGAGCTATTCCTGGTCTGACAGCTCTGTGAAGACAATCGGACTAAATTAAGACTTTCTCTTTGCCTGTGGTCTGGCATTAGGACATGACACCTTGGATGGTATCTTCATTATCTGGTCCCACCCAGAAATGAGACAGATCCAAGACTCTTTGGCTTACAGGGAGGAGGATTGGCTACTGGCCCAAGCTAAGAGCAGAGTGAATGTGGAGCTGTACATCATGTGGTGCAGGAACACCAGCTTTCATTTGGTGACTGGCTGTGCAGAAAAAGAAAATGCTACAAGGCACATGCTTTGCCCCAGGATCCGACATTAAATTGGTCCGTAGGCCAAAATATTTTTCTGCACAAGGATCAACATTCAGTTAGAAAAGGCATTGTGAGCCTAAGGGTCCTCCTAGGAACAGGAGAGAAAGGCCACTGTGGGAGCTGAGATTAATTCTATCCAGAACAAATTAGAGGGGTGGATGAGGAAGAAGGTCTATAGGAATTATAAGGTTAACTTACTGAAATTTGTGTTCTATAAAAAGATCATCCACACTCCAAAAAGCTTGAGATAAAAAGCCAGGTCATCAACAACATCATTTACTCTTTTACCACAGCCACCAGTAGAGATAGGCATAGTCCTGTTTTAGAGGGAGCTGTGAGAGAATGCTGGTGTAATCCAAGAACCCCACTGCCTTTAACCTGTAAGCATGTCAGAAACTTTAACACACAGGGACCCTACTCAAAGGAAGAAGACTTTCTAATTCTGTTTAAATGTGATAATATGTAAATAACTTGGATTAGATGGGGCAAAGTAAAAAAGTACTTGGGTCTGCTCCAGACTTCCTTTGGTGCTGTAGCAAAGACCTCAGGAGGGAAATGGGAGTTGTGCAGCATGTGACAGTGTTCATTTACTGGATGCAGGTACCAGAATTAGAGAAAAATCATAGACAGAAGGGTTTTACTGAGCTCACACATCTCAGTCTCACTGCCTGTGGAGCAATATTGCTTCCCAGGGAGCTCTTGCCTACCCCTGCTCTACCAAAAAGTCCCAAGCCAAGATTACCCTTGCATGTCTTTCTCTTTGCTGGGAGATTTTCTATTACCTTCAGGATAAGGTGGAACTTATCTTTATAACCATTTATTAATGTTGTTGACTGATGCACTGGCAGCAGAACAATCTGGTGGAGCAGTGAGTCTGCTGAGAACGACCAGTGGGAGGCCTGGGTGAGACAGCAATGGACTGCAATCAGCCTTGCACCATCTGATTTTGCTTCTCTAATGCTGACAGATTCTTGGCTCAGACCCAGTTACTCACAGAGGGTAAAGGATGGCAGTGAATATTTTGGCATGGGAATTAGCAGAGCATTACAGGATGTCAGAGAACCATCACCTCAGAGGGCCACAAGGTGGTAAAAATGTGGCTTACAGGGTTAAACCATGTTAGAATGAACTTGCTCTGCCAGTCCAAAACAGCTGAAAAGTCTGTTATCTCCATTTATTAGTTTAATCCTTTAATCTACCTTGCTGTCCAATTAGATTAATGAAACAAGAATCCCATTTACAGCTTGACCTGTATTATCACACTTATAACATGGGAAAAAATGTACTCATGAAAGGGGTGTGGAAGTTCCTGGGTGAGGACTGCCATAGGGTTTATTTAGTGAGGGCTGATTAGCTCATTAGTGACCTGAAGAGCATAGGAGGGCTCGCGGGACCAACCCACCATGACATGACAAGGTGATCTTCTTGCTATGACGTTGCCTAACAAAAATTTTAATAGTTCAAAGGAGAATTTATTGCTTTGCGCTAACGCTCCTGAACTCACTGAATTTTTTTTAAAAATATATAATGGTTGGGACTAAACTGCTTTATATATTAAGAAATGGATCTGCTTGCAAGTAGGATCTGTGATAACTATTTAATGGAAACCAGCAAAATGCTTTACTGGTGTGTCTGTAGGACTTCCCTTAAATTGCTAGAGGTGTTCAGATGAGTTTCCCTGACAAGCACTGACACTCTTTTTCTCTTTTCTTGGGCCAGATTCTGGTCCCACAAATTACTCTCCAGAGCATTTTGACTTAAATAGCTCTCTCTATAGTGACACTGCTTATGGAGAAGGGCCAATGCTGAACCACCCTTGACACCAGGGACTTTTGGACATCAACAGGATTGAAAAAGCAACCATCACCAGAGAAAGACTTTTCTGAAAGGACTCCCATGCTCCATTTCATACAGTGCCTGAGGTGCTTTTGCTTATCTCATTATCCAATTAAACTTTGCTCTGCGCTAAAACACACTAGATAGGGAGGCAAAGGTAGTTAAGGCACTCATGAGGATTTGGGAGAGCTTTGTTTAGTTCTTTGCTCTAAGACTGGTTCCCCGCATGACCCTGAGGCTGTCCCTCAACCCTGTGGTGTTTCATTTGTAAAATGGGCAGGGTATCACAGAGTTCCTCCACAGGAATGCAGCCAGGAGAAAGTGTTAGACACTAGGTTGTCTCTACTGTCCTGGTAAAGATAAGATACCATGGAAGCCAGAAGAGTTTATAATCAATTGAAACAAAGCTCTGGGAATTCTCTGTGTTTCTTTGCTTCCCTCTGAGCGTTATCTGCATTAATGGATGAAGGCACATGAAAGGTGCACTATTTTTTACCACTCCCTCAACTCTTGCCACTTGTTCTTTGGCCCCAAAGTCTTACTACTACATCTGAAATACTACATGTTAAATCTACCCTGAACCACATTTTTTTTAGTCACTCTGTACCCTGTGATCTCTGAGCTAACATCTGTCAGGACTGCTGCTTTGGTCAAAGCCACAGGAACATGAGGTAACACACAGCTTTCTCATTCTGAAAACCTGGTATGGGAATGACATGAGCTCACCCACCACTTTTTCACTGAGGAAACAGCCTGCAAACGGAATTTTAAAAGAAAAAAAAAAGTGCTTATGGTTGCAAAGGATCCTGGAAAAAGCTTTAAAAAAGCCATAGTGGTGAACTGTTGCTAGCCAAGTTTTTGGCAGTTCCATTATTTGAAGATAAACCTTGCCCCTGCAGACTTCAGTAATCTGAAACAAGTATTTTGTGGCCCAGGAAATTTCTCACAGAGGCTGATTAGATGACCCTTAGCCTATAAAATCAGGGAATAATTTAGACTCAACGGCACCTTTGGTGGTTTCTGGTTCAATTCACATCACAAGGCTTTGATGGCTTCCACCAGAACTTGTCGGTAGAAAAAGGAAAGATAATATGATGGAGATAGATCTGGAAACTGTAAATAGCAACATCTTTGATGATTAGGACGGTTTTATTGCTTTTCCTGTTAGGGAAATTACTAAGGGTGTCTTCATAAGAGATCAGAATCCAGTGGGTTGGAAACAAGGTATTAACAGTCTTGGCTGTGTTTTAAATATACATTCTTTTGCTATATAGTATTGAATAGAACAATTGTTCTTTTTGAATCGGCTAATGAAAAAACTATCATCCTCTTCAACAGTAGCAACACAGATCTGTGTTCACTGGATAAGAAACTTTCCAGGAGTCAGGAATCCTGATTCCAGCTCTGATGCTGGCTTGCTCTGTCACCTCAGATCATTTACTTCTGTGTCCTCTTTTTCCTCTCATCTGCAGGATGTCCTTTGAAATGAAGGATGAAGATCTCCATGAGTGAACTTTGAAAATAAAAGTTACTATAATCATTGAGGGTATATTTTGTCTCGCTTGAATGACTGAATGCTTGATTTAAGAAGTCAGGAAAGCATAACATTTTCTTTAAACAAAGTCTGGTGAAAGCTCAGAGAGGCAGAATTTTTAGTTTTTAGGAGGTATTTACCTGAGTTCTACTTGATGGTAGGTACTTGAGGGCAGGCTCTGCTCTTTGGAGAGAGATGGACAGAATATTAATTGGCTTAAGTTCAGTTTTGAGGATAATGCCACACATGGGAACAGCATGATCTGTTGTTAGGCCTGAGTGGGCACAGAAATCCTGAGCAAAGAAATGGGAGAGCTCCTCTGCCCCATGTAAATGAAATCTTAGCACTTTCTCTCAGTCCAGGTAGAGGACATTGATGCAGAGGGCTCGCACACCCAGGTCTAGAACATGCTCCTTTTCTAGAACAGAAACCAGCCATTTCCAGATGGTGGAAGAACAAAGAAGAAAGACCATAATTGGATCTCACTGTTTGTGGTTTTATTTTCTCCCCTCCCTTTGCCTTCTAATGAGAGCCAGCAATTTGGAGAGTTTGTGGACACAGTGTTCACTGGAGGAGCTTTCATTTCATGGTTACCCACTTGTGCTCGTTGCCAACTTTACAGCTAATTGAAACAAAACTGAGCTTGTAGATTAAATGGCAACCCCTGGGATTTGTTTCTGCAATTACCAGCACTCCTCCTAGACAGATTCTAATTCAATACCAAGTTCTTAGACCTACATGCAGAAAACACTGGGAAAAATCCCACTGCCTGGATGACATCAGAGTTAACTCTGTCCAGTCCAATTCAGCTCCTGCAGTCCATGACAACTGTAGGTGAAATCATGGCCTATTCAAATCTGGGAAATCTGCCACCAGCTTTGTATAGTTAGACGAAGGCTAGGATTTCACCTTGGAAGACTGTAGGAACTCTTTTTTCCTTGACAGCACCACATTTCCAGCTTCACAGCTTGCCTTGCAATGGCTGAAGTTTTACAGAGTGCATTTTCCCTCAGTGTGGTCAAAGCTATTCATGCATTTCATAAAAACACATGCTCAGCTTTGGAGCGCAACCTTTTGCAAGCCCCTTGCAGATACCCTGTACCCAAACTGAATTCCCTGGAAGGGAAAAATGGGGCTACAAAATGCAGCACTTGCAAAAAAAGCTTTTTGAAAGCAGTTTCCAGGGGTTAAAAAGTAACCAGTCACCTCTGAACTATTTTCACAAACAGATATTCAATCTGAAAAGCATTTGCAGACTGGGGGATGAACACGTGGTTAAGCAGATTCACAATGAGATACCAGGCAAGCAAAGAGTTGGCTTTTGCTGTATCTTCTCATTGGCAGACAGAGCTGGAGAGAATGCACACTGACTAGCAAGGATTTCTACTACCATATCTGTTTCCATGGTGTAAACCAAAATTTATCTGCCAACTCACTGACAAACTTTCTCCACTTCTAATTCAATTGAACTTGCTTTCATTCCAGACAGTGCAGCTGGAGAGTTAACATGATAGAGCAGAAACCAGCCATATCAGGTTCTGGATCACCTTTTCTTGCCCTCTTTCAGCTCACCAGTAAGAATTCAAGCATGGAACAAATGCTAAACTTCTCTAAGTGATGCTACAAGCCAAGCAACCCTTGGCTTAGCACTGGGAAACTGGCAGTTTTCATCCTGAACAGCCAAGCATATAGTAAAACTGGAATAGGATATATGGGAGAAAGTGGCTGGACAACTTTTGTGTGAGAATGCTTGAGGGTAGAAAACAGATATGCTCAGCCCTGTAAAACTCAAGGGAGAATTGTGTGAGCATTGAGGGATGGACAGCATCTTGCAGATTCCAAGAGGCATTTGATGCCAGCTAGAATAAGCTGGAGGTGTGTACAGAGTAGAAGAGGGGAGAGAGGTTTATATACCCTCAGAGAAGTTGTAAAACTTTGAACTCTCTGCCACGTGTAGGCCCTTTACATGGGCTCAAAAGTTAGTTAGGCAGAGGCATAGAAGAAAAATCAATAAATCAATTGCTGAGGTACCAAAATACAACAGATACCACTTCTGGCTCAATATCTTTGAATGACATTTTTTCAGAGGTTGAGAGAGAACACCTTGGGGAACTATGGATATCACCTGTCTTGTCTTTATACTTTTCCCTGGACATCTGCCATAACTACCAGGGCAGACAGCACCCTTAAAAAAATGGGTATAAGAGGATAAGAACTGTCTGGATCAATCTGTGCTCAGAACCATACACTCATGCTACAGGAAGGGAGCATATGAAAGAAATTGAGGTCTGCTTCTCTGAGCAAGTGCCCCCTACACTCAGGGTCTCACAACCTCCTGTGTAAGGACACTCTGAGAGGGAGACTTATAGGTGTCTTCCTTGACAGATTTTAAAAGGGATTGAACAGCTCTATTGGGAAGGAAATGCACCTATGATTTCACTCATTACATGAGCTCAGCTGCCTGAGCATTTCTGCCTCCCTGTCTATCTCCTTTGTTAAGATTATCTGACACAATGACGTGCAATGATGATGGTGAGCTCAGTGATCCCACATTTCTCCACATCTTGTGGAAATAGTCAGGTAGAAGGGAATGAAATCTTATTAGCTCTCCCAGGGAGAGAAATTGTGCTAAGCCTAAGCCCTATTAGACATCAGAGAACTCACACAGGGCAGTGTGTATTGGAAAGGTGGCAGTATCTATTCTGCCCTCACAGGGTAATTAGTTTTGTTGTCAAGTTGGCTGCTGAGATCTGATGCCTTTGCCCAATTTGATCCACTGTGGGCTTTCCACATCTTTACTCCAAAGCCCTGTTTATGAAGAAAAAACAATTTTAGCGACTGCCATGCAAATGTCACATTTTATAAGCAAGACAATTTCTCTAAGAAGGGCTTTTTTGCCCTTTTTTTTTTTTGGCAGGCTTTCAGTTCATGGCCTGGGTCTCCATGCCCCCAGTTGCCCCCCCACACAGTACAGAAATGGACACTGCAAATTTCTGTCTGAGGCCAGCCTTGGCAAAGACGCCAATGAGAAAAGAAACAGCCTGTGCTCTAATAAGTAAAATATTTATGTCTTGCTTTGGCTAACATACCCTCTTTCAATAAAATATTTTTCCCAGGAGGAATTCTATGAAAGGGAGGGGGTTCCTTTATTATGTCCTCAAATAATTCTTTTCTGCTCCCCTTCAAAAGCCTCAAAATCAAAGAACACTGTGCTCTGAAGCTTTTTGTTGCCATTCTTGACTTTGTTATCATTAGTTATTACAACCATTATATTGATTTCCATTACGAGCTCTCAGGAGGCCCTGGCTAATCAGCACCCCATTCCAGGCTCTGACAAGTCTCTCACAGCATATGCATACACAAAGCTTGTAGTCCACAAAGACCAGCTAAACAGACTGTTAACACATTCCCATGCCAGGGAACTGCAGCATGGAGAACACCAGCAGTTCAGCAGCAGCCCCTGCAGAGCCCAGGACAGAGGGAACAAAGTTCTTCACTGGCATTGGTTATTTCTGGCTGTGTCCCAGATGACCATTCTGACACGAGGAGACCCTTGAGAGACTCTCCACTCTCCACAGGAGAGCCATCCATGGTGTTCTGCACTTTAGTTCATGGCTCACCTCACAGCCAAGCACTGCTCCAGCTTTACAGCTCCCTCAGCAAACTGTGTGATTTAGGGCAGGTCCAAGCTCAGGTGGAGAGTCACTGGCCTGACCTATTTCTGCTCACATCATCTCCAGCACTTTGCAGTGCAGGTGACAAAATCACTCCTGGCAACTGCTCTGTCTCTCTCTTATTGTTATATTGTAGATGCTTTTGCCTATCCCAGTTACTTGTGTCATCTTCCTTATTAAAGGCAGGAGACAGAACTGTACCCAGCCAGCTGAGAAGGATGATTCTGAACTGTACCCAGCCAGCTGAGAAGGATGATTCTCAGCTTTGATGGAGCAAGATTTCACCTCAGAAAGCTACATGCAGACAGTAAAATTTCAATTCTTAGAAAGATGTGTCTATCCACTTAGAAACAAAGCTGGCTTGTCACTAACCAGGAGACACATCCTGGTGCATCTGAAGTTCCTCTCCTCAGTTTTGCTGGAAGGGGTTTAATGTGAAGGCAAGGAGCAGACACCTCTGTAGCTGTAGAGATCCCTCTCCCTCAGACTGCTTTTTGCTCACTGCTGACCTGCATTTCAGACCAACCTCACATGCACTGACAAATCATTCTTTGCCATATATCTCTGGGACACAAGGCTTTGTCTATATGCTTACAATACCTTTGTGTCAATGCAGAAAGCTGTGTTCTTGGAGAGAAAACTCATTTTCTTTGCTTGCCTTGCCTTCTTTACAAAGCTCCTCTCCCTTTACCATTGAGTTGCCAATCCTGGGATTTGAGCTGGCCCTTCTTAGATCCTCAAAAGTATGTACGTGACAGAGCGACTAGGAATGTCTCAAGTTTGAAAAAGGTTTCAGTGGCAACTCTCTTTATTATACTCCAGGGAACTCAACTCAGTCATAAATCCCTAGTAACCTGCCTGCACCATGTTTTTGTGATGGAAACCTATCTACCAGCTCTCAGATGGTGGAAAGCTGCAGATGTCACTTCACATCTCTTTGAACTAATGACCTGAAAGCAAAGTGCTCCTCTAATGGTTCACTTATGACTCTGCAGACTCACTTGGGCTCTCCTTCTCAGTTACCACCCTCCCAGAAACTGTTGTTTGGTGAGGAGAAGAAACAAAAAAACCCCAACCCTAGACTGTTGCCTCTAAAGGAAACACAAGAGGAAAAGTCCCATGGATACCAATAGCAAAAACACACACAACCTGGAAGGAAGAGAGAAAAGAAAACCCTATTTGGGATTTTAAAAGAAAAGTTGAGCATGCACACACAATACTCTTTGGCAAAGGAGCCCAAGCTGGAAAATGTTGCAGCTCCAACATGCTGTGCTCAGAGAAGGTGTTAATGGTCCAGCCATCCTGTATTATTACACACAAACAGGAGAGGCCCTGCAGAACTGTAGGGGTCTTTTAAGATCCCTGCCCAGATGGAAAGAGCAGAGAGAGTTATGTAGGATTAACACAGGAGGAGAGGAAGGAAAGAGGTGAAGGAAAGGTAATGTCCCAACACTACAGCTCTGAGTTATCAAGGCAGCTCTGCTGTCTCACACATTGAAATGGGGATCCTGTGGCTGCCCCCCCTTCCACACCTCGGCCTCTGCTCCATGCACTCCCTGCAGGATGCTGGGGATTCCCTCCTCTCTGGGCTGCATTAATGACCAGCTGCATTTAGGGTCACCAGTCCCAAACTCCTTTCAACTTGCAGCAGGAGTCAGAGGCTTCAGGCACTTTGTCTGCCTGGGAGGAAACACCCAAGATGTGTTTGCAGCTGATGTCTGTAGCTGTGGTCTCTCCTTAACAGCATCACAGATACTGATGGCTCTTGTGCTTGAGGAAAGAAATACTGGGAAGGCTGTGACACTGGCCTATGTGTGTTTGCTGAATGATGAAATCTTCACCCCAGTGTCAACCTTCCTGGCCCTACAACCACACACCAAAATCTTCACGTGGCTAAGAGCTTCCAGGCACAAAGCTCTGGGTGAAAGCCAGGAGTGTGTGTGCTTGTGGTCTGGGAATTTACATGCAGCATGGAAGGGGTGGTGCCTTTCCCAAAATCTGCCACAAAAACAGTGGGACACCCAAGGGCTGCTTTGCTTGACCAGGGATGCTGCAACAAAATTTTATATCCAGAAAAAAAATTTGGTCACATCCAAGTACAAGTTAAAGCTTTGCAAGAATCAGTGCTGAGAGGAAAGCCATTATTAGACTGCAGAGGGGTAGGCTGATTCTTCAATGTGCAAATGTTTTAATAAACACTGAAAATTTCTAAATCAGCCATAAATTAGATGGGCTTAGGTGGAGAAGACAATCAAGTTCTGCAAGCTAACCTCTAGAAGAGCCAACTGTGACAGCATTGAACATTCATGAATCTCTTCTGCAACAATAACCAGCTGCTATGAGAGGTGAGTAATGTCCAGAAGAAAATGCTGCTGAAAATTCAAACAATAAACTGAATTTCTGGAGGCGCCAGTACTGGTTTTCCCATTTGCAGACATGATTCACCGTCATCATCTTTATAAGAATTCTTCTCAGAAATGTTTGGAGACTATTTTTGACTGGTCTGTGGAGGGACAAGTCCAGAGTTATAATCAGCTGCACACTGCTAGGCAAAGTGCTGGACTGTTGAACTCATGTACAATTTTCCTGTGGATTAGATCAAATTCCTGATGTAGGAAAAACTATTAGAGCTTCCATTCTGTTTTTACTTCTGAGAGCTTAACACACATGTTACTGACTTCAACCAAGTGATTTCCAACATATACCTGTGAGAATGCAGGATCAAGCCACAATGTGTTATGTTTCAAAATATTTTTTCACAATAAGTTGGTTTAGTGAACTCACTTTTCACCCCTAGAGAGCTGACTGTAATGAGATCACACAGAGAAAGGATATGGAGTTTCACACTAATCTCCAGGAGACAACATGCCATATCCAAAAATCCTCTCTCAAATCAGTAGTACTTCCAGTTGTGGAGCAATACCATCTGTGGAGATAATTTGAAGGAAGCAGAGAGGTCAGAATTTCAACTGTCACGTGAAGATTTGGAGTGTACATATCAGGGATATTGTGAGGATGTGTTTGCTCCCAGCTTATGAAATTCTTCAGTCTATGCTTTACCTAAAGCTTCGCTGTCTTGTGAATATCTGTGACATTATTTATATTGTAAGGGGGTTTTTTACTTTTTTTTCTCTACTTGCACTTAAAAAATACAAAATTCTTTGAAATCATTAGGGAAAAATTCTTCCCTGTGAGGGTGGTGAGACGCTCACACAGGTTGTCCAGAGAAGCTGTGGATGCCCCATCCCTGGAAGTGCTCAAGGCCAAGAATGGAACTTTGAGAAAGCCAGTCCAGTGCAAGGTGTCCCTCCCCATGGCAGTGGGGTTGGAACAAAATGATCTTTAGGGCTCCTATGGTTTTCTAACGGGGGTAACCTCAAAAATCTATCATGACAGCAGAACAACATTTGATATCTTACTGTGGATAAACCTGCTGTGAGTTTTCCTTTAGCAACAGAAAGCAGCATGACAGGTTGAATTCAGCATTAGCTAGATGAGATCTGAGCTCTATTTCTACAAGGAAATGAGAATCAGAAAAGAGACTCTACTCTCATAAAATCACATTGCACTAATCCCAGTCCAACATTCAAGCTAACAAATCTGTGAGGGGAAATGTTTGTCCCTGCCCTCTCTGCATCACTCCAAGATTTAACTGGTGTTTTTAATCCTTCATTTTCAATGCATACATTTCAAATTCTAGGGGCAAATTCATGGTGTTTGTCAGTTTTAATTAAATTACATGCTTTATTTTTGTAATTAAATAGCCTAAAAGGAAATGAACTGCAAGAAATACTCTAACAAATTATTTAGAAGTATTTCATATGTATCTAAGAAAAGAGCCAAATATAAATTGACAGCTTAGTGCAAGAGAACTTCAATCTGGGTTTTATTGCAATAACAAAAGTACGTATTTAAAAGCCTTCACACAGAGCATCTATTCAGAAACAAGCCCGAAGACAGTCAGGGAATTAAAAAGAGGATAGTGTTTTGAATTAATCTAGAACATTTTTGTGGATTAGTTTACAAGCACAGAATGCCTCAGGGGCCTAGGGAGAGAGCAGAGCACTGAAGTCAGAGGGATCTGTCTTTTTCCTGTTGCTGGTGATTAGTTCATATCTCTTTGACACCATGTTTACAAGCCCCTAATTGCCTCATTAATACCTCATTATTACTTAGAAAGTGAAGAAGCTTTTAGCTTTGAAGCTGCTTTGCTGCACTTGAAGGCAAATATACGGTGAATTTTGAATGTGTTGGTACTAATTAAAGTTGAAGTCTGTTTCCTGTTGCTTGTGGGTGGGTGTTAATGGCTTCAAAGAAAAAATTAGGCTTCAATTTATATTACTCGCCCCTTAACTTACACACAGAGGAATAAGTGCAAGTAAGAAGCCCGCTTCTGCAAACTGGATTTACGAAGGGACACAGACCCACAGGTCTATTTTCTTTCATGCTTTCTCAGTGAGAACCTCACTCTGTGAAGGCTCACTCACTGTTAGACTGTCTGGAACAGATTGATGTTGGCCAGTTCAGTCCACACAGATCCAGCATGTACCTTCCCACTCTGCCATGCATGGACATGGTCCCATATTCTCCTTTTGCACCAGAACCTGAAAGTGAAACTGAGTCATCACCACGTAAAATTGCCTTGGGTCTGTCTCCTGCTCTGCATGGACATTGTTTCCAGGTCACCCTGGAAAAGTTTGGCTCAAAGCAAAACTAAAATCAGGCACAAGATATTGTGATACTTCACTTCCAACCACATGCACATATTTTATAAATAGGTATCAATACATTAATAAAAAAATACATGTGCATGAATACCTAACAACACGGCATCCAGTAAGCCCATTCTTCCTGAAATATGTCTGAGGCTGAGACCTTTGGAAAGGGATCCAGATTTCAAATTACTGTACACAACTGTTTCGATATACCAATTGCAAATAAGCCAATGACCGCAATTATGGTTACTGGAGTATCAAAAAAGTGAATAAATGAGATGTTTAGAACCTCATTTGGGCCATAGAGATGCACTGTCTGATAATGTTTCAAGGAATTTTCTTCCAGACAGAAGACAGACCAAGCAGACGTTAACCACAACAAAATCAATTCCATGGGAATTTTTTAAAAGAAATGTGCTTTCTTTAATTTAGCTTGCTTTCAGGGGAGGTAGTGAATAGAGAAGGGGGCAAAGGAGAAGGAAAAGATGCCCATTTTTGGGAAAAGCATCCAGTTTCTTAATAAGAATTTTGGATGAGAAAAACAGTGAAAAAGTGTCTTTGCTGAAAGCGAATGGAAAACCCTACACAGACTGGAATATTTGGGTACAAAAATAAAATGTTTTCCATACAAATTAAATTCCCAAAGAGGCATTTTTCACCAGCATTGTTTTTCAGTGGTAGGGGCTGGGGGTGGGTGCAGAAATAAAGCAAGTCTAGAAGGCTGAACATTCCTTGATGGAGGAGTCAGGACTTGGCTGAGAGTCCCTCAGACTCAGGGTTTAGCTCAGGCTGCTCAGAGTCACCGGTGATTAACAGGCTGTGTTGTCACAGGCCCAGGACAGCAGGTCTTGGCTTACCATGAGCACTCCTAAGGCAGAGCTCAGAACAACTCAGCCTTTAACGTTCCTTGCATACCTAACATCTTCTCTAAGAGGAGGTAAAATTGATAAAATTCTGACTTCATTTTATTTCTGCATTAAAAATGTCAATAACATTAAATTACACATGTAGCTTGACATCACCCCTTTACAAACATGCCTGTAAAGAATACACACAAGAAACAAAATTTACCTAAAATCGTTGGACAGAAACCCAGTCTAAAATATGGGTAAGGAAGGAACCCACTCCTCCTGTGCTATATTTACAGTATCTTTGATTTATATCAAACATTTTTAAAAAGTATTAAAACAAAAATAATTAAGGCAAGCCAAATCCTTTCCTTGCCAGCACGCAAAGCTCGTCCGAGTGGACATATTGAGGCTATCAATCGGTGGTGTGTATTTATAACCCAGTGCTCAGACAACTTGGAACAACAAATGCAAACAGCCACAAAGAAGTTACTTTGTTCGCTTGGCACAAACAAATCCCTGAGATGAAAAGCAGCCTGGCGTTTATTTTGGGCCAAGCTTCCTCATCTGACGATCCACGACGTGGCACGGAAAGGGCAGTGTTACCAAAGGACACGAAGCACATGGAGATGCATCATTAGAGCAAACACAGACCAGGGTGCCAGATTTTGTTATTCTTGCTTCTTCCTTCCCGGAATGGATGTCACTTTCCCTCCGTTCTTCTCCTCAAAGCACACTGGTTGGGAGCTTGGTTGTTTGTTGTTTGTTTTTTGTTTTTTTAGGACCAGGCTTGTCGGCACAGCCTGAAAAGCTCTTAGAGCTATAATTTAAAACTGAATTGTGTTGATTGAAAACACGGCAAGCATCTGACTGCAGACATGTCTGAAGACTTCCACATGCGTAGTCAAACGAGGACTGGTGAAGACATGGTGGGATTTGCCAGCAATATTAAAGCGAGCTCTGCAGGCACACGATCCTCAACTGTGCCCTAGAAAATGGGAAATGCCCATCTAGAGATGCAGTGGATTCCCTTAACTACTGAGCCACGAAGACCTGAGCTGTCCAAGCAAGCAAGACACTCAGGTCAGTCATTCCTGAGAGGCTTCTCAGAACAGAGAGTTCAAATCCAAGACTAGAGGAAGAAACCTCAGTGGGTTCCAGGCTGGTTTGATACCGAGACCTCATTCATTTTCCAACATGAACGAATCATAACAGAAGCAACAGAGGAGAATGGAAAGAACAAAATAACTTCAACAGAGTGTTTAGCCAGTGAACACAGGGCTTCCTGGGAGGAGAGCACAGTGCCTTTTATGGGAAGCTGGCTGAGAGAACAGCAACAAGGAGACAGGTACCAACAGATAATGAACAGAGGCTGCAGGAGAGCAGGAACAGTTTGATTTTAGGAATGATGGTGCTGTTCCAGTTCAAAGGGAGTATCTTGCCATCTTCTGTGGCTCCTTCAGGGGAAGATCTGGTCAGGCCTCTAGTCCTTATCTCCATGGGCAGACACAGACACTGAGCCTTGACTTACATTGTTCCATGCATGGAAAATGGAAGCTCAGCTGTTTGATCCTACAATGCCTTCATTCTTCTCATACCTGCATCCTCTTAAGATATGTCACAGAGCTAAAAGCATGAGAAAGTCTTAATAAAGTTTTAAACTTCTGACAACACTCAGAGGGTCATAGGTGATTTGGGAGACTTTTCCCTCAATTCACTTAAGAAAAGGACTTCTCACAGCTCTTTAAACACCAGAATAAAGATGCATATATTTTTCAGTGTATGGATTCAAATCCTTGGTTTCTTTGGCAAAAAGCCATATAAATTCTCATGGATTTGTTATTGCCTACTATAAATTTACTACTCAGAAAGAATAATATTTCATTTGTTTTATCGTCAGTGCCTCTAAATAAGGTGAAAATAGATTTAAGTCTTTCATTGAGCATCTTGATGAGGGCAGAGAAGGAACATAAAAAGAAGCCAAAAGGACATTTAAAGAATTGATGTAAGGCTCCATCAGCTATAATTCAGTTGATAAACTCAGGTCTCCCTTGCAATGACTTACAATGCCAAGAGATTTGTTCTGTAAATACTGTCTAGAACTTGGCAACACCATTCCAAAAAAAAAAAGAAAGCAAACTCCCAGGGGACTAGAGCAATACTTTTCATCTGAATAAGCAGAGTTTGATCTTACTCATGGTGGCTTTTAGGTGCATCCTGTTTTACATAGAGGAATAGGGGCTATGGGCAGTTCACCCATACAGAATAACACCCTATCCCATCAGAAGGCGTTAAGCATCCACACATTCTTGTTCTTCATCCCAACCTTTTTGCCCTTATTGTACAAGCATCACACCTGTGTGCCCTCTGTACCCTTTTGGGATTGCTCAGTGCACCTGGGCACTCCATGGCTCATTACCTTCAATGCTGTTCACCTGACCCACACAGCTGAAGCCCATCAGGGATGAGGCTCAGCTGCAGCCCCACTCTCAATTACCACAAACTGTGAACCTCCACAGGACCTCAAACTCTTCAGCTTGCAGATTTGTAGGTATATGCATAGCTTCACAGAGTTAAATCCATCAAGCTAAAGCCATTTCCTTGGCAGTTCTACTTATTCCATGACTCTTTATTATCTTCACAGTGACCTCATTCAGAGGGGACACTGCAGGGATCTTAGCTCCCTGTATCAGCCCCCAAATGAGGTAGGCTTGGGATTCAGGGAGCAAGACCTGGACTTCAGCAGTGGCAGAGATCCAAGTGTGCAGAAAAGTGTGCTTGGTTTTTTTGTGACGGAGTAGAGTGAAATCAAAGAGTCAGGCTGTTTGGACTCTGGAGCTTCTCCAAAACTCATGTTCAGACCCAGACTTGCCTCCATTTATCAAACTTACTTAGCTTGAAGAGTCTGACCATGTGGTTACCACCATATTAGCATCCGAGATATTAAGTTTATGCTACTGAACAAATTTATGACTTGAAAGCCTGATCCTTGTCAGTGGGGATTCAAGATGTGGACAGATGAAGCAATTTGCACAGAGTCAAAAAGAGGATGGGTTACAAAGTTGAGGACTAAAGCAGAACTCCTGAGTCCCAATTTTTGGCCAGTGCCCAGGGGGATCCCTTCTCCTTTCCAGGGATTGAAAGATCAGTGAATTGCTCTCTAAATGCTTCCAATGGGAACTCTCCAAAACACAGCAAATGGGATTTTTCACACTTTGACTAATGAAAGCTTGGCACATGGCATGACAAATAAAATCCTCACTGCCAGCAGTACAGATATATATAAAATGATGTTTATTTCTACAGGGCTTATGAATAAGCAAGACATTTTTCACCCATGAAAGGCAGTTTCTATGTGCGTGTGTAAGTTAGCAACAACAACAAAAAAGTGTGACTGATGATCCCAATGAACATCATCTCAATGAGATTTAAATAGTCGTAATTTTTTGCTTCTCAAAAGAAAGTCTCTCTTTTTACTTCACCCTACAAACTTCTAGGTTTATTGTCACTACATTTCTCTGCTCTTGACAGAAATACAGACATAATTCATTCTTTTGTTTCATGTTTATCATCACAGGGCTAGGTATGTATAGAGAGAGATGCAACAAGATGTGCTCAGAAATCACAGTGCCTGCAAGATCTACTTCCACATGAAAACAAAGCTAGTTTCTAACAAGGGAAGAGAGCCCGTTCTTCTTGCCAAATTATGACATTTCTTTTATTTGATGCTTTTTTCCCTGCTTTTTTGGTGCTTTCCACATGACCAGTGCTAACAAGAGGACAGACTAGTCCTTAACTCCTCATGCAAGCAGACTAAAAGTGATGAGACACAGACTGGGACTGATCAACATGCACTAAAGACACACTTCCAAAACTGACAGTTTTTTCTCTTTGTCTGCTCAAACTGTTTGGAAAAGAGTGCACTGAAAAAGCCCTGAAAACAGTAATTTCTGTGAAATACTGACAATGGGATCCTACCAAATAAATAAGAGATGACCTGGCCACAGCCTTCCAGATCACAGCAAACTTGATATCCCCAGGAGAGCTCAGCAGAGGAGCCCTTATGGGCATTTCAGGAACTTGCTATAGTGTGAAATGCTTATTTTTTCTCAAGTCCAAAAGAATTACTGGGACTATTTTAAATTTGTTTCAAAGAAACAATAGAAGAGCTTTATAGTTCTGCAATAATCGGAACAATGTAAGAAGAGATAGGTAAGTTGTGAGGTGCTTTAGCACAGCAGAGCATCAGGTTTTATTTGCTTAATTCTTCCCTACAGCTTGGAATAGATATACACAGTGTGATTTCAGGCCAGGAGTAGCTTCAAAGTACAGGCTGAGTATCCCAGATCCAAGCATGCACAGCTGGATCTCAAATGTATAAGCCACTTTGACTTGCACATGAGGAAGGAAAGGGGAAGATTACTATGATCTGAAATGTCAAAGCTTCTTCCACACAATTAAGTGCATTTACATGTTCTACTCAAACCAGCAGAAGTTGTTTCCAGACAACAGAAAGAAATGAGTATCACTCCACACTAGGTATGTACAACATACATATGCATTGCTCCTCACCTGAGAGTTTCTAAAAACAGGACAAAATCATTATTTGGACAGACAACTGGTAGTGCTACAAGAAAATGACAGGTATTGAAAAAGCTCCATGTCATTTTCCCCACTGGGGAGAGGACAAAGGATACAGCATAGAGATGGTTAGGATTCCCTTCTAATAACCACAACCAGATTTCTCATGGAAGGAGGCAGCCAGATTTCTCCTGCAGCAGGTGCCCTACAAGGCCATGAGCAGGTAGCACAGACTGGCTGCAGCACCCCCAGCAGCTCGTTTATCAGGGAACACCTTCACAGGCTGAAATCCGGGTGCTGAAATGCAGAGAGAAGGCCGTCCCCATGAGGAACCTGCGGCAGTCATTGCTGCAGCCAGGGCTGCCACGGACTGTGGGCCTCAGGGTCTGTGAGCAGCACCAGCATTGGGCACAGTGCTCTTCCTTAGCCTCAGTCAGCAGGAATTGTGTAACGCTGTAGGAAACTTGAGATTGGCCCTTTGTAATGGACTCAGGGTGCACACTGCTCACACCCTTGCACACTCACTCACACTCACTCATACTACTCACACTCACCCTTGCACACTACTCACACTCATGCACACTCACTCACACCCTTGCACACTCACTCACACTCTTGCACATTCACTCACACCCTTGTACACTACTCACACCCTTGCACACTCACATCCTTGCACACTACTCACACCCTTGCAAAGTCGTGCACACTCACACTCTTGCACACTAACTCACACTCTTGCACACTACTCACACCCTTGCACACTCACTCACACCCTTGCACACTACTCACACTCACTGACATCCTTGCACACTCACACTCTTGCACACTACTCACACTTGCAGACTACTCACACCATTACACACTACTCACAATCACTCACACCCATGCACGCTCACTCTTGCACATTACTCACACTCACACTCCTGCACACTACTCACACCATTGCACACTACTCACACTCACACCCTTGCACACACACTCACACCCTTGCACACTCAGCCCCAAATTCCCCAAGGATTTGCACACTGGCCTGGAGGGGCAGTGCTGTGTGCTGGCCTGCTGTTATAAAGCAGGAGTGCCGGTGGCCTGACCCAAAGGAAGGGATGGCACAGCACGGATGGGTGAGCAGCTGTTCCACAGGGCTGCCCCCAGCCTCCACTCCTCACTGAGCTGAACACCTGGCTGGGATAGTGGAGGTCCACCTGACCCAGCTCTGGCCAGGCTAGATTAAATCCCTTCTACTCCTCCTTGTCTAAGATTGATGAAACCAAACAGACACACTCATACGGCATTCTGAGGTTAGGGAAGTTTAGATCCTGGCCAATTTCTATTGTTAAGCTCACAAAACACAGCGATAAATAATGGAAAATGCTTCAGCTGCTATTTATTTGGGGCACTTTCACCATGTGACATCAGAAAATATTCCATGGTGGAATTTATTAACATAAAAATGGACTCAGTGAGACTTTGTGATCTATAAAACTTCCAGCTAACTACACTTTTGGTCATCCCATCGGCAGCTGGTGTTTTTTTGAACTGGTTATGTTGATTCACAGCACTGAAGTGGTTACTGGAAAAAAAGACTACGAGTTTAATAAGGAGCAGGCCCACACACACGCAACAAATGTGAGCCATATTCTACCAGCTCCAAAAGAAAAAAAAAAGCAGCAGTTTTTTACACCAAATTGCCAAAATATTGGCAGGTTTTGCATGTCTATTATGTGTTCCAAGCCACTGAAATAGGAATGCTGTTGGCAAATGAGCTACATCAGACATGCACACAACATTATTGGATTTCCTTGGAATATTTTGCTCCAGGTTAGGCCAAAGATGCAGAGACTCTCTTTCAGAAGTGCTGTCTTGGAGGGCCAGTTTAGCTTATAATAAAGACTCATCCCACTTAAAAAACCCTCTGAGACTTCTCATTAATAAATGCCAATGAACATAATATGATACCCAGGTTGTATAAATCAATGGCAATCTAGAAACCAGGAAAAGAAAATAGAGTGAATAACAATGAAGAGTGGAGCATTTAGAGGACTCTTGAGCAGCTGAACTCACAATCATTCTCCAAACATGAAAGAGGCTTCAACTGTTTATGAAATTAAGTGGAGCTTTTGGAACTGCATACTGAACTATGTTGAACAGGAAGAAATCTCTTTGCTTATTAGGCCTCAAGGAGATAATCTGTAGTGCTATGGAAACAGCTATGGCCTTTTCTATACAGCAGGGAGATTACTTCTGTTCAGGTGGATGAGCTGCTTTCAGATCTTTTTTCCACAA
Organism: Zonotrichia leucophrys gambelii; assembly: GCF_028769735.1. Lineage (NCBI taxonomy): Eukaryota > Metazoa > Chordata > Aves > Passeriformes > Passerellidae > Zonotrichia > Zonotrichia leucophrys. The sequence goes on along the minus strand of NC_088178.1, from coordinate 23,034,180 downwards.
TCTCTCTCATTTAATATGCTTTAGGAATGGAACAGGAGTGTTCTGCTTCAGGTGCACACAGAAGATCATGAAAAAACAGGCTCCACCATACTTGTGGTAGGACATCAGAGAAGGAGAGGCTTCTGCCTCCATAGGCTAAAATTCACATTATTTTTGAGAGGATGGGGAAAAGGATTGAAAAGCATACAAGGGAGCATTAATAGCACTCACCTATCCCATCTTGTATATATATATATATGTATATATGAATGCACTAATATATATAAACATACACACACAGCTACATACACCTTCTTAGAGGTGTGCATAGGTAATAATATAGACATACACTAGCACAGACTAAACTTTATACAGAGGGAGAATGCATTCCAGAGCCTGACACTGGGAAAGGTTTTCTTCAGCTATTTACACGCCTAGTCTCAGGCAGGATGTGGTCTGTCATTGCAGAGGCCACAGCACAAGGTGAGACTTTGCAAAATGTAATACAAGCTATTAATGCTGGTTGGTCTGCAAAATTCATACCTTGTTCTTAGAAGGGAGGATGTCAGGATTGAGAGGGGATTTTCTTCAAGAACTAGATTGGTTGTTTTTGCTACACTGAGACAAAAGACACTGAATTGGACACAGGAGGACCAAAAGGCAAGAAAAGTAAGATCCACTACAGTGACTACATTGTATTGCTTGCAACACACATGAAAAAAAGGATGTGAAACATTGAAACAGTTGTGGTAATTCAGCAGTTTCATCATGACAGCCTTAAGTAGTGGAGGCTTGTTCATCTGACAACTGCATGTTTCAAATCATGAATTGCATGGCTGAGCAACGATGTTTTATGTGACTACAACATCAAAATCAGTCTTCTGCAGGAAAATCTATTTGCCAGACACATCACAGCACAGGTGTCATAGCAAATAACAAGTCATGGCATGACAGCTAGCGGTGCAACTGCTTTAGGCTTAATACTTTTTTGAGTCCAGGACAGCTACAGAGAATGCCACCTGTGTATAAGAGTAAAGAAATCTAATTAGCATCTTTAATTGACCTTCAGCAGCATGATCGAACATTGAAATGAACCCAGCTCAGAGTGGTTGGACCTGAAACCTCAGGAAGTTCCTTCCAACCTAAACTGTTCTGTGACCTGTAGTGTACAAGAAGATTGAATCTCATCTACCATCTCTGGCAGAAGCACAAGACACCTTCAGCTTCATTCATGGAAAAAGGAAAAGCTGGGTTCTTACTCTTCCAGTTTTGACACAGGAGAGGTTTGGGGAGAGCCATTAGCCACTCCAGTGAGGGGTTCCTTACTGCAGGATGGTTTTAACAAGTGCAGAGACTGAAATTCACCGGGTGGCTTCAAATGAAAGTACACCAAGGTGGAGACAGGGAAATACTGCTACACCACAGGCCAGCAATATGGTGTTTTTCCTGTGAGGAAGGTGAGCAGAGAGGAGAACATTCTTTAAAAAAATGTTACACTTCCCTGCATGCAAATACTGATCCCTCACAAGCTGTTTTCTCTCAGATCTAATAATCTTCTTTACCTGTTGGAAACTCACTGTAATTACAAGTTTCAATGCATGCTTCTCATTAACAAAGAAAACTACCCTCTATTCCATGGAGTTTTGTTTTACCTCATTAAACATATTGTTAAAGCCTCCACAAATATTTTTTATACCCACACGGACTCCTTATTGAATCTGGCTGTCTTCACTTCCTGTTTAAGCACAACTCACTTGGTAAGTTGTTGCCTCACCACACCCCTAAAGTGGTTGCCTTTAAGTGGTTGGTGAAATGATTAATATTTATTTAGTAAGGTTCTTTGAAAATGATACATGACATAAATAACAGCTATAACTATTTATTATGCTTCCACAAAAATAATACAGCTTTTGTAAGATTAAAAGCCAATTCTCCTATTAATTTTCTTAAAATTTGTTAAAACAAAATTAACGTAACCTTCCATTTCAGCTTAGCCCTCCTTTCTCTTCACAGTTTTTAATAGTCAGTATTTTACACCTGATTACTTCTAATCACACTGTTATACTGCTTTTACAGCCTTGGGCTTTATTACAAAGCCTCTCTGTTAGTCCAGATAGGCAAAAAACAGTAGCAGGTAGGGAGCAATACACATTTTCCAAAGATCAGCACCATTATTTAATGTTTTTGTAAATATTTACTTTAGACGCAGGCTAAATGTTACTTAAGATTTGTTCTAAACTGCTGTGTTTAAAAGTAAAAATCATGAGGACATATGGAACTCATCTGAAGGAGAAAAAAAATGTTACAATTTCACAAAAGAATTAATTTCTTTACTGTTACCAAAGAGTTGCCTTCATAAAACTTGTGGCATGCTTTTGTATCTTAGGTGGAACATCATGACACATAGCATGTGGTTTTGTGGTCTCCTCTTCCTACTGCCTGAAGCTCTGGCTGCAGTTTCCCCAACCTGACTGTCCCACCAAATCTGTACACACCCTCATCGTGCTCCCACTGGGATTTCTGTTCCTGTTCCGTTCTTTTTTTTTTTTTCCCCCTTCTTCTTAGTCATCTTACCCACAAGCGGCATAAATCAAGGCGAGGCCGTGTTTTCACAGCTAGACAGTTCTTGCAACATCAGGGCTGAGTTCAGGGAAACGGCTGGAAAACTTGCTATCCACACACACTCACACTCACACACACACACACACACCTGCCTTTTGGCTCATGGAAGACGAGCACAGTGCCAAAGATGTTTGTTTATTCTTGCCCTGGGTGCTTTGATATGGATGCTATCGATGAGGGCAATCGCCTCCCTCACAGCACAGCGCAGCACCCGGCACTGAGCAGGGCCTCACATCCTCACAGACCTCCCAGGATCTTCTCCAGGGCGTGAGATTCTGGGTCTCGTCACTCCTGGTGTCCCCACCAGCTTCCTGATGAGGCCCCTCTGTTCTTTCACAGCTTTGGAAGAGATTTGGGTAGATCAAGTCAAAGCCACTAAGCCAGGCAAGTGCAGCCATGCCACTTTGGATGTGGCGCTTGCTGAACGCAAGGAGAGTTTGATCCGGGTGGAGCAAATGCAGCTCTGTGTTACAGTGTCATGACAGCATACAGCCTGTAGCTTTGAAATTGCTTGTGGCAGCTTAGGGAGAAGCAACAGGATGCTTTGCTGTGACTCTACTTAGCCCTTGTTGTGTGACATCTGCTGGGACATGGACTGCACAACTTGCCTGCTCTGGACCTTAATTTCAGGTCTGGGCACAGCTACAGTGACATTTGGGCACATTTGGGGTGGGAGGCTGGGAGTGTGTGCTGAGGCACATGTGGGAGAAAGGTGGGGCTGCTGCAGAGAGAAAGATGCTGTGGGCACATGAAGCCAGGCTCTGCCCTCCCTGTCCTTGTGGGATTGTGCCATCACACCGGCAATGCCAGGGAAGTGAGTTGGTGGGGAGGGCACAAGAGCAATCACTGCCTACAAAGCAACACACACAGAGCTGCTGCCACTCCATATCCCAACAGCACAGAGCCACAGGTGACTCCAGCACCTAGCCATGACTTGGTTGTCTCACTGGACCATCCTGCGCTGCAGTGATGGGACATCCTGTGTGCTAAAAATCCTTCTGCCTCTCTGTTTTTCTCTACTTTTCCCTTATCTGAACTGTATGTTTCAGGGTGGAACCAGAAAATAGAAAATTTATTTGAAATATTAAAGAGCTAGAAACACAATGAGGAAAAACCAGTCCCTTACTCCACCTGATTTTTACCTGTCTGGGAGATCTGGGAGGAGAGACAAGAGGATGAGCAGCATTACTTAGAAAGGAGCTGCTGGTTCCAACACTGTGGTGAGGAGAATGCTCTCCTGCCAGGAGCAGCGTGCAGGGCATGCACACACTGTGCTTCCAAAATGCCTTTCAGCAGCCTGTGTGGCTGCTTTGGTCCATCAGGCACCGCAGCAACCGGTGTCCCTCACAGTCTCTCAGGAAGCCACATTTACATCCAGGTGGGCCTGAGTCTGTCACTGTCCTTGGCAAAGCTCTGCTGGCTCCGTGCAGCATTATAGTAATGACAGCATTTCATCATGTAAATTTTGGTAGTTTTGCTCATTGCCAATACAGTGAGGAACTTCCCAGTTCTGGACAGGGTTTACAGTCGGGGAGGTGATGGGCAAGCCAGGATACAGATCGGCTCTGCTGCACACAGCAGGATGAGGGCGATATCTGGGGCTGGGCAGTGTTCTGAGGGGAGAATAGGCTATGTCCGGCACCCTGACTCCCATCCCTGCCCAGAATGGATCTGGAGAGGCAGGAGTTCTGGCATGTGACAGTGATAAGCACTTGTCAGCCTGTCCTCTGCTCTGTAACTGTTAAACACACGCTAAGTGCGTGATTTGGAGCTGCTGAACTCAAACGCCTTCTGCAACAGAGGGTTCCAGACGCCCAGGGATCCTGGAAGATTCCCCGTCACCAAGAATCACCTCAGGTCGCGTTGCTGCGGTCCAAGTGGAAGCTGGATCGCTAATGATTCATGCTTGAAAACTACAAAAGTTTTCTTCCTTCCATTCTCCTGCGCAGCTCAGGAGGCAGGGGTCCCGGTGAGGACAGCTGAGGTACGCGGTACGATGCTGCCCGCGCCATGCAGGGGCCACGTCCTTGTGCTGCCCTCCCCGCCGGGCTCGGAGGGGCCGGGGAAAGCCGGACATGTCCCGAGCGCGCGGGTCAGCGCGGGCTGAGCGGGGGCGCCCCAGGGCATCCCCCGCAGAGCCGGCTGCCCTCGCTTCCCGCCCGTGACAAGCCCCGTTGGACTGACTCTGCCAACCGATCGAGTGTGGGGATGTCGGAACTTGTCGGTTCCGCGCTGTTTGTTTGTGTTTAACGCGCGGGACGCGCCGCGCAGGTGCCGCGGGCCGGGCGGGCGCCGGGCAAGCGCCGCCGCCCCTCAGCCGCGGCCGCCGCTGGGCCGCCATCGCCCCCTGGCGGCGGCCGCAGGCGGCGGGAGGCGCGGGCGGGCCGGGGCGGCTGCGCGGAACTTTCCGCCGGCGCGCGGGTCCGGCCTCCGGAGCGGGGAGCGCGGAGCGGAGCCGGGGCGCGGGGGCCGCCGCCGCCCTGCCGAGCACCGCCCGCCTTCCGCAAGGCGCCGCGGGACCCCCTTCTGGACCGCCGTATTAAAGAAAAAAAAAAACAGTCAAAAAAATCTTGGGTTTAAACTTTTTTTTACTTTCTGGCTGCTCTCCCCCCCGCTTCCCCCCTCTTCTCCCCCCCCGCCCCTCTCCTCCCAACCTCCTCCCGAAGCGGCGGGGCGGGAAGGATCGTCTCCGGTCTGCAACACCAAAGCATGGCGGAGGCTGGCGATGAGAACCGTCCTCCCCAAAGCATCCAGCGCCTCTGACAAGCCCGGAGCCAGAGGGGGTGGGGGTGGGAAAGGGCGGGAGGGGGGAGAGCATGGGAGGGAGGGGGCAGCCAGTCCTTCCCCCTGCACTTGTCAGATGCAGATGGGACTGGCAAAGTTTGTTTGAATAAAAAAAAAAAAAAGGCTAAAAAAAAAAAAAAGGGGAAGAGCAGGAGGAGGGGGGAGGAAAAAAAAAAGATCCTAGAAATCCAAAAAGGCTCATCTGGGAAGGAGAGAGAGGAGACCGAGAGGAAGCGGGATGCAACTCAACCTGACGCTGATCTGCTTCGTCTTCGGGGGGTTCCTGCCCGACGCCGCGGCCCGGCGGGAGCAGATGGACACGGGGCAGTGCGACCTGCCCCGCTCGGTGAGCCGGGCCGGGCCGGGCCGGGGGCGCGCCGGCCCGCGGGGGATGCGCGCGTGTCCGCGGGGCGCGCGGGGGCCGCGGGGCGCGGACGGGACGGGGGCGCGCGGAGGGACCCCCCCTCACCCCAACCCCGCTCCGCGCACGCGGGCGCGCGTGGCCCCCACAGGTGAGGCGGCGCTGCCCCGCGTGTGCCCCGCGGAGGGGCCCGGGCCGTGTCCCCGCGGCAGTCGGGGGTCACGGCGGGACCCAGCCCCACGCGGCCCTCATGGTGCCCGTGGGCTTTGCTCGCTGCGAGCCCGCGTGGGGCTGGTGCGAGGAGGAGAGGGGGGAAGCGGGACGCCCGCTCCTCCTGCCCTGCGGGCAGCCCTGAGGGTGGCATCGCTGTCTCCTTCTTTTGTGCCCCTCCATCACTGAGCAGCCCCTCTGTCTTCCCCGCAGCAAGGAGAGCTCAACTCCTTCCTCTGGACCATTCGCCGTGACCCCCCCGCTTATCTCTTCGGCACCATCCACGTGCCCTACACGCGAGTTTGGGACTTCATCCCTGACAACTCCAAGGCCGCCTTCCACGCCAGCTCCAGCGTGTACTTCGAGCTGGACCTGACGGACCCGTACACCATCTCGGGGCTGGCCAGCTGCCAGATGCTGCCCCACGGGGAGAACCTGCAGGACGTGCTGCCCCGGGAGCTGTACCGCCGCCTCAAACGCCACCTGGACTACATCAAGCTGATGCTGCCCCACTGGATGACCCCGGACCAGCGGGGCAAAGGGCTCTATGCCGACTACCTCTTCAACGCCATCGCCGGGAACTGGGAGCGCAAGAGGCCCGTCTGGGTGATGCTCATGGTGAACTCCTTGACGGAGACGGACATCCGCTCCAGAGGGGTGCCGGTGCTCGATCTCTACCTCGCCCAGGAGGCCGAGAGGATGAAGAAGAAGACGGGTGCGGTGGAGCGGGTGGAGGAGCAGTGTCACCCGCTGAACGGGCTCAACTTCTCCCAGGTAAGGAGGCTTCTGGGCCTCGTGTCTTATCCCAGGATATGGGGGGTATTCTCCTCGCGCTTCCATCAGCTGATGGGGGTGAACCCCAAGCCTGCTGCAGCGGAGTGGTCACTCGTGGGCCTCAGCAGCTTTTGTGCTGGGCTGCCTGTTCTCCACCATGCTGATCCGCTCTGCCTGCAGAACCCCCGTGATGTGTGTGGGGAGTGCTGCGTGTCTATCACGTGTGTAATTTATTTGAGAGGCAGATGTCCAGGGTGTGAATGTATGTGTCTGCTTGCCTGCCACTTGTGAGGGAAACTTACATGCTTCTCGTCCAGTCCCAGAGTTGGGCAAAAAGTGATTTTTTGTTTGTTTGTTTGTTTTGAAGTAAAGCAGCTCTGTGGTACTTGACAGGAAGAGGATGAAGCATGAACAATGAAAATAGAAATTTCCACATTGTTCAGATTGATTTAAGTGCATGCAAACTGTCAGTCGTCTTTTTAGTGGTCATTCCGGGTCAAAACAAAGTGGCTCATGTTGCCTTTGTACTGGGGGAAATCGAGTGTGCAATTCTGCATGGGTTTATTTCATTCTAGAGCAGGTAAATTTCAGCAAACAGAAAAGGATGTAGGTTAAGAAACAAAAGTTATTGGTGTAACTGGACTCCGGAATTCTTTCAATGGATTTAGCTTTAAACAGCCAAATACTAAGCCATGAGATCTATTTCATTTCAGTGGATTAATGAGGAACACAGTAACAGCTATTGACTTTGCTTTGTGGAACTGTTTATGTGAAGTGAGATTTACTAGAAATTGAGGAAATGAACGTGTGTGGAATTAAACAAATAATCCGGGGGAGATTTAAGATGGTGTCAGTTACTGCTATGATATTTCATTCTTAACTTGCTTTTTGTCATTAGTTTTCGATCGGTCTATTTCCAGCCTTATCTTACTGTCCTACTTTGACCAAAAAAATTCTTGGTGATGTGGGGGAATAAGGATTAAAGGACTAATCTTTGGTGTGATTAAAATGCCCTTAGAGTGCCTTCACCCCCTGCTCCCCTGAAGTCCAGAAGGAGCTATTTGAAGGGGAAAAAGTCTGGCTTTCACTAGCATTTGGTTCATCCATATTTCAACTAGGAGTCTTAACTCTGCATACAGCCTTCAGAGCAGGTTTTTCTATACACTTTTGAATGTATTTTCTTGTTTATCAACAAAAATAATTAGAAGAAAGCCCCTCAGGACTTTTGCACTATTTAGCACACATCCAAATCAAGGAATTCGTTGTACACTATTCTGTCTGAAAGGTTTAAGTGCCTGTCCTCTCTGTTGAGTCCCTTCTTTAAGGTGAGGTAAAAATAATTAACCATTCGAGACATCCTATAGTGTTTGGTTGTATTAGGTCAAAAATGGCATTAGAGTCAAGCACATGAAAGCACCTGATTAAAAATGTACCACTTGGAAGCTTTTAAAATGTGAATCATGCTACATTTTTTTCTTTCCAGAGAGAGTGAGCAACAGAGAAAGGAAAAGGGACAGAGTGCAAAACTCACTGCTGCCCTTAACCATAATTGTTTCTCTGTCCAACTTTTAAGTAGAAACAAAAATTTCCCATTCATTTTGCTCCAAAAATAATCTAAAAAAGACCAGTAAAGGTATTACTGCTATTGGCAAGCAAAGGACAGTCATTTATGCAAAACATTTGTGCTGATTAAAAGAATACATTCCATTTTAATTGTTAGAGAGAATTGACAAAGTTGCTGAAATAGATCAGTGTTCAGGAGGAATTTTCCTAGATTGAAGCTTTTTCTGGGAACAAGGCCACCAGAACAACAGGAGACAAAATTAAACAAAACAAACCAGATATTTATTTTCTTGCTTCCTCTAGATTTCCATGCATCCTGACACCTGGCTAGTTGTTTAACAATAGTAATTTGTAATGTTATCACACTGTCTGGCAGTCCTACTGCTTGGTGTATTACTGTGCTAATTTAGTGGAGTGGATTAGTATTGCAAGGTTTCACCTCCCAATTCCAGGTCTTGGAGCCTTCCTTAAGCAACACGTAATTAAAAGCCACTAAAATGGAAATCAGAAATTGAGCAGCTTTTGTCTCGCAGGGTGTTTGCACAGTTTGATGAGAACATCTGTGATAAATTATAGTCCCAAATCTGCTAAGGGCATCAGCGGTTTTTTACCTGTTTTCAGCATTACTATTACAGGAACACTGCACATTATTTCTGCATTCAGAATTCAGGTTTTAGGACTGAGCCTTGCTGAATCACGTCAATGCTTTTGTTTCCCACATCCCCAAAGTCCAGTATTTTTGCCCTAAGCAAATTAAAAAAAAAGACAAAAAAAGCTTTTTTTCCCTACTTCTTCTCCTCAAAGGCAGCTTTGTGCTACTGCAAATATTTAATCTGACTACATGCACCAAATCTGTTAATCTGATACCGTGAGGAGGAGGAAATCTAGGAGTGGTCCCGGTGTGGTACTTGGTTTTGATCTGCTCTGAAAGAAAGTGGATACACTTGCATTTTTGACCAGGAACGATCTTTGAAACGTTCTGTGCGTGGCTTTGAAATGTTGATTGTCTTAGCCGGATAAAAAGATTAAGGTGGCTCATATAATTAGCTGCTTCCTGGAGAGCCAGCTCCTGCAGGTAGGGCAGGGAGCATTGTTTTCTATTGTAAACCCCGAAACTTTGTAGTTTGATGCTCTGCTCACCCTAAAACCCTTGCACAGTGTTTCCTGCTGCTTTTCCACATCACTCCTATCCTCCTGCCTCCTCCTGCTTGGATCCTGGGGGGAAGTGTTATCCCACTTCCTGGGACTCTGGCAGCTGCTGGTCACTCAAAGTCCAGGCCCTGGGTATGGTCAAGCTGGTGTCAAGTTGTCTGAATCCCAGCAGAAGGCAGTGTTGGGAGCCTGGATGCAGGGGAATCAGTAGCAGGCTTGGGTCAGGTTGAAGTTTTACAGCTCCTTGGTATTTGAATTTTCAGGGTTTTCATGGGAGTGGGACAGAAAGAACTGAGGCAGGTGAAGAAGAGGAAGCAGACAAGTCTGTCTGACAGCACTGATGTTTATGTAGAAAGTGGCCAGAAAAGGGCAAAATCAAGTTGGCCAGGGCTGAGAATTGGTGAGGGGTAGATGACATTCCAGGCCTTCTTGTGGAATCCTGGCAGAGGCACTGCAGCCATTACTGGCTGTGAGGGCTCATCCCTGTGTTTTCTGGGGGCCAGCTAGGATTAGGGCTAAACTCTCTCTCCTCTTTGGGACCCTCATGTGGGTCTATGATGGGAAGCTTTCCCCAGGTTATTGTTGGAGTAAGGAGAAGGTGAGGGTGGCTCCTGCAGCTGCTCAGGTCTGGTGCATCCTCCCTGATGGCCCAGGGCTGTCACGGGACCCTCATCACCCTGGAGTGATTGCAGTGTGTCCCCACTGAAGGTCTGTACAGTCAGCAAGGGGGAGGTCTTACTGCTCTACCCAAACTGCTGTTCCCTGGGGAGGTGGGTGACATGTCTTTCTTGTATTTGATCCTGTTTCTCAGCGGGATCCACAGTCCCAGACAGTGTTCATAGCCCTTCCTCCACTTTAGAACTTAAATTAGTTTAGATTAGATTAGAACTAAAATCCCTTTCCCATCCCATCCTATCCCAAGCTTGCTCTCCTCAGGGACATTCTGCATTCAGCTCATAGCAGATGCCCTGAATCCCAGTGTTTGTAGGGGAAGTTTTGTGTCAGGGTCCAGCTTCCTGCCAAGCTGTTGGTGGGGAAGCTGTCAGGCTGGTGAGGAGCTGCCAGCACCCCCTTCTCTCCCCTTTGGCTGTTTGGGAAGCCCTGACTCCGGTCTCTTCTGGCTGGTATCATTTCCAACTGCAGGGGGAGATGTTAAATATCAAACCAGTGTTGATTGGATCAGAGACGGCCTCAAAGAAAGAAACCTCAGACTGTGCCAGATTAAACTTCACACTTCACCATTCTCCCCCTTTCATTTCTTTGCCGCCTCATTCTCTGCACAAATAAACCTCATCTCCCCGCTTTCTACCAATGAGACAGCATTCATGGGGCAGGAATGACTTTGTTAACAAAATCAGTCTTCATTTCCCAGGTCCTGCTGTTCCATCAAACCCTGGGACATGGCAGCTTTGATTACTCTGGTGATAGGATTAGAGGGGGGAACAAGTGCTGGTTAATAAAAGGCCGATGGGTGGTCCATCATGTTTGGTCACTGACAGCTCTGCAGCCTCGAAGCTGGACCTTCAGTGGCAAAACAGTAATATACACAGCAATATATAGGAGAGTCACATCCTGGACTCTATTCAATCTGCCCTGTCCTCTTGAAAAACTAAACATTTCTGTGATCACAAAGCTGGGATTCTCCAAGCTGACAGGACCAGTGTAACTGACTTCAAGATAAATGTACTTATTTGTCCTAATGAAAGATCTGGGCTCAAAGTTTTCTGAACTGCATTAAAGGGCTCAGTTTCAGAGCTAGCTGACTTTTGATAGTCTGCATAGTTTATATGAGGGAGTATTACTGATTTTTAAAAAAACTTTGAAATAAAAATGGTTTTTGCCTAGTAGAAATGTCATCTTCTTGCTTTTATAGAATTTCAGGCTTTGTGAAGAGATCAGGAGTCATCAAGAACAGCATTACCTGTTGTGATTGCTGAATGTTTTGAAAGAAATGTTGTTAAAGGGTTTGATTTCACACAGCTATACATAGTGCACATAGTTTTCAACGTGCTGGCTTTTGTTAAACTATCATTCCCTTCACCCCCTTATGCCCCAGGGTAAAAAAATTCCCCCAGCAAAATTAACCTCGGGGTAGAAATTCATATAGCAAAAATAGAAATTCTTCCGTATAACTAGTGGGAGCTGCTTTATGTCTTCACCAGGGGAGCTGTTGAAGATGAAACTGTGCAAATATTAAAACAACAGTAGTGGCAGTAACACCTGAAAGGATCAGCAGCTGATGTTTATACCCATACCCACATGTAGGTGTTGCTCTGTACAGCCGGTGACTGTGTGCTCCTGCCCCACAGCCCCTTGGAAGGCTCACCCAGGCATTTGATGGCTATTAAGAAAGCAGTCAGTCACTAAGGATGGCTCGAGGGGCAGCTGGTGATTCATTTGTTTTATTTATTGTGTATAGAACTGCCAGAAGTGTTTGTACAACAGGTCGGGTATGAGCCCTCCTTTTCCCTCTTATCCTTCACACTCTCCTTGGTAACATCCAAGCCCAAGGCAGGTGTACCTGCCTCCCACGAGCAGGTCTGGAGGACTCTGCTGGTTGATTTGTTTGCAAAATTATGGGTGCTGCCTGTAATTGGTATTAGGTAGGAATTATATCTTTGTAAGATGGTTCTTGAAAGGGCAAAATCCCCAGAAAACAGTGACAGACACTCAGGGGAGTCCCTACTGTACCTGGGGCAGCTTAACTTTACTAGTGTATAGAAGTCCAATTGTACAGAATCATGCAATTTTTTCCTGTGTGTGTTTGCCACCTTCAAGTTGCTAACCTAGTAGATACTGGGTTAGCCCCTGTTTAGTAAATGGTATTTTCACAGTGATGATTTTCAATCTGTTTGTTATTTGCTGTCACTTTGTGATGCTGTTGCAGCAGCAGTCAGGATCCGCCTCCAGGCCCAGAGTGCTTTGCTTATAAACAGAATGAACCATTGACCCTAAAATCCTCCACTTGAAGTATAGTGCAACCTACAGTTCTCAGAAAGTCTTTAACAGCTCCCCTCAGCTCCCTAGTGAGTAGCAATCCACATTGTAAAGGCAGCCCACATCATTTGGGCAAGTCAGAGGTTCCTGGATTGCAAAGGCCAGAAATGATCTTACACAAGGGCACTCACTCACTTTGCACTCCTGCAGAGAGCAGATCAGTGGCAGGGCTCCTGGCAAAGCATATTTAGGGACTTCAGAGGGACTTACTGTAAAATAACAGGTTTCCCCTGTGCTACGCTTTACACTGCAAACCCTTATTAATGTTTTCACTGTTGTTAGGAGTTGATGAGACAGGTAAAAGGCAGAAGAAATCACAGTGTTACTGCTTAAACCATGGGAACTTTGTGTGATTTCTTTCATCTTTTGGTCTTATTAGTGAGGTTCCCTGCCTGCTTGGATGAATGACTGTAAGCTGGCATCCTCAGAGGGCAGTGTTTAAGTTATAGCAAAAAATGGATATTTTCAGCAATGATTGGTATTTTAGAAACTTCATTGGTTTTAACTTTCAAGGGTCAGTGGTAGAAGAGCCCCATTTTGCAAGGAAACATATCTGCCTTGTGTTCTCACACTTATCCCAAATTCCTCTTCCAGGCAGACAACCAGTACAGATGCTCAAATGCCACTATATCTGCAGAAAGCACTGTAGGCTGATGACACAATTTCAGTATCTTTCTGAATCTCTCAAATTATTTCTAGGTTGCAATTACTAATACATTTTTTTCTGAACATTGCAACAATTGTTGAACTTAATACTCCTTCTGTAACCCCAAAAGCATTATAGTTTCCATCCCGCTTGAGACACCAGAAATTAAAGTGGCGCCTGCCGAGCTTAAAACTGCACATATCAGTGTTTGAACTTAATACCTCAGTTCTTGGGCTGGAACTGGAGCAAGACTATGCTCTGTGCAGAGTGGGAACAGACATGAAACTAAACTGTAAGACTGGTTGTATCCATCACAACAGCTAGTAGTTGTGGTGTCTCAACACCTCCATGAATTTGCTTTTTCTGGTGCTCAATGGAACAATGCAGTTATTTTGTATAATTGTTACTGTTTATTTGATCTAATTGTCATTTAAAGGCATGGAGAATGAAAAGTGACCTGGTTAATACCTGTCAGAAGCTCAAGCAGGAATTCACACTCATGTCTGCTGCTTTTATCACTAGTTATTCCAACACCAGTCATTCACATTTCAATTTCCAATATTTTAGAGCTTCTGGTGCAAGTAATTTCAGGACTTCTAGCACAATATAAATGAAAGTTGGTAAAAACTTTAAATTAAAACCATGTGCTCAGCATTTTGAAATGGATGTTGTATGGCTTGAGAGGAGGCTCATTAGAAAAAGTATTTTTGGTTTGAATGAGATCAAAGACCCAAGATTTTCCACTCTGAGGGTTGTTTAGCATAGTACTGGACACCCCATTTCTCATCATACATAGACTCCCATAGGCCAGTTATGCCTGAAGGAATCATCGTCCCTGAAATATTGTAAAAATTAGATTCATTATCAGTGGACCACTGCTGATCATCTCCGTCCAGGCACTGCAACAGTGCTGAGGGGTTGAAGAGTCTTGGAGATGTCAAAAGTGAGTTTTATTCTTGACTTCCTCAAAATCAGGATATCAGCCCATGCCAGTGGGTAGCAGTGTTAGAAGTGACAGGCTGAATCCTGTGTGTTGTGTCCATTCCAGAGCCCTTTGAAGCCAGGGAAAACACTGAACCATCCCCAGAAACTCCTAGTAGTACACAGAGAAAAGATTGTAAAAAAAGAAAAAGAAATTAATCTGATATCTTCTTTTCCTAGGCTCAGTTAGTGTGGAAGTTATGAAGCCTTCCACATGAATTCCAGTCCAGGGGTTCTTCATGCTTGGGTATGCCTGCAAAATGGGAGTTAGCTAAGATGGGGCAAAAAGCTAGGAATTCAGTCATTGGCAGTTTACTTAGCTGTATCAACATAATTAAGGAAATAGAAACAAATGCTTTATGTTTCAATCAGATTTAATTAAACTTAGTTGCTGCTGCTACCCTAACTCTTCCATTGGGGCACTTGTTGGGAGACACAGATATCTCCAATATATAAAACAGAGAAGAATCTGCCTTTATACAGCAAAGCAATATTCATCAGACTTAGTGAGCCAAGGAATGAGAAAAAGGAAACAAATCTTACAGTTATTTTCTAACCTCTTTCCATTTTAATAAAAGTCAAGTTATGAGGAACACAGGAAAAGTATTTCTTTCAAGTAGGCAGTTCTGTGTCTTGAAAGTATCCCCTCAATATTTTAGAGACTGTACTAAATCCAAGGTCTCCATTAGGCTGCCTCACTTTTGTTAGCAATCACAATGAAGACTGATTATTCTCTGTACGCTTCCTGCCACTGCACAAATTTAGCTCTCCTTTGATTTCTTGCAGCCTTTTCCTATTACAGGTGACAGCATAATAGTGATGGGGAATATTTATTTAAATGTGAGACCAAATGCTCACAGTGCAGGAGTTTGCAGAGTCAGCAGAGAGGGAGAGGGCAAAAGGGTGATTTGAGAAACAAGCCCAAGTTTTTGAATGTCTTTGTATTCCTGGCATGTGATTATTTACAGTTTTAGAAATGATTATTGAGATAAATGTTATGCCAGAAGGAGGTGTGATGGGACGTCCCAATGTGTCTTGTTGATTCTAAAACACTGGTAAAATGATCGCAGCACTATTAATGGTGAAAATGCTAAGCCCTACACCATGAGAGGAACTGGTCCTGACATACTGGGAGTCAGGTGGGATGCTAACTTGTAGTTTGCTTTCAAGTTGAAGTAATTCTTTATTTTTGGGATATCACAGGGGCAGGGGAGGTACAAGTGTGCAAAAAATGCCTAAAAGTGTTGTTTTCATAAGAGTTAATGATGCAAAAAGCCCTTCTTTTTAATAATAAATTTCTTGATTAAGACAGGAAAAAGCTAGAAAGAACATTCTCAAAAAAGCTCATTGTCTGCCTATTGGAGCAGATAACTCACTAACACCCAGAAGTGAGCAAAGTCAAGTTTTCTAATACAAAGTTATGGCCAATATATGGCTTAGCCTTCAAACAACTGGGATGCAGTTCAGCTCTTTCAGCATTTCTCCTTTCCAGTACCAGAATACCAACGAGAAAATACCTCCACAGTCCATGAGACCAGGTTATACCATCCTGAAATAATCCAGGTGTTTGGTGGCAAGATGAAGTTGAGAGGCTCAAGACAACAGGCCTTTGCAGGCATGGAACACTGTCCAACTTTATGGATCTGCCTGTCTGCAGACTGGCATTGGCCAGCTTTTTACCCAGCTAGTTGTGTGTAGCCAGAGAGGATTTTCTTTATTAACTTGAGTGGCTTGGCTGTGAAATGAGACATGCTGTACAGTGTACAACTCAAGCTCGCTTTCAAAGGAATTTTTATTGAAGCTGGGTATCCAGAGAGATCTGAGCCTTTAACATGTAGTCATCTGAAACACACTCTAGGAACTTCATAATTTAAGGTCAGCGTTTGCACTGGTTCATGTTCCAGTAATGGAATAGTGCTTGCTTTGAAAACATACAAAATTTATATCTAAATGTACAAAGATGGGACTTTTTCTTGAAAATTAAACTGACTGATCTGAGCACTTGCTGTGTGTTAACTGTGGCTGGATAAGCTTGGAATGGATGTACCCTGTAGGGATTACAGTGTATTATGGCTCTGAAGTGGAAAGCAAGCATCTTTGTTGAACTTGTTACATTCTCCAAGCTGGAAGTATTAGTTGTTGGGAATCGCTTGTAGTAGTACCCCTTTGTATTTTAGGAAGTACAAAGAGCTAAAATCTCCCAAAAGGTGATGTATTTTGGCACATTTTGGATTGGTTTTGTGATTACTGACAAAGAGATCCCAGTGGAAGATATTCCTAAGAATGCAAAACACAATCACTAAACCCACACAAGATCCCTTATCACATTCTCTCTAAAGTTGCTGCAGATTCATTTGAATCACACTGGAAAGATTTATCTCTTATTAATGGAGCACTCTTCATTTTTTTAAATTGAGTTGTTGTGCAACACATCAAATAACAATGTCATAACACATCATAAATCAGTTTGTTCAGTGAAGGATTCCACATGAGTTAATCTAACATCCTGGACACAGTTCATGAGCAGTTAATTTTAGCAGTTCTCTTTGATACATATCAGTTAAGGCAAAGCAACTCCAGCCATTATAGAGTACAGTCAAAACTGGTTAACGGCAAAGCAAGTACAGACAAAAGATTGTTCACAGATAAAGCCTTTGGCAGATCATTCAAGGGATCTTTGCTTTATATATAGAACAATTGTAGCTCTAATACCAGCAGTGCAGACACTCTGGGACAAAGAGAAAATACACACATACACACACACACGCACTAAACCACAGAAGAAAACCACACACACCACTTGGTACTTGAGTCTAACAAGAAAGTCAAGCTAAAGTTCACCAACCCTGACGTAGCTACCAAAGAGCTCCATGGCAGGCAATGAGATGGGAAGAACCACCCCCAAAAATGCATTCAGGAATTATTCCCATTGTCAGTGTGGGAGAAACTGAGAATGTTTGATTTGAAACACAAAGTCATCCGATGGCCTGCCAAATGCCATTCATCTCAAGGTCACACAACGTAAATAACCCAAGGGTTAGCTCCAAAGCAGGAGGTAGCTGAACAAGAGTAGGGGAAGGGATTCCTCTCTCTTCCCTGTGGATGTTTGGCATGCTACTGACAATGTTTTGAGGCCTGGCACTCCTGATGAGTCTGGTATATTAAGAGCAGTATAACACAGCAAAAGCAGAGAATAATAGCTGAATGTAGCATTATGGAAGGGACCATGGTATGAGACCAAGTCACTAAGCTGTCGCACATTTTCTGCAAGAATTAATCAGGGACTCTAATTAGAAAGGAAAACTTCAGCAGTAAAAAAAAATCTTTTGGATGCTTAAGTCTGAAAAGATTAATCCCTGTTACACAGTAGGGACAACCAATGTTTATTTACTGTTCAGCTGAGTGGTTGCATGAATTTTTCTGTTCTTCTAAAACACGAACTATCACAACCTTTTTATACTTTTTAGGAGAACAACAAGTTTAACTGTAACATCAATAATCCATCATTATCAGTCAGGAAAGGAAGAGTTGTGTTTTCCCAAGAGTGCTCAGACCTGAGGGTATAGCTTGGAATATAACTATGGGAGAATCCTAAAAGACTTGGCACCTGTTCCCCTGTTCTCTGAGGCAAAGCTCAGTGTAGTTCCCACTAAAACAAATCAAACAAGTTGGCAATCCTTGTACTGGGAACCCAAAACTGTATCTCTTGAAACCAGGCAAGATATCTTTCCTGCTGGTTTATGCAGAAAGGAGTTTCAGGTAGATAAATAATTTATTAAGAGAATGAGAGAGGAAAGAAGTGTAAGTCAGTATTCTTCTAATTTATTTGTGATTTTGATAGGCTTAAAAACCAGACTAAGTAGAGTTACTTGTGATTTCATCTTGAATTTTTGTGCCATGAAAAAAGTGAACTAAACTCACTAAGTCAGAAGGAAAACTAAAAGTGTTTCAATTCAGTCAGCACCACTTGAGGTCACTCTGCAGAGTCCTGTACATCTGTGTGGCCTGAGCACCATTCCTTCCAAAATGAAGGGAAGCAGGCTGGGCATGTGGATAAAGAACCCTGAGTCTTTGTATACACAACACAGACAATTTTATACCTGTAGGCCTTACATAATGTGTTGGAAACTGAGGCATCACTTCAGAGGCTGAAATTCCCCAATTACGTTACTGCATCTGGGGCTAAGACAATGATTTTTCCATCTATAAATTTCTCTTACACCTCTCAACTTATTAGTACTTCTAGAAAAAGAAATATTTGTATGTGGAGGGGCTAGAGTTGATGACATGGTGATGTGAAGGGGACATCTAGAGAAGTCCAGGCTGATTGTGAACTCCAGAACCTACAGCTCTTTGGGCAAGGGACTATAGGACACATCTTCATCCCTGGTGAATAGAGCGGCTCCACCCCTCTTTGCTATTTTAGCCACTAAAGGAATTGTTTTTCTCAAATGCAAATGGTCTTGAAAAATGGCAGAGAGCATAGACTTGCATCATTAGCAATGAACCAAGGTCCTGTGTGTTGCAACAACCTTTGTTGAGGGATTGTTGTGTTGAAAATCCCCTGATTTTGGCACGAGCTGGAGAACTCAGCAGTTCCACTTTGCATGTCCTGCCATCATTCAACAGGCAGACCCTCTAGCTAGACATCACAGTAGGGCAGCCAGTTGGCTTCTCCCAACCTCCTTAGGTTTCCAGATGTCATAACAAAATGAGAGAGAGAGACTTAGCCATCTTCCATGTGTTTACGCTGGAGCTGCTAGGCAGAAACCAAGCCACAACACTGCACAGCTTTTCAAAAAGGACTTAATAGGCCTCTCTGTAAACAGATCTAAATATTTGCTCCAGTGACATTTATCGCATCACACGTCTGGCGCGAGTGTTTCGTCCTTGTTTTGCTTGCATGTTTGGATTCTCTTATAAACATTAATGAAGTGCCTGAATACAAATGAATAATCCTCCCCCTTTCTTCCCACCCTGGAGGGGAGGGGAATGGGAGGGCATGAAGCAATAATAGTTCAACCTTCAACCCGTAATTGCTCGGTACATTTTGATGACAGTTTTCTCTCTCACGTGCTTTAAAAGACTTTATTCAGAACGTACATCTATGCAGAAGGCATTGCACCTTTCTTCAAAGGCAGCTGCAGCCAGACTTGGAGTGGGAGCACTTAGCAGGCAGCACGGTGTCATTTGATGTTTGAGCAGACATAGCAAGTTGACTTGCTGCTGGGTTCCCAGCAGGCTGCCAGAATTTTGCCCCATCTACAAGGCTTTTAACAGAGGATATATTTAATATATGGTTTCCTAGGCATCTGCTGTTGAGCTGGACAGAATAATGGGCCTGACGCACCTCAAATCTAACTCCATTTGACAGTTCACCTACCTTTTGCTGGAGAACTGGGGTCATTCAATAGGTATTTTCCAATTACTTACAGCTTTACTGACTGGAGACAGTGTGTTTCCAAGTAGTCCCTTCTGATCTTTCAATGCCTTTATGGAGGCCCTAGAAAGTGGCTGTCTTGGTTGTCTTTGTGCCCGATTTTGAACTGAAACCTCCACATCCTCCTTCTGATTTTATCACTGAAGGAGAAGGAGAGTGTAGGGTAAGGAAAGACTGACCAAGTCTTGTTTCCGTAGGTGGCTTCTGTGGACACAACCTTTAGAAGATAATTCTGTTGTCTAGGGTATGAGAACATAAACCAAATGTATTAGAAGACTGTTTCCTGATCCTGAGAGGGGTGAAATTGTGAAACAGATCAAGGCATCATCCCTGAACCTCTTCCAGACTGAGAAAACATTGAGTATCTCATTCCTGTGTGGGAGCAATTATATTACTGCTCCATTCTCCCTGTGCAGTTCAAAATGTCACAATGTCTTCCATGCACAATAAATTACCATCATCTCCTGCCAGGTGGGACAGTGCTTTGTTCAAGACTTTACTAAGCATCTTTAGTTTCTGCAGCTGGGCTTGTAGGAGCGGTGGTTTGGCTTGCTTGGAAGCCAGTAATAAAATAAATTTTCTTTTAGTCATGAGGGGCTCTTCAGAAATTCCCTGAACTCATGCAACTAAGCTCTCAACTCTTTGTTAAGTGCAAAACGGCTGCATTTAAGCTGTGGGACATAAAAGAAGTAATCAATGCTCGGAAAGTTCATTCTTCAAACAGTCTTTAAGAAAAAAAATCATCCTATATATGACATCTACAGGTCTGTTGTGTGCAATACTACTAAGTGCGAAGGATTTATGTCCCAATAGTCAGGTTTTGGGAGGTCAAAACTAATACCCAAGAGGAAAAAAAATGCATGTGTTTCCTTCATCTCAGTGATTAGGTATAAAATGGGTTAAAAATTAATACTGTCTTTGGTTCAGCTTGTATATGAAAACATTCAGTCTGCACATACTTGAGTACTATTCGAAAGTGCCTGTCAACCCCATTAATTATCAAATTGCTTATTCAGTCCATGCATTCCTTGCATAAATCCATATCAACTTTGCCTCTTGTAACAGTGTTTGTTTATATGAGCTGGAACTCTCAAGCCTGAGCAGACTGAAACGCCTCTTGAAAGAATTTCTTCGTGTGCACCTACAGGGACCCAGGCTAATTCCTATTCAGAGGATGCTTTTTTGGTGAGGAGTTGGGAGTCACAAAATTGGCTGGAAAGGTGTCCTTTTGTCACTTCTGTCCATATTGATAATTCAGAGAGAAGAGACTAAAATCATTACAGTTCTCAGCAGCTGTGAAGTGTACACCAGAAAAAACAAAAAGCTTGGAGAAAGGGATGGAAAAAAGAATTTGCTGATATTTTTGTCATCCTCTTTCTAATGTGCCAATACTAATGGAGGCTTTTTTTTTTTTTTAATGAACTTGTAGTCCAGTGTATTCTTTGTCCCCATCGCTCAAGCATTCTGTCTTTTGCTCATTTGCTGGAACACAAACATGGAAGTGTATTTGGAACTAGCTGGAGTCTTAAAAAAACAAAATTAAGGCAAGCTGCCAGATCAAAATCTAATACACAACATATGTTTACAGGGTTATAGTCTCTTGCCATGCTGGCTTTAACAGCACTCCAGTGTGAAGTAGAGTTAATGCCTTCCAAGATCTTTTAACATCCATCGTTCTTATCAAAACAGTAAAAATACTGGTTTTATTTCATCAAATGCACCTTTCCTCTTGTCTGAAGCCCTTTGAATTCCTTACTACATTTGGGATCAATGGAAGAGTATGTCCTTGGTCGTCTTTGTCCAGTTCTCCTCCTCTTCCCAAGAGTTTATATTCCTGAGGGGTGATCAGGTTCATGCAGCAGTTTGGCAGGCAGTCCTGAATAGGACCCCTGGTTTGAGAGAAGACAGTAATGTTGACCCCCATGTGCCTTGTGCATTTATGTGTAACTCATGGCACTTTCTGAGGAGTCTGTCAAGAGCAAAGGGTTGTCCAAGTCTAAAACAAAGGACTGAAGTGAACGAGGTGCTTTAAGCTGACCTGGGCTACCTCAGCTTGTCCAAATGTAAGAGGTGCCATTGTGTTTGCTCAAACTTTAGTCCTTTCTTGGGAGTCTTCTGCACTCAGCAGAGGCTGGCATTTGGTGTGGCCAGTGAGCCCCACTGAGGCCCTGTGGTTCCTTCTGGGCTGTGCCTTACACGCTGCTGGTGTCTCTCATCCCATGGTGCCTCTAACCATCCACAGCACAACGGGACCATTGCCACTGGAATCTGCTGCAGTGGAGAGCAGCCAGCTAAGGCAAGGGCTTGAGTGGCAGTTCAGCATGTAGGGGTGGGGTGCAAGGGACAGCACTGCAGGGCAGAGGGAATGGAAAACAGGGGCAGTTGTGCCAGACTCCTGTCACCTCCTGTGGCTGCTCTGCCCAGTGTGCAGTACACAGTGTACAGCTCCTTCGGCAGCAGCTGGATGCAGCCTGGAGTATGCAGGGTCCAAGGAGAATAAACTTGAAGTGTCTGAAAATTTTGTGGGATGAGACAAAGCTTTGGTGGGTATATGAGGCTCTGAAATAGCAGCAGCCCCTCAATATTTCTTCTGCTCATTCTCCATATGTGGGATATACCTGTCCATGATCCATGAAGCATCCTAGGCCAGCTGGACTCCATGAGCTCTACATGCACTAATCCAAGCTTATCAGGAGAGCTCTGTTAGGAGGATGCAGGAGTTTTCTGGGCTCTCAAGAGACAGTCCTGACGTGGCCTTTTGTGTTCAGTTCTCTGTGTGCAAGATGGGCAAGATATTAGAGCTATTTATTTTTGGAAAATGCCTTTTTTTTTTTAAACAGAAACAGTGCTCATGTAATTTTTTTTGTATTTGAGGAAAGAAACATTCCTTGAAATGTCTCAATTTGAAATTTAATGAGAAGTTAGAAAAAACATGAGTCTCATCAGTAAAAGAACAATCTGGTGAGTGACCCAATTGGAAATTTTTGTGCTATTAGTGTGTAACAACACATTAAAGATAGAAAAGGATTAATTTTTAACTTTTTATTGAGATACTGTTTTCCCCATCAAACTGTAATAGCAACAGAAGTAAATCTTGTAGCAGCTTTGGATAGACTTGCCAAGGGAGAAGAAAGTCTTCCTGTGCCTCCTTGGTGGGAGCTCTAACACATCTCCAGGACGCCTGACTGGAAGGTTGTTTGAAATAGGGGGACTTTACCTCTGTTGAATATAGAAAATTCATTTGAGATGATGAATGTTACTCAGGAGAGTAATAGCATTTTCAGCTTACTTAATGTGTAATTACACCTGATTTGCAGCAGGTCAGGTCTCTGCCCGCATCAGTAGTGTCATGCTGTGCATGGTCATTGAAATTCTTGAAGTACAGTTCAATGATATGGGAGGCAGGACATGGCAGTTTCACATCAACATTTCATCAAGGAAATCTCTCTTGGATTGTCCTAGCTTGGAGTTCATTTCAGAAATAAAAATCACATACATGGAAGGCCAAGGTAAGCTGTTGTATAAATACTGGGTTTGCATCTCTGCAGCTCCAGGACTTCATTCTTTGTAGCTCAGATCTCACCAGACAACCAGCTTACCCTTTCAGTTAAGGAGAAAGTCAGAAGAGGTGGTCATGGGTTGGACTTTGAGGCTTCATCTTTTTCTTTTCTCCTAAGAAATGTCCTCTTTCTATCACTAAGGAGAGGAGTTGCCTAGTTCAGCTTTTGAGTCAAAAATTTAAGCTCCTGCTTGCAATTCTTGTTTGGCTTTGCTGTTTGGTTCTAAACAATTTCTGTATCCGTTCCCATTCTGTTATGCCTGTTTGACTGGCCAGTGCAGAGTAATGTTTAAGAGATTCGGTCAGTAAAGTCCATGTTGGCTAATTCCTTGGACACAGTGACTATCAGGACAATGACCTCTCCCTGACAAAGGCACTGTTTCCTCTATTTCAGCAGTATTCGAGGTCCTGACCACTTGCTCTGTGCAGAGAGAATTTTCTGTGTGCTTTGCTGCTGCCTGAATGCAGATGTAGGTTTTGGATTATGAGATTTCAAGTTCTGAGGATCAGCATGGGTTTTAATGCTCTTGATGACACAGCCAAATAGTGTTGTTATGATAAAATTCAAAATTCATCTCTGAAGCACCTCTTTCTAGCTTTGCCTCATGCATTCTCAACTAGCAACGTATTCCTTTGTCTAAGTGACTTCCACTGTTGGAACTTTTTCCTAACATATTTAAGGTTTTCCTTTACTGCTTCCAGATGTAGACCCTTGTTTTACCATTCTTCAACTCTGTAAATATATTTTCTCTGGTTCTAGTACTGCGCAGTTCTTTGATAGACAAGATCATGCTCTCTCTTTTAGGAGTCATTTATTAAAGAAAGTTTTTACAACTGCAGACAAAAAACAGGCTTCTGCAGAGAATGATTTTCAGGTTTTGTCTCGTTGGTTAACCAGGATTCACACCCCTTCTGGGACAGTTCCTAGAGACACCTCGTGGCTGTCAGGAGCTCTACAGAGCGCATCGTGCTCGTGTCAAATTAACTTATTGTAAGCCTCAACATCCAGAGTTATTTGAGAAGGAGTTAAGAGTGAGGCTGCCAACCTTCTAATTAAAAGCTAGAAATATTTTCAAGTTCTCCTCTTATGGAAACAATTAAGCAAATCTGTTCTAAAGTGGGATTACCCCCCAAACCCAACAGCAACATATTGTCTGCCTGAGTATAATTAAAACTATCGAAGGAAATTTTTTATTCCAAGATGAAAGGAATTGTTGGTTAGTTCCTAGATTCCCATGCTCCAGTTTATACTCCCATTCTGTAAGAACTACAGCAGGCAGCTCAGACTACATGGATGCAGTTTGTTGCTGGGATTCTTAGCTTCTCAGACAAAACCACACTAGGCAGTTCAGAAAAGTAACAAAGCAAACCCCATTCCTTCAAACACACCAGTCCAGAATGAGTTAGATGATAAGCTTTGTGCAAGAGGAAGACAGATTGACTTTTTAGGTTTCAGGTCATCCATTAGTGTAGAAATTTAAACAAGTTGAATCCTGGTGAGATTGCTCACCAGGCAGTAAGTCTTTCTAGTGGTAGGTGAGCAAGACCTAGAATTCACTATCTCTCAGAATTAGCAAAGTGTGCAACCTTTCTTGTGTTTGATACAAACTCTGTGAAAATGATATTTTAAAGAACAGAAGCCTTTAGAGGAATAAAGTTTATATATAAAGTAAGCAGTTTTACTGGGTGTAATTGCTCTAGACCCAGCTGAATAGAGGTCTTGTGATTACATTAATCTTACATGTTTAGATCAAATTATTCAAGATTATACTTACCATAATCTAATCACAATTTCATGTACATGCATATAAATAAAAATGACAGGTAGGTGGAAATAGTGTTACCTCTCCTTTTCTCAGTGAAAACTGAATCATGCAAAATGATGGAAACCATCATTCCATACCAAAGGAGAATAGTGTCCTACATATGCTTTGCACAATGCTTTGCCTGAAATTAGAAGGTCCAGAGAGTCCCTCAGATTCAGGGGTTAGTTCTTACTTGGGGCAGGAGTAAGGAGGTAAAAGAGTAGCAAGCAGAATAGAGTTAGGGAAAGTATGACTTTTAATGATAAATCCCCATCTTCATGAAAGCAGAAACATGAATGCAATAAAAACTGTTTGTCTGCTCTACTGATTTTTAAAATACCCTGGTTGAGTAGGAGAGTCTCATTACTGAAGACAACAACTCCAAGTTAGTAGCAGGACTTCATACGGATTTGTTTTCCTTAATCAGAACCTAGAGCCACCTAGATAGGATTAGAGTTAGATGTGTGTGTTATCATCTTGAGATGAGATTTTTTCTAGGGGTACTTCCACACATTTTCTGTAGATGCCCAAGCAGTCTCCTTGTACTGGTCTGCGTATCCAGCTATTACTTCTTTCTATTCTATGGAAAGCATACACTAGGGTAACATTCAGGTCTTCCAAGCATTAAGGCTTAAAAAAAGTCACCATGTTTACTTCAGCTTTCCCTTTCTAAATTGCTTTGACAGCCCTGTGCTTTTTTAACTCGTTTTGGGGAATATCCAGTCTGCCATTGGAATTATTTGAATTGTACAGAAAGAAAGGAGGGCCTGTTTCCCTCCAAATTCCATATATTGTGTCGCTGGAGCTTTTCATGTTCCATAAACAATGCTCTCTTTTTCTAACCCTCTCCCCCTCCCGCCCATAGCCTGACTTTCTATAATTTTCTTGACATGGACAACTCAGCATTTTTGTGAAAAGCTATGACTGATTTTCTGCAGCTTTACAAACAGGAGCTTGCTGGTGATTTCAAGAGGATCAGGTAGTGTGATGCAAGCGAGACTGGGTCGGGACTCTGGGACTTCAAACATGTCTCAGCAGTGCATCTAGTTGTGAGTGATTGTTTTCCCTTA
The DNA here is from genome assembly GCF_028769735.1 of Zonotrichia leucophrys gambelii. NCBI lineage: Eukaryota > Metazoa > Chordata > Aves > Passeriformes > Passerellidae > Zonotrichia > Zonotrichia leucophrys. Next base: position 23,008,237 of record NC_088178.1, on the reverse strand, counting down.
AAGCATTCATGATCTCCAATTGGCAAGTCTCCTCTCATAACTAAGGAGACATTTGGAAAAAAGTTGGTATTTTTAAATATCTTCTTAATCCCTGTAGAACTCTAGCCACATACAAGCAAGTGGCTTCATTTTTCCACACACTACTCTTTCTTTAGTTAATAATTCAGTTATTATGTGAGTGAAATCTCAGGAGGTACTCCGAGTTGCAGGCACTCTGTCGTTTAAGTTCATTTCAAGCTTCCTATGAGTCTTTTAATACTTGAATGGTGTTTCATGGTTTGTCTTTGACGACTCATGAAGCTGGATCCCAGGAGGAAAATCACAGCCTAGATAAGCAGCCAGGGTAGATAGTGCAAAAGCAGTAGTGCTTGTGTAGCACTTCAGTGGATTGATGCCTCAGTATATTTTTATTTCTTTCTTTACCAGGAAGATGGATAATTTCCAATCTTAACAACCACGCATGGGAAGGATGAATAAGCAGTATTTGGGAATGGAGTCTGATTGGTTACACCCTTGTCTGGCTATGCTTGCTGGTGCATTTTGCATAGCATTTCTGGAATACTTTTCTGTTGAAGTGAAAGGGTTGTTGCAGCATTTGATTTCAGCCTTGTAAAGGCTTTAGAAGAAATGCCAAGCCCCTGTAGTCTGGAAGCAGCAACACTGACCATGTGCCATGTCACGGAGAGGGAAAATAACTCCCTTCCAATGTTTGCACTGAGCATGAGTGTCACCAGAAAGCTCTAGGTTGCTCTTAAACTCCCTTGCAGCCTGACGGCTTTGTCGTGGACCTGAGAGGTCTTGGGTTAATGTCATCTAATGCATCCTAATGGGCAGCCTAATTGTAACTGCCATTCCAGCTGTCCCTTGTGGGTTTAACTCATGTAAATGAAAACCACAGCTTTCCAATTTACTCTTCAACATGAAATATTATATTCTCCTTAAGTAATGTGTTTTAATTGCAGAAGCAAGATAATATATATATATGGAAAGAGTGGGTGAGAGCTTGCAGGTTGTATATAAATAGCAGGGCTTCTTAGTTTGTTTCTTTTCTTCACCAGTGACCTGTCTTCTCTCACCTGGCTGCTGACTTAACAGACAGGGAACAGGCCCCAGCTGCTCCCAAGGGGTGAGACCGCAGGTTGAAATGTGTGGTCACTTATCCCAGCTCCCATCTGCTGCAAGATGTGCAGATGGTTGGACACAGCCCTCTGAAGCTTGCACATGCCCACTTGATGTCAGTCTGGAGTGACTCTCTCTCCCTGATTTATGTTGGCAAAGATCAAAACCCAGTTTAAAAATGAGGTGACAGAGACATTAAAAAAAAAAAAGAAAGAAAAAACGAAGTCCGTAGACACTCAGAGGCTGGGAAAGGCTGCCAAATAAGCATTCCTGCCCTTGCTTACGATTCTCCACCACATACAACTGGCTGTGTACGTCTGGGAGCAGCCAGCATAGTGATCTATTCATAAAGGGCCAAACTCAGGAGCCGACCTGCAAGGCTTGAGTACATTGACTACACATGGGGAAGGTGGAGTGAGGGCTCTGAGGGGCTTCTTGGAGTTGTGCAGGACAAAAATCCCCTTCTTTCCAGCTAGCTAGAAAGCAGGCACATCAGGGGGAAAGAATGGTGGTGTGCTTTAGGGCTTTACACTGGGTTTTGGGACAGCAAGGACCAGTTCTGTAATTGAGCAGAGAGTGTAATTTCTGTAATCTCCAGCTGCCTGGGTCCTTGTGAGTTTCCTTGTCATTCCTTGGAGCTCCTGCAGGAATGCCCTGATTTAGATACTGCCCAATGCTTACTACAGACCTGAAGCAGAGAATAGCCAACACTGCAGGATGATGATTTTGTCATCCCTGCACTTGACTGGCTGACCTTTGACATGTCCTGTTCCACCAGGTCCTGACAGAGAGAGGCACATTCATGAAGCACATGAACTGCTGTTTTCTAATGATGATGCTTTTTATCTATGCCATTCTGGAGAACTGCATTGAAACCCACTCTTTGCTTGATGTGGAGCTTCCGAATGGGGCAGGACAGAGGTTGTGAAGAAAACAGAATACTTCTCTTCAAAATGGACAGCCATAACTGTTGTTTTCAGGACAATGATTTCTGTGTTTTCATTCTGGGTTGCATGCTCTTAGCTTCATCTCGTCCATCTCACACCAGGGACAGAGCTTGCAATGCCACATATTTCTGTGTATCTTCTCAAGTGTAGATATAAACTCCCATGTATAATCCACAGCATTGAACTCATTCAGGGAATGTTTAATTTCTCCTGTTATTAGTGGTGTGTAATTGTAATTGGTAAGCAGTCACAGGGGCAGCACCTTTAATCTGCTTAGTGAGCCATTCCTAAAAAGGGGTAGAAATACCAACAGTGAATGACAGATATTTTTTGCTTGTGCTTGAACAGTGTTTCCGCTATGCCCTTAGATAGGCTGGGGGATATTGCTTTTCTTGGGTGTCCTCTCATTGGTACTCTCTTAACATCTGAAGTAATCTCAGATCAGCATCTGAATATGAAAATGCAGTTACAGTTACTCCAATTCTTTCCACAGAAAACCTACTTGCTTTTAGCTCAATATTGTCTTTTCCCCTACTTTTCCTACCATGCATTTTATGATAACTTACCCTTGGGAAGCAAAGCTGGTTGTGGCACTGGGCAGGTGCTTCTCAGCATTTCAGCTACTGGCTGTCCATCTCAGGGTGGCAGCTACTTTTAAGATGTTAGGTCATCACAGGAGTGTGAGTAAAAGTATAATCCTGACTCAAGGTTTGCTCCTGATGTATTTAAGCAATAGCCTACGAGGTAGATTTGTGGCAGCCCTAGATGGGTTACTTCAAATATGCAGGTTCTGTCAGCATTCCTGATTTCCTATCCCTAAGGTAAGTCAGGCTCTGCCAGGTTTCAGCTTTGGGTGATAGGAAATTCAGAAGCCAGTTGCTAACAGTCACAGCTTGATTGCATATGTACACACAGAAACACACATGCGGAGGGAAAGCAGAAAAACAAAGCTCTACAAAAGGAGTTATTTATCTGTTTCTTTGTTTTCCTCCTGCCGCGTGTGAGCACAGCTGGGATTCCTGCTCGGCCGGGGGTTTCCAAGGGGCAGGCGGCTCATGCAGAGCCTCCTCCGAGCTGGAGGTTCGGAGCACGACTCCTCCACAGAGGTAGCTCAGTGTGAGGAGCAGAGCTGCACTGACCTCACACCATGAGAAAACGACGCTCTCAGTGAGTGATTTGGCTAGGAAAAAATGGTAGAAGGAAAGAAACTAAAGAAAGCTTCTTCTGAGCAGGGGGTATTTCAGTGGTCTATTTTCCGCTGATCATTAGAAGATTAACTGCTGGTCATGTTCCCAGTTAGGCACTCTCAGAGCTTTTTTGATCCTGGGCAACAGGTTTATTTGCCTAATTTATTGTTGCTCTTAGAATTTTAAACTCAAATATAAATTAAAGTCTTTTGTTCTGTACAATTTAAAAGCATGTCTGGGCTGAGGAACCCAATATTTGGCTTGGCTTCATGTTCTGAGATGTATTTCAAGAGCTTCTGGGCATTACTGGGATGAATTTGGAGCTGCAGTTTGTTTTCTGAATTATTTTGGTGCTTGATGTTTCTGCACTAAGAAGAAAGGTCACTGCCAGCTCTTAAGCAATGAAGAAGGGGAGTGGTTGTAAGGAACCTATTTAGGCAAACCAGTTGTTGGAGTGTATCTTCTAAAAGGGGACAAAGTTAAAAGTTGTTTTGCTATCACAGCTGATTTCTGCAACCATTAGGAATAATACTCCAGTTTGGAAAGAAAATTTCCAAAGAGGTGGAGACTATAAAAAAACCTAATGAGTTACATCTACAAGTTCTGCTGATTATTCTGTAAGACAACTCAGAATGTATCTGCTTCCAAGAATCTGAGACTCCTTCTTGAATGTCTTGTCTTGGATGGGGGTATGAGTTGGCTTGGAACAAGTGCTAATTGGGGCTTCAGCTTTTCAGCAGTGGTTCATCATTGTCCTTGGTGTGCTGAGTGACCTAGGGCAAGTCACTTCAGCCCCTCCAGATTTTGTTTATTGAGGGACACTGAATTGTGATGGATGGTAATTATATCCCCTCTCTGTGGGGAGATCGTGGGCACGGAGATCATCTTCAAACCACTTCCACCCAAGTGCCTCTGTGCTGCTGTGCCTGCCAGATCTGCTAAGCTTTTCAAGGTACCATGCCTCTTCTGTCTGTGAAACATGTCAAAATGTCCTGTCCCTCGAAAAAGATACATTTGGGTTGTCAATAATTGGAATATGTTGTTCTTGGCCCACAGGGAGTCTGACACAACAGCTCTACCTTAAACACAGCAATCAGCCTGCAAAAGCCAACAAAATCCCACAGACCAAGTGATAACAACTGTTTCACTTTCTTAAATCTCCCAGTAATCTGAGGGATGAGTGAGCTTCGTAGCTGAGAATTGCTCCTAAGTGCAATTTACTGGGGTTTGTTTTTTAATACCCGTATTTATTACAATTTTTTTTGAAGAAGTCTTTTCACAAGATTTGCCAAAGAACATAAAGGTTTGTTGTAACGGATCAAATCACTTATCCTTATAAATCCACTACCCTCTATCTGCCAGTGATGACTTGGCTCAGCTCGAGAGTCAACTTGTGTGTAGTACAGCTGGGTGAAGGCAGGGCTGTCCTGAAGGGCTGAAAGCCTCCATCCTTCCATCCCTCATTCTGACCATGGCAGCCCAGTGTTGGCATCCCCTTCTTGGTGCTGTCAAGGCTGCACTGCCGCTGGTTGGGAAAGGCTCAGAGGAAACAGGTAGGCTCCAGAGAGGCTTTGTACTGAAAATATGTCCTCTGGCCAGGTAAGCAGGACAGAAAATTTGATGTAGAGTTTTTTCTTATCATGGATCCAGTTTCTTTGGAAGTAGGAGTGATGGGAAAGAAAAAATCCAAGATCTGAAAAGTGATGTGTGGATCACAAACATGCATAGTAACTGCCAGAAACAATAAGGTCTTGTATTCTGGGCAATCTACAGTAAAAACAGAGACTATGAACTTCTTCAGTGCTCAAAGGCTTTGAGCTCCATTTCCATGTGCATCAGTGTCATACTCCTGCACTTCCCAGAGATGAAGCTGTGGCAGCTAAAATGAGGTGCCACACCTAGGCTGAAGGACACCTCATGCTGCTGTTCCTACGGTTTCAGAAAGCCTGAAAGGCATTTCTTCTCTAGGATTAGGCATTAGGGATTTTTTCCCTGCATGTTACAGAGCTATATACCATTATAGAAAATTAAGATTCTTGTAGTGAGACACTGTCTAAATCCATCTGTCTTGGGACAGTCACTGCTCTGCAAGCCAGTGGGTGATGTTGTTCTGAGGGAAGAAATCCAGCTGCTCTCTGCCCTGAGCAGGCCATGTAACCTTGGGACAGTTGTGCTCAGCCTCCCTTTTCACCTTGTCAGGCTTTAACCATATGGTACAAGACAGTTGCTTGTTGAAGGAAGGGCTCAGCTTGCCATCGTGGGCAGATGTGGGAGAAGAGGAAGAATTGAAAACCCTCATGTTTTGGATAGGAAAAAATATCCCGGTTGTGATCTACTGTTGCATGCATAGGTCAGGGAAGGATTACCCTGCGGTTAAGGAAGAGGATGGTATCAAGGGACAAGTTCTGTTCCCAGCTCAGCCACAGACTTCCTTTCGGACCCTAACACTTCATTCTTTGTGACTTTGTTTACTCACCTGTCTGATGGGAATAATACCGCCTACATCAGAGGCAAGTTGTGCTACTCTGTGTTGATGCACGTGGTGTTAGTTAGGAACATGAAAATGCTTTGTGATCCATGGATTTTAAAAAAATGCACTGTAAATGATCAGGGCTGTTACTTGAGATTTTAGTTCCAGACACTGTGCCACAAATCAAAATATCTCCTTTTATTTCTTACTGTAGAATGTTATAAAACATCCAGTGATCAAAAGGTTGCACTTCAGAAAGCAAATGTAAATTTTGGACAGCCCATCTAAAATCTAATTTCATATTTAAGCTTTATATATGTTCTAGTTTCCATTGATATTTGTCATGTTATTTTTATTTTATATTTCCTGGCAAAATGCTCTTCTCAGTTTGTTAGTGTTACCTATCCATTGTCCAGTACCATTTGCTTCCATGTTTGGTATTTCAGGTTTTACTTTACATCTCCCTTGGCTTTAGAGAACTAAACTATTCCTGTGCTCATTATTCAGTTGGAATTTGGAAGGAACTTCAGATTTTTTTTTTTCTTTTAAGTCTGTTTTTGTTACAGGCTTCAGTAGCTCACTGAAAAATCCTTTAAGGAAGACACCAAACAGGAAGGTGGAAGCCTTGGTTTACTATTCCTTTCTGATCTCAAGCTGTCTGACACCTGAGGTCAGCTGAAGAATATAATTTTATTCAGGAGACATTCTATTGTATAAAAGGTGTAAGTTTTATATAGTGTATTGAGGCATGTAAAAAAAGCCTTACAAATAGATTGTCTGGGATCACTGAGAAAGGCTGTACCTTCCACAAGGCCACCATTTAAAGAGCCTCACAGGTTTGTAGTGAGGAGCAAGGTCCTTGTCCTCAGTAGTGTTCAGTTGCAGCTCCATCAGCCAAAGCTCTCCATCAAGGCATATCTTACCAGCAGCAAGTGCTTTCTTGTGTGACCAAACAACAGAGATGCCCAGTGGGGAGATCAGCCTGGCTGCCAGGGCCACCACAGGGTCGCCTCCTGTGAGCCCCTGGTGGTCAGACAAGCCCAGAGCTGGGGAGAAAGAGTCATGGTCCAGCTGAGACTGCCTGGAGCCAGCCTGACTTCCAGCAGCCCTGACCAGACTAGGATGAGGCCCTGCTGGGATGCCTCACTGGTTGCCTGGAGAAGAGTCATGTAGGAAATGATTACTCAGGAAGCCACAGGTGCTTTAGTCTCTCTCTTCCTGCTGGGATGTGGCCACAGTAGCAGGAATTCCCTATTCACCTCTTCTTCAGTGCTGGCACAGCTCCTCAGCCTGGGGGTCAACATCGTACTGCAAGGTGCCTTTCATTTGGGAAAGACACTAAGAGGCCTGGGCATGCTGAATGTTCTGGGAAAAGAAGCAACTCTGCAGGTTTGTATAAGGAAACTCAAGACTGGGGATCAAGCCCCTTTCTCACCCCATTGCTTCCCTTTGAGAAGAAAGCACATGGAGAGCAAGGATTTGTGATTCAGTGTTAAGAGGTAGTCTTGTGCTCCAAGAATAGTGGAAGTACAGCAACTGTGTCACTTGGGCAGGGAAGGCCTTGAATATCCCCGTTTGTTGCATGCTAACAAGCTGTTAGTTTGCCACAAAAAAAGAAAAACCCAGTTCCATTTGGTTTGAGATCAAGGCAAATGTCAGGCTTGGCAAACTTCATCCCCAGCTTTCATCCAGCTTTGAAGTCCAATAGGGAACGAGTTTGTATCTAAAGTGTAGGACAAGGAGGAAGCCAAAGGGACAGCTCCGCAATCTCTTCTCACAGCTCCTTCCTCCATGATAAAAGACTGGAATGTCTTTTTCACATCCTGGTCTAAAACCAGAATTCTTTCTAGTACTACACAAATCCTTACTCCTAGACTTAAGACGTTTCATTTTTATTCTTTGTTTTTATCAGATGTTTTCCTGGATGAGAAACCAGGATTTCTGGGTTAATGTGTTGTCCCTCCCCCATTTCTTTAGCTAGCTTTGAGGTCTGTAAACAGGGTGCACAACTTCTTCCACTTCAGCAATTGCAGGGGTTCTTTGCTTGCCCTCTGGGATGCTGCTGGAATTTCATACCTCCGTTATCTGTAGTCCATTCAAAATTAGTCAAAACTACTCCCGCCCTTGTCTGTAAGAGACACTTCCTCAGGAGTGGAGACAGGAAAATGGGGGAGGGATTGGAGGTGATGAGAGGGAGCAGGGGTCCATCCCTGTGGCGCACGTCTGGATGCAGAGGAAGGAGCTGAGGGAAGGGGGAGGCACAGTTTATTGTGCTAAAGAGAAACAGAGAGCACTTTCTGCCGGTGCTTATTGACACAAGGCTCGGCGGTGACTCCGGGCTTGCCTGCCGGCTCCGAGTGACGGCCAGAACAGGCTGTCCCCTTGTTCCCTGGGATCTTGTGCAGACAGACTCCTTGTGGAGGGATGGATCCTCCTTGGGGAGCTGGCGAGAGGACAGAAATGCAGGATCCTCTGGCTGACAATCTGCCATCAGGGGACAGACAGACATTTTGGGAAGGCTACAGCTATTAAATTTGGAGTATTTTCCCCAAGGTCCCATTTTTGAATTGTCCAAAGCCAGCTGCTCTGGTGCTCAAAAGTAAGAGTTATTTCTGTCTGGGCGCACCTTACAGGACACACCCAGCTTCCAGCCCATGTCCACAGCCAGACTGAGTGTCCAGGCTGCCTTCTCTTGGCTGATGCTGTTGCTGGTTAGGAATGTTGGGAGTGGATTTACAAGCTCAGCTCAGGCACAAGGCAGAAAGTGGCTCATCCACAATGTGCTGATTTGGTGTACAGGCTGAGCCTGTTCCAGGGACCCCAGCCGTGGATGCAGCATGTCCTTGGTGCATGCTGTGCCCTGGAAATGCAGCCAGAGAGTGCTGTTGTTCATTTAATTGTAATTTAGGTGAAGATTTGAATTTTTATTCTTGGAAAATACCCCAGAAGAACCCTATGTGTCCTGGCAATTTATTTTCCCCATCATGAGCAATAAACATGCCATTATAGATAGAGGAAAGGGCATGAAAATCTTACTGTGGTTCACTTAGGCAAGGAAATCAAAGCATTAAAGGAGTTCGTTCTTCATTATCATTGAAATTTCCTTTAAGTAAATGGCTCCTCCTGAATGGTTGGAAGGCTAAACTGGACTGGTTTGGCTCTAGATGCACATCTGTCTTGACAGAAAGAAGGGAAAAGACTATCTGAATGAGCAGACATAAAATATATAGTGAGATGAGAAGAATGGGGAATTAAGGAAATCAAGACAAATCAAAGATGTTGAAGAAAGCACTTGCTGTGGCACTGACTGGTGTTCAGGACTGTATTAATCAGTGCTAAAAGGAACTAATGGGAATGCAGGTGAATGAGATGTACATCAGCTGGAATTTGCAGGAGAAGTTTTTCCCATAAAGCCTATCTACTACTTCTCACTTGGAAAGGATGTTGGGAGGTGTGAGGAATTCTGATTGCAGGTCTTTGTGCTTGGAAAGGTTTCTGCATTCAGCTCAAAGGACCATTAATCAACAAGTTCAATCCCTTGTTAATCACAGGTCATGGAGGAAGGCAGTTTATTATTCCAGCAGAGAAACCCATAGTGGCTGGGTGGCTGAAGCAAATTTTCCAGAGGATTGGCCAGTGTCTGTCTGAAGAGAGAAAAGGATGATCCACCTTTTCTCTTGGGAATTGAATGGTTAATTGCAACCTCCTTTTCAGATTTGCCCCTCTGATGCCTGTTTGGATTTTACAGGCAGTAGAAGCTATAGGGTAGCTTCTTCAGGGAACCTCAGGCAGATAGAGGCAGGTTGAGAGCAGCTGATGGCATGGAGAATTTCCTTGAAGGTGGAAAAATACAGGCAGCTGACTTTCAAGGAGAAATGTTCCTTTACTAAAGGTAAACTGGGGTGCTGCCATCCCTGTGAACTCCAGCTGTGTGGATTAGGACCAATAAATAGGCTGCTCTGCCAAGGTCTGGGCTAACTGAGGCAATGCTCAGTGTTTGCTGACCTTGAGGGAACACAAGCCCATTTAGAGGAGCAGAGTGCTGTAGGTATTTGAGATCTGGGGTGAGTGAGGTTTTGCTGTAACCAACTTGGAGCTCCTAATGGGCTGAAACGTCACCCTGAAGCCACAGACATGTGGAGAAAACCCCATTGTACCAAAACCGCGGTTAGACAGGACAGTCAGTGAAGGTCAGCGGAATACAAGGCAAATATTGTGCTTAGGGGAAAAAAAAATCCATGTTTTCTGGCAGTATGAAACCGAGACTAGGGTGGTTTTTTTATGAAGAGAGCCATTTCCAAACAGGGAAAGGCTGCCAATGGTATGAGAAGCTTTTGTGATGTATAACAGGTGCTCCTCAGACCTGAGCAGAGAAAGCCACAACTGGGAGGATGTTTTTATCTGCACATTGTGATCTAAGAGAAAACAAACAAGTTTATAGGTCTGTAGGATGCAGCAGGAAAACAGATTACTGCACTGGAATAAGCCAGGGGTTTCAGCCCTGGGATGTGGGGTATTTATCCAGGGGTCATGCAGTGGGAACACATGTGCAGGAGTTGTGAAATGGACACAGACCTGATCTTGAAAAAAATCTGCAGAGAAAGAAAGTTGAGAGGGTCATCTCTGGGTGTGAGCATCAGGGTTATGACTATTCTAGTATGCTGTATCCTACACACCAAATTTTGGCTAGTTCTGGGTGCTTTATGCTCAGCTTCACAACTGTTTTTTTTTTTTTTTCCTTGCATAGGGAATAGGGAATATTAGTACTCCTTAATAACTCCCCTAATAAGCACAGGAAATCAGAATAGTTGCCAAGTAGGTGGAAGATGCAGTGAAATGAAAATTTCAGGAGAGTTTTGAGTTAGAAAAATTGTGCTCAGTGTATTCAACCTAAGTAAAACGCTTAGATTTGACAGGACATTATTTTTACGCGAAGAACAATTCCTAATGAAACATGCCAGTCTTCTAGGACAAGCAGATTTGGGACTATTTTAGTTTCAGAACTGTGGATAGGAAAAATAAATTAGAAAAAGAACCCTAGCCATTTGGAAATGTACATTTTCCCTGCTTACTTACACTAGGTGAGAATTTGGCTCAGACAACAGGTCATGTCTGGTCTTAAGGGGGTGTTTAGGACTGAGAGCCTCAGAGCACTGGACATATTTGAATTGAGGCCACTTGCAGCCTAAATCTGAATCCAGTAGTGCGTTGCAGCTGCAGATAAGGATGAGGTCATATGCCAGATTGTGGTCTCCACAATACATCATTACCAGGATAATCACATCTGCAAGAAGGACTGTTAGCATCATGCATTATTGAATTAGATCAGGTACTTGTATTTCTGAAATAAGTCCAAGACTGTGTAATTTGCTGGCTTATTAGTTTCCAGGGTGAAGCTGCCAAGAGGCCATTACCAGGAGTTATGTGAATTGACAGGGAGGGCTCAGAGGACAGTTTGAACCCTGTGATAGACAGGCAGAGATTTTGCAGTCAGTGGGCTATCAGTCTAGCTGAAAATGATGGTCTACAGACATCACATTTCTGGGATATTTCCTATATATTTTTCTTCCCTTAATGGCCTGATGTCCAAATGCAGCTATCTCTGACACTGACATTAAGGATCACATCTAACTGGTTTATTTTCATGCTGGTAATTTAAGACAAACAATCTTGGTTCTCTGCCTGCATCCACCAACAGACACTGTAGGGGCTCCTCTGTGATCTCAAGGCAGCATGTGGTGTTTTTCAGCGTGGTACACCTAGATCTACCCTCACAGCCAGCATTTGTTCTGGAACTGGCTCATTTCTAGACAGTTGGAGCATTAAGAAAGTGCAAGACCATTACCTGGTGGCAGGTTCCATCTGGACATACCCAGAGACAATTGTGCCTTTTAGACTGTGACACTGAAGTCTGAAAAGTAGGGTTTGTGATTTATTCTTTAATTGGGATCAAGGAGACTGAAAATTGGATGTCCAAGCTCTATGCAGTTGAAGCAAAACCTGCCAGTTGAACTGACTTGTTACAGCTGTAATAGACAACTTAAATCCTTTTCAGAGAAGTCCTTTTTTTTTTGTTTGTTTTTTTGGCTGATTCCTGGCACTTCTTTCAGGTCACAACTTCTGAGGTATCCTAAAGGGAGCACTTCAAAATGGCTAAACTCTTTTCAGGAAAGTAGTCCTAAAAGCCACCCCATGGGTCCTGAATGACTGGAGCTGCACAAATACATAGTTTTATAATCCACAAAGAAATCTCTGGTCCAGCCTTCTGCATAACTGGTGAGCTTTACTCAGGAATTTGGCTCATCACTTTTTTCTTGAGATTTAGCAGTGTTTGGGAACACTTGATTTGAAAGACTTTGCTAGAAGGAGGATGTACCCTGGTTCCAGTGATGACAGTGACATATTTGATCTCCCCTACTTCCTTCTCCTGGCAAGTTGCAATTGTGACATTTGGTCTATCACCAGAGGCTCAAACTGTAGGATTTTGAGATCTGTTTTGTGGCCTGGGGGAGGGGTGGCATATGGAACAAATGTTCTTCATTCAATTGCTCCCCTGGGCTTCAGTGCAGGCTCATCACACTAGCAGATCTAGACAAGGGAACATGGTATTTCTAAATTTTGAGACTCAAAAAGCTATAACAGTCTGTTTTCCCACTACAGTGTACAAGAATTCTTGAAACAAAAATAAGATCCTGTCTCTGCCACTTACCCAGAGTCTCAGAGATGCAATCAACCCAGCAGTCATCCTCTCGCCAGAAATAAAAATATCTGTGGTGGGGTTTTATTTCCTTCTTCTGGAGACCTGGGATAGCAACACATGATTTGGTGCTGCTGACATCTGGCAGCATCGTTCCTATTTACTGTAAACACGAGTCATCGCCCATGGAGTGTTTTATTGCTTGTGGTTTCCATCTTGTTGTATGCAGCAATTATGCACATGGCGCAATCTTTCCATGTCAATAAAAATGTTTCATTCTCAGCAAGGAACTTGAGAATGAACCTAGCAATTCTTGGGGGCTACTGTGCTGAGTTAAATGGGATGTGATGGGAAGGGGAACAGCAGGGGGTCGGTGTGGAGGGCAGGGGTGGTTTTTGGGGTCATTTGGTGGGACTCTCACGCTCAGGGCAGTGCACAGAAAGTTGGTGTGAGCATTCACTTCTCCAGCCTGGGGCTGAGAAAAGGCCTCACAGCTTTTGTTTGCTTTGTTGGCAAAATGTTGTGCAGCAGGATGCCTTGTGAATGCTGCTGGAGACTTTCCTTCATGCTAATTTCTGTTTCTGTCTTTACTTTTTCCCCGCCCCCCCCCGGTTATCCAGGAGTTTGGAGATGTTTTCAGTAAAGGATTCATGAGAGAATCTTCAAAGGGGACCACAGCCAGGGGAAAATCATAGGCATGACTGGAAAAGTAGTGTTTTAAATTAGTGTGAAAGCTTGGGGGAAGTCACTTAGGCCTAAATCCACAAGTTGATTTAAGCCTCTTATTGCTGCTTAGGTGCTCTGTGCTCCCTTTGGAGTTACACATTTAAAGGTCTTTATGGTACAGCACTTCCCACCTCATTCTTCCATTGGCTCACTGGGAGATGGAGTACAGTGTTTGCCCTCTTTGGTGGGAGCAGGAGTGCATTTGTCTGGGGCTCCAGACAGCGGAGCTGGTCTTGGCAAGTCACCCAGCTCCTCTCTGCAGCGCTGCAGAGGGACAGGCCTTTTGGTGGGTGACTCATCTCCACAGGGCAAAGATATCTGAGACACGGGGCAGGAATCACTCCCTGGAGGTGCCACTCTCCACTGGCTCTCAGTGGAGCTTAGCCAAGGAGTTTAGATTCGGCGCCTAAGTTTTAGGCAGCTGATGGTATGGGAGGTGGATTTCACCCCCGGGAACTTGGGGTGGAATTTAAGCTGTCTGAAAATGACAGTTGTGCAAGCAATAATAAACAGTCTGTATGGTTCCATGTCTGGAATCTCCTTATAAACAGGGGCATGCAAATCAATTAGATAAAAATCTGAGCATTTCTGAATTTCCTGCCCAAACTTGAACAGAATCTGCTTTTGGATTTGATGAAATTCCCTTTCACTCCGCAACCTATGTGTAAATCTGTTTCTGCCCGACAGGCTGCCTTCTTGTTTCACACAGGGATGGAGATGCTAGTGCTGTGGGATGCTGTCAGAGTGACCTATCTCTGGACATCCTTAACTACACCAGGATGGTGGGAGTCAGTGCTGGGAACCTTCTGGGAAGAGCCCAAAGACATGGCATGATTCCTGACTCAGTGCTGCTGATCGAAGTGCTCCAGATAAGCTGAGATGTAGATAAGCACCACAACTCCCAAGCACTTATCCAAACCAAAACTTTCAACATTTATCCACCTTGACTGTACATGACTTTGCCCTTAGCAACAGAGACTACACCCACTTTTTTCTTCACTACTGTCAGCGGAGGAGCAAGAACCTACTTGAAGACAAATAAAACACCTTAGGCTTTTAGGTTCCCACACCTTTCTTCTTCCTTTTTCAGAAACTAGTCTGATTATGTATTCATTTCTCATTGTAGTCACTACCTGAGAAACCACAAATTCAGGTAGGAGTGCTGGGCAGCTTCTTGTGAAGGGAAGTGCTCCCTGACTGTACCAGAATGGGGAGGGCTTGTGGGGCCTCACCATCATCACTTGCCCTCATTTGATGTGAAATGGTTCTATTAGCTGCCTAGGGCAGGAATTTATTTATTTGTTGATTATTATTCCCTTTTAAATTGAAATGGTTTTTGTTTGTTCTCTTTCTCTTGATTCCCTGGAGAGGAGAGAATAGATGTGACCCATCCATTGCTCCCTTTGGTGTATTAAAAATGCTCAGGTGCCTTGTGGCTGTATCTCGCTCATGCACTCACGGTAAAACCAGAGTTTGACTTAGGCAAAAATTTCTAGGAGTGACAGAAGGCCTTCTTTTCCTTCGTTTTTTGTGTTTGCTAAGCAGGATTGGGTATGGGCCACTCTTCTCTGACCAGCAGGCATTATCACCTAACAAATTACCTGTTCTTGAAAGGATCAGGGTTTCTTCTTTTCTTCTTTCTGCCTGTAGTGCATTGTATTTTTTTTTTTTTTTGTGGCTTTTGGTTTTTCAAATTAGAGATTTTAAGTTGTTATAGATTATGTGGAAGTGTTCTGTGGCTTGTGGTGTGTCAAGTTATGTGGAGTCAAGTTTGGTGAACCTTTCTGAATAAATGTTGTTATACATTGGCTGCGAGGAGCTGCATGTGATGAACCAGAGATTTGTGTTTGAGTCCAGGGATTCTCCATTCATTTGGGCACATGCAAGTAAATGTTACTGCACTTTCTTTCAAAAACTGCCTTAATCTTTATATCTATGGGGAATTCAAACTGTCCAGAGGTGCTAACTCACCAGGCAGCCTTAGACATTCGTGTTCTCTCATTCCTTATTAATGGGTCAAGCGAAGCATTGGCAACGTTATAAGAAGCTTCAGTTCTTACCTGGAAGGTCACCTCTGAAAAGAAGCCTTTCTTTTCCCATGTATCTCTCCCTCAGCCTTTCCGTTAGGGAGAACTGGGCCAAGAATACGATTTTTTTTTCACAGAAAAGTAAAATAAAAGTATTTATACTCTTGGAAAAATCTAGTTTTATTTATTAAGAAGGAAAAAATATGTTGTATGTGTTCTGTGTATACATATAATATTGTAACTACTAAGAGGTTCCCATTCTGCACCCTCCTCCTGCCTTTTCTTTAGAATAAATATTTTGGTTTCAGCCCATTTTTTGATGGATTGGACAATTCTGATAAGAAAAAAAACTTTAATCCCATGAAGTGTTAATTTTTTACAACCCCCCACTCTTCATCAAGCAGAATCACAGAATGATTCAGGTTTGAAAAGACCTCTAGACTGAGTCTAGCTATTAATCCAGCACTGCCAAGTCCACCACAAAACCTGTCCCTGAATGCCACATTTACAAGTCCTTTAAATACCTCCAGGGATGGTGACTCCACCACTTCCTTTGGCAGCTTGTTCAGTACCCAATCGCCCTTTCAACAAAGAAACTTTTCCTAATACTGAATTTTGTTTAAAAACATTTCAGATATATCTGTACTGTCAGGACTCCAGGCACAAAATGCTAACTGGTAAAAATCATGGCATGTATATGCACAGCAGATTATTTCCTGGAATTCTTTGAGCAGGCATCAGGTGGAAAAACCTTGGAACAGTAATGATGTGACCTGCATTTGACCATGGTATCTAGAGCCCGTAGGTCCATATCCTGTGAGGTATTCAAGTTTGGTTATATTTACTTTTAAAACATTGAAACAGTTTTCTGATTAATTGAAAACTCTTCACTGGCACAATATGCTGAAATACATATGAATATGAGAGTCTTGGACAAACACCTTGAAAGTAATGATGCAGAGTGCAATTGTGTTGTGGTTTGCTTTTCCTCAGAGAAGTCCTCAAAGTCAGGTCTGGTTGCTCCAAGCTGGTCCAGTTGAAGTTTGGAAATCTGCAAGAAGATAATTGACAGGACCTCTCTAGATCTTGGCTTTGGTGCTGGACCACTCTCCCTCTGAACAGTTTTGTTTCACAATACCCATTTTCAACCTATCTTGTGCTCTTTGTGTCCATTGTTTTTTGTAATTTTTTTTCCAGGCACCTCTGAAAAGAGCTCAATTTCATCTTCTCTGTAACTCCTTTCTAGACAGTGTTTAGCTCTCTGCCTTTGCTTTTACTCCTGGGTACTTGACTGAGAAAAAAAAATTGACTGAAGCACCTTGTGTTGGTTTAAAGAAAACCCCAAAAAACAGCAAAAAACAAAACTCAAACACTACTTACTAAACAGCGCTGGCAGTTTTATCAGTAATTTCCAGGAGAGCAGAGTTAGCCCAATAGTAAATCCTTTCATGAATCCTTTCCTTCATGTTTTTAGTGCACTTTCCAAACCAAAAAAGATTAAATGCTCCCTAATACTCATCCTAACCAAACAGAAGTTCTGACCTGTTTAAGCTGTGACCTCTAAGGTCAATATTTGCAAAACAAAGCTGTCTGACCAGAGATGTGAGGTGTTGGTAAACGTTAGCGGTCAGCTGCTGTGCAGACATTGGCCACAACTCTCTGTTGGACAGTTTTGGTTTTGGGAAACTTGCTTGAATTGCTGTCTTACAAATGACAACAAAACATGAGCTTTTGGTGGTCAACCTTCCCCTTCTTCTGGGACAAACTTACAGAAACCAAACACATTTGGGTCTGTGTATGGAAAACATGTATGGCACTCAGTGCTCATGAGCTTGCCCCAGCCAGGAGAACCCAACCAGGGCAGCCAGACACTTGCACAGATGTGGGAGGTTGCTGGGTGGGGATGTTTACCCTCCTGGCGTGTGGCACTGCAGTGTGTTTGCATGTTCATGTGTGTCTTTTCTGCAGCAAGACTTTACCCTGTGCTCTCAGGAGCAGTTCCTCTGCTGGCAAATGTGCCTGCACGTCCCAAGGAAATCAGACAGGAACTCCCCCTCATGTTTTCCACTGGCTTTCATGGGGCAAGAGCAAGTGTTTCCTGGATATAAAATGATGAGCACTGAGGAGTGCTGAGGTACTCAGAGAAGCTAAAAATGGCTTCCTCAAGTGCAGCTGGATGGTGGTCAGAAAGTTCTATTTTTACTTGCCTTGTGTTTGCACAGAGGCATCCATGCATGACTTTCTGTTGTTCCTGGAGTCTTTCAAGCATATGGTAAATAGACTTTCAATGGATTGGAACCTATTGCTTCAGGAAATGTTGTTACAAATTGTTTTTCCACTGCAGTGCATTGAGCGTTTTTCATGCCACCCCCAACATATGCTCTGAAATCCAAGTGGACTCCAGAAGGGAGTCGCCAAGAGTTTTTAAGGTGTTATGAAACCCATTAGGCCTACAGAGAAAGTGGTAAAAGCAGCATAAAACATATCAGTGTGTAGAAAAACAGGGGCTGTTACTCAGAATGCAGTGAAACCATGTTTCCTTAACTAGATTAGTTTACATCTTGTGGTACATAAAGAAATAAAAAATACTTAGATTGCAATATGCCATGTTTTTCTAACTAAATTGATTGCCTTACATTTTGTGGCAGGAAAAAATGTTAAGAGATTGATTTGTTTTTTTCTTAATCCCCCTTGACAGGCTGGATTTCTGATGCTTGTATTGTTTAGTGATAATCTTTGACTTTGGGGCATCTTTTTTGGCTAGCTCTTCTCCAATGCTTATGAACAGATGTTGCCCATAAACACCTATGAGAAAGGCGCATTTTTTTAACAATCACTGTTCATCCATGCCAACTGTTCTCCATCTTTCTTGAGCCTCAGCCTCACAGGACTCTTTCTGTTATGTAGGGCATTTCTTGACCATGAGATCCTTTTTCTTCCACAGCAAGTGACCTTATCTATTTTCCTGCAAAAACTTTGTTTCGAGGAACTCTTTCACACAGTGCACCCTTTATGATATCAAGGTCTCATCAAGTCTTCCTCCCAAATTAAAAACAATCCAAGCCACTAATATGTGTGGGCACAAATCCAAGGGTTCCAGTGTGTTTTCCATTTATAGCAGCTGGCAGATTGCATTTAGTGAGTGAAAACATGAGAAATTGAGCTGAATACCCAGCACAGCAAACTGTCATAGGTAGGACTTATAATGATGGAAAAGGAGAATGGATTTGTTTGCATTTGGGAAATGGGCAGATAACGTGAACAAAAAGACTGTCCTAATTCATGGAATGCCTTTAAATCCACAGTGTTGGGATAGGATTTTAAAGATGACATTGAGACATCAAATTTCAGTTTAAAATATTTTTGGGAGAAAATTCTATCTCCTCCTCTGCTTGACTGAGATACCCTTTGGCTTTTGTGGCATCACACCTCTGACCTGGGTTTGGAGCATGGCAATCAGTGAACTGTTGGAGAACTATAGTTTTGGTTCAGATGATACTCTCTGTTAGGTGAGCACTACAGAAATCCCTGCTTTTTCCTCTGAAACAGCTGATACTGCTGGTGACAGGATACTGGATTTAGAGGCAACACTGTTGTGGTATAATTGTCAATTCCACAAGTGAGGAAAAACCAAAAACTGCAGTCCTCTCCTACAGTGTATGCAGACTCAGAAATAATTACCTTCTGGCAGAATGTGGTGCCTCCACATTGTTCCTTGTGTCTTGCTGAAGTGCTGTCTTGCAGGAGTCAGCTTTACAGACAGGGTATGCAGTGAACATGAGCATCTGTGGCACACAGTTAAAGGGTTAGAGACTACTCAGAAGTAATGAAACTCAGACAAGCGGGCACTTGGCTTATGAAGAGCAGGCAGAGGAAACGTGGGGCAGCAAGGTATCTCTGGGATGAAGTAATTAAACAAAACAGAGGAATGTACCTACCTTGGAAGCCTGCTCAAGTCAAATCAAAAGCAGATGGAAGGCATTTAGAGGAAACTCAGGCTGGCTGAATTGCATTCAGGCAGATAAAAGACTGCTAAAGAATATATCTTCCACTTAACACAGAGAGGAAGTCCTACAACTCATGTGGGCTTCAAGTGATGACATCTGGTTCAAGTATCATGGTCCTCTTCTGAGGAAACAGCACAAAGGCTTGTCACCACCCCAGTGAAACATTCAGAAGGCTGCAGCAGGGCTGAGTCTGTTTTCTTGGAGCAGAAAGCAGAACAAGCTCTGATGACAACAGATGGACAGAGCTGATTTTTTTTTTTTAAGGAAAACAGATTGTAATTAGAGGCCTTGGACCCCTCACCCATAGAGAATTTGTCCACATAGATATGGGGCAGGTATTTCAGCTTATTGAAAAATGCTTGTTTTCTCTGAGTTCCATGAAGGAAGAATTGGCCACAGATGTCTTTGTGTCCCTGTTTCTTGGTGTAAAACTGCCTCTTTCATAAACACATGCAACAAAATAAACCACATCCACGAGGAAATATTTTTTCTTTTATGCATTGTTTTTGTATGACTGCAAATTGTACATGCCCTCTTGTTAGAGTTGAAGATAAACTTTTCTGAATGTGTGAACCACTTTTGGGTTCACTTTGATTACAAGCAAGTCTCTTTGTTAAAATAGCAAAGTTTGTGACAGCTAAAGGATGCTTGTGGATAACCGCTTCCAGATTTGAAGTGGCACCTGCTGGTGTTGAAATTTGAGCCAAAAATGTGACAAACATCACAGTACAGAATCACAGTACATAAGTCACAAGAAGTACCCATCAAAAAACCTCAGCTCTCAAAGATAAAATGGATCCCATCACATATAATCAAGCCGACCCCCACCATTATCCCTGGCCATAGTTACTAAGGAAGAAATTTTAAGTACTTGTAAGGCAGTTGAGGGAGTGTGTTAGTCACCCAAAGAATAAACAGGGAAATTAATTAAAATAAAATGATTCATTATAAATTACTCTCCCAGCTATACTCATAATGATGTGAGAAATATTCCAAATACTATTAGAAAAGCACTCCCTCCGCCCCTAGTACTTCTGGCACCTCTAGAAACAGCAAGTGCTGAAACTCCCACGTGAGGGATGTTTCCTGTGAGCTGTACTGCCAGATTGTACCTGTATTTTTGGGTAAGTGTTTGAACATTTGCCTGCTTATGGAAAAGAGCCTGGAGCCTGAACTTTTCTGAGGGTAGCTGTTACCAGGTGGATTCCCCCCATTTCTGTGCTGGGGCCAGCCACAAGTAATTATTTGGAAACACTGTGAAGCAATGCCTAAAAATGGTGAAACGTGAGCGAAGGTAACTCTTCAGATGTGGCCCTGGAGAACTGTGGTGGTATAGTCACCACCCCTGCTTAACTCCTGGAGATATGAAGAGCCCTTGCATTGATTTCACCTCTGGCTGTTTTAAAAGACAGCAACTTCTTCCTTTCCCACTGGGCTTTCTGCTGCCCCACGGCCCATCATATCAAGTCCTGCTTTCTATTGTAAAAACAAAAAATCCTTCCTCTCCCTCCCGAAAATCAACCCCTCTTTCCCCCTCAGTTACTGTCAGGGTCTCCTAAGGTGCTCTGAGTGTGTCTGTCTGACTGTTACACATGTGTTTAATTCACATATTTTCTACTGGAAGGGATGTGAAAGTGTGAGTTTAGAATTTGAAACAGAACGTTTGGGGTTATAAAAATTTAGCTTGGCTCAGAAAGGCTGTGTGTAAGCAGAGACTTAATTGACTTCTGCTGCCTCCGATGGGTCTCTGCCAGTCATTCAGGCTGGATCGACGGGCTGTCACGTAAATCCTGCACTGGGGGACTTGGACCAGCAGTTCCACAAACTGGGCATTCGTTTTCAGCATCCCAAAGGAATCCTGGAGGACCAGCTCCCAGATCCATAGCCTCTCTTGGGACATTATTTGTGAGAAAGACATTCACCTGCTCTGCCATCATGACTTCATTGCCGGTGTAAAATTTGAAGCTGTTGCTTTGCCCTTTATTTCTTTTGCTGCTGTATTGAAATCTCCTTTCTGAAAATGCTAAATAAACACTATACAGCAGTGGCAGAAGTTCCTGAAGAGTGAGCTTACCACAAGCCATAGATGAAGAGGTTTGCAGTACTGCTGGAGATGGAAAAGAGTGCCTGGTATCTTCACACTGACTTAAGCAACAAAGAGGAATTCAGCAGAAAAGCCTGTGAATAATCTTTGTTCAATTCTTATGGGAAGTTTTATGGCACCCCAGATCTGTTTAGCAATACCTTTCTAGAGTCCTTTGCTGCTTAAAGGTGTCTTCAGATCCTCAAACTCCTCAGACCTTGTGGTCCTGTGTTAGTAGGTCCAACTCCCAAATCCCTCCCAGCAAGAAGAGTATAAGAAGTTTCAAGCCAAGCCTGAGGACTGGTCTGGGCTGTGTATCTGGAGAGGGATCACTCCAAGGTTACTGAAGAGTTTTGCCATTCACTGAAACACAGTGTTCATTGAAAAACAATGTTCCACCAAAACACTGAAGGGGAAGTTTTATTCTCTTTTCATTTATTTAAGACCAGGGATTTGGCTTGGGAATTTTGTTTATTGAAATATCGAAGGAAAGTCTGTCTGGCCCCATCTTTGTAGTATCTGAACTCTTTCCAAGTGTTTGAGGGTGGGGTTGCAAACTCAGTTTTCTCAGGCCCTTCCTAGTTTCTCACCCTAAAAGTGGTATGACAGTACTTTTTACTGAATTTTCATTGCATTATGGACTCTATTTTTACTTGTGGTAACTTACACATTGTAGTTACTTGCAGTTAAAAACCAGCACTGTATTGTTGCAGCAGTGCAACTCCCTGAGATCAGGCAGGGATGCTCAGAGAACTAAACTCATCATCTCATAGGGGAAGATGACAAACAGACTGGTCTTAGGTTAGGGTGTTTCAGAGATTTTTATTATCTATTAAAAGTCTCAAAGTACCATAATACAGCATCATAATCTGTTGAAGGGGAGAAATTTTTATCCCAAATTGTGGGAAAAGCCCAAATTATTATACAACACTTGAGAAAATGTATCTTATGCATGTCAAGGAGCAGTTAAAGGGGAAGTAGAAGGGAGAATTTCTCTACTTAATCTTGAAGTTGATGCCGTCTTTGGTGGGAGTACAGATGACCAAAACATGCTCATTTACTTACTGTGGAAAATACTGTATAATTTTTATTTAGTCTGAAATGGTGCTATTAAATTCTTCTAGTTTTCAGTTTGTCTTTTCAGTTAAAAAGGACTTTCTTCTTTCTTTTATTTTAGAATACTTTGATTTACAGTCACGAAAATCTGAACCTCAATTTAGAAGGTTTTTTTATTACTGATTTTAATTGTCACAGTATCTTTTTCACAATGTATGAGTTTTTGGTGAGAAACCGCCTCTTTTCACAGAAATACTTCAGTAAAAATACATTGCCTAGCTCCTTCTTGGCTCATCCATGTTTGTTCCATTTAATTTAATATGTAATTTAATGATCACAAGATTTTTTTGATAGATAAGTGGGATGTGATTTTTTTTAAAGCTACTAGAGGAGTTTGTTACTCAAGTTCTGTCAAATTAATGAGAAAAATGTGGACTTTGAGAAGTATAAACACCAGCTTCCCTGGACTTTGTTTTGACACTTGGTGGGAGAGAGACATAGCCTTGATTTAGTTCTACTGGAAAGGTGCTTATGTTACATAAAGAGGGCTTCCCAGTCCAAAATCAGACAAGAGACAACTGTAGAAAAAGAAAAATCTGCTTGGTCAGGGAATGAGGAGACAATAATTTCTCATTTCACAAGTTAATAGAATATTTTAGGTGCATTGTGGCAAGGAAATCCTCTCTTGCTAACATGAATTCGGGTGAGGCTCCTCAGGGTCCCATGAACCTCTCAGCAAACCTGCATCCATTTGGATGTATGAACGCTGGAATGGGCTTGACCTGCAGCTGGCCTGGAATGAGTTAGTGTCTCCAGGTGGGAACCATGTGAAGTGTGATGGTTTCATAAGTCTCTAGATATGACCTTAATCCCAGCAGGAGTGTTGCATCTGAAATCAGCACCTGAGGATGCAAATGTTTCCTCCAAACCACTTTCCAGTGCTTCCTGAAGCTCATTCATCACTGTTCAGGTGTAACAACTCCAAGCGGCATAAATTAGTGGCCTTAATGAAGAACAGAGGTTCAGTTTGATATAATTTGATAAAATTTGAGTTAGTACAAGTCAGTTTGATTAACATGACTGAATTTTACAGTAGTTAAACTCCCTTGGAGGTTACAGTGATAAATCAGAGGAATGGGTGATCCCATATGTAGATTCCCCAGCTCAGGATTCTGGTGAATGTGGGTAGATCTGGCATGCCCATGGTGGAAGTTATGGATGTGTGGATTTATGCTGTGTTGCACTACTGGATCTCTTCTGGTCACGTGCATAATATCCATGGGATTATCTATGAATGGAAAAAAAACCCATCTGCATCTCCAAGTGGAGACAGAGCCGTGGTCAATGTGACCAAGGTGTCAGAGATCACTGAGATAAGGAAAGCTGCAGGTGGCAAACATGCAGAGTAATGGCAGCAGGGCTAAGGCTATGGTGGAGCCAGCACAGGGAATGTGGGCTAAAAGCAACAGTCCTCAGGAAATTAATCCGGAAATTATTGTTAAAACAGCCCAGGGCAAAACTGCAGAACAGAAATGGCTGATGACCTCCTAGGGTAAATTGTATGAGATGGAATGAGTAAATGGAAGAAAATGCACAGTTTGGAGACCAGAAACTTATATTTGCTCTACCTCATAATGAAAGGAGAAGGGGACATCTGATTAAAATAGAAAGGTGATGAAAGCAATGCTGATAAAAGAGTACTTCTTCACAGGGTACATAATTAAAAAGGGGAGCTTGTTGCTTCAAGATGCCTTGAGATCAAGAACCTAGCAGAAATTAAAAATAAACAAACACTAAACCCCAAACATGAGATATTTCCATGGATAACAAGAATATCCAGTTTTGTCAACAGTTCTGCTTCAGCACATAAATTCATCTGTGGCTCATTGGGGTTAATACTCTGTTCCTCTGAGAAGGATACTGGAACTGCTTACTGCTCACAGCGTTTCTCTGGAAGTGCTGGCATCACCAGGAGCCAGGCACAGAGCAGGGGACATGGCTGACTGCTGAGGTGCTGCAGTATCCCTGGGCGATGCATTTAAGGTGTCTGGCTCTTGTTCTGTCTTCATCAGGAACATTGTTCTGACTGGGGGCTGCTGGACCACAGAAAAACATTATTGCTTTTGGAAGCATTTTCTGGGGTAATGAGGTGATACACAGTCTCCATGAGAAATGCTTAAAGGATGTTAATCTCACCTAGTGAGGAGGGACTGTAGAACTGTGGCACATACCACGTAATTAAATAGCTCATTGCTACAGGATATTGTGAAGGCCAAGAGTACAGATGGATTTGAGAGGGGAGTAGACAACGTTCATGGAAGGTAAGTCCATGAGTAGCTCCTGGTCCTGGTGTGACCTCCGGGCAGTCCTTGAAGTGATGATTTCCAGACACCAGGAGGACGTGCCATGGAAAGCGACCATTTTCCATGTGACCTTTTCTTTTATACTCTTCCCTTTTCAGTCAGCTTGGAAGACAGAATATTTAACTAGACAGATGTAGGTTCTATCTTTATTACTTAAAAGGACATAGAAGTTCTAAAGGGCAGATGAATCACATTGGCAAGGGGTTCAGAAACTGGGGGATAGTCTGAAAACCCTGGGAAGCTAGATGGGAATAAGGCAGAATTATTATGCTTGAGGAGTACTTAGGCATATGGAATAAGTTACTGGGGAATGGCAGGCAATGTAAAGACATTACACTAAGTCTTTAAGATGATACTTTAAGGCGATATGTTCTAAGTTCAAGAGACACCTCCATCTCTCTTTTGAGAGGGGGCTTGGGAAAAGAGCAGTGTTACAGAACGGAATAGGATTAAGAAGATTGCTGGGAAATGGCAAGCAAGTAGTGCTGGATGCCCTTTCCCTGTTCTTAAAGTTTCCAGCATCCTCCTGAGAGGAAGAGAAAACAAACGGAGCAATGGTAATGCCCGGGGTTACACAATCAGGTCGGAGGCTGCTGACCTTGCCGCTAATGGTTTATGGGCAGCCACAGGCATCCGCCGCTGCCCCATGTTTTTGTTACACATGAGCTGCCAGTTGCCAATTGACTCGGTCCCAATATGCAGGAAATTACTTGAGAGCTATATTAAGCAAGATGAGCCCATGTCTTGATTTGGCTGGAAGCTGAGGCAGATTGAATTAATCTAGGGGAAAACGGAGTGTGTGGGGTCTCGGCAGAACATTTTCCCCCAAGTTTCCTGGGGTCCTCTGGCCTCCCTCGGGTTTCTGTTGTGGGCCAGCCTGAGGGTTGTCAGTGAAGGCTGAAGAAAAGGGGGTTTATGGGTTTTTGTTGCAGGATGTTGCTGCACAGCTCAGAGTAGCTGATCCAATCTCTGCTGCACAGCAAGGACATCTGCAGTGTGAGTGAGTCCTCCTGAGGGAGCACAGCGTGGGCTCCATCCCCCTGGGGTGGCCCTGGGGCTGTGATCTCAGCCAGCTCCTCTGCCTAAAGCTGGACATGATCACAGTGCTTCCCAGCACTCTCCCACCTCAAGCTCCCTCAGAAGCTCCATAGTTCTCACACAGCTCTGGTTTCTCAGCCTCTTTCCCACCAGAAACTGGAATTAGGAGGCAAGATGAAGGATCATCCTATGGGTGGTCGCCACTCAGAAAAAGATAGTCAAAATTCACATTCTCCAAGAACAGCCCTTGTCCTTCCTGGCAGTACATTAGGCAGATCCTCTGCCAGGGCGCAAGCCATGGCACTGGCTCAGCCCCAGGAGAGAAGGCACCCACAAGACTTGAAATCTGCACACAGAGGTTTTCTTTCCTTAGTCCCAGCTCTCTGAAGCTGTGCAGGAGGGCTCTCCCTGTGGTTACCTGCCTTTCATGCAGCTGTCTTATTGGAGGTGTGTGTGGAATTACTTGCAGCAAGCCTGATTCACAGCCCACAAAATCAGATTGGTTTTGGATCAGACCCCGTAAAGGATTTGTATTGTATTTCAGCACACAGGAACATAAAAGAGCAGAGTCTGGTTATTTGCTCAATAATTAGCAGCGTTGTCCCCTAAGGGGAGATGGATCAGTTCTGGGATGAGTCTCTAACCAAAGTGCCTGACGTTACCCTGCAGCTACCACAGAGCAGCCAGGTGTTGTGGGAAAGAGGGATTTTATCAGTGCCATGCTCCGTGAAGGAGTATTTACTGTGCAGGCAGCTCTCAGTGAGCTACACAAATGAAGTAAGGAGTGCAGTGTCTGGGCAAACTCGGAGCCTTGGAATTATGTTCACCATAGCAAGGGGTTTTGCCTGGCCTAAATACTAAATACACTTCCTAAAGTGGAAGTTACCTGACAACAAAGAAATTATATGTATTATAAAGAAAAGATAAATATTCAATGAGATACCTCCAAGGGAGAAATGCTAAGAGAAAGCTTTTCAGCTTAAAGACTCACTTTGAAATGTCAGCATTTATTTCCCACCCTTTCATATTTTCCTTAGAGACTCATTTTGCTGATCTAAAAACCAAAATATAGTGTTGTGCAAATGGAATGGTTCACAAAGAAGATGGGCAGTGAGGGTGCTGTGCTGTGGCTATGGCTGCAGCAAAGCCCTCAAGCTTTTGCTCAACATCCTTCACCATGAAGGATGACAGCATTCCTGTCACTGGAGCTGGGCCTCAGGGAGGAAGATAGTGTTGGGTCCCTCACAGTCAGCAGTTTCTCTCAGCTGGGGCAAGTAAATGGCAGTCTGAGTCCTATGAGCTGTTCAGGAGGTGTGAGATGGTTGTCTTCATTCAGTGTAGTATTTAGGGTGTGCTGAATTCAAAGGAAACCCCTCTTGGGTGCTTTTGTGAATCAGAGCTACCCTGCCTACTTTTATTCTTTCCAACTTAATTGACAAGTTTCTTCATAAATGTTGTCCCAGCATTTGGGTTTCTGACATCCACCCATTCAAATGGGCAATGCAATAACTGAGTGAAACAGTTGCATAAATTTATGTCTTGTAAGGGATTCAGTGCAAGCGAGGCATTTCAAAAGCTGGCAGTACTAAAACATGGATGGCTATTGGCATTCCTCTGACTCCAGCTCACAGAGAGCCAGTCCTGTCACCCATTGTCTAAAACATACCCTTGGTTTCAGCATTCATCACCATTTGTCTCTTGTAATTGCATTTTTCTGAGTACTAGAAATTAAATCGGCAGTGACAGAATATTTATGGCTCAGAAATATTCTGGATGATTCCTAGGGAAGCTGTTTCCAGCTTGGTTATTTATGTCCTTTTATCATGGATTTTATAGTGGGACTGGGGAACTAAACAGCAGAAACCATATGAAACATGCTGAATGATTTCTTCCTTGAGCCAAGCATACATTTAGTGTAGGCAAGGAGATGCTGGTGAGAGCATATGTGCAGTTTAGGGCATCCAGCCCATGGCCAGGGCTTCGCCTCCTGCCATCACTGTGCAGAGAGGTACAGCCTGCTTGCTGAGCTCACCTGGCACATTCTTTTCATCTGGAGGTTGCCATCAAGCCCTGGAGAGAGGCTGGTGTGGGTGAAAAGGATGGACTTGAGTGGGTGAGATGGTTTGACCTGCTCCCTGCTGTCAGTCTCACTCATCCCTGGGCATTGTAGATGAAACTTGTCAAGGGCTCTGACCACTCTCCCACTGGGAGCACCATGGAGCCAGGCTTTTCCTGAGTACTCACAGTGAAAACTGAAATGGCTAAATTTTCAATGAAAAATAAAATACAAGGAAGAATGTATTCAGGAAGTTGAGAACTGAATTTGTCAGGTCTGTTTCTGTGGCATCAAATTGTTCAAGACTGACTCACTTTCTGTAGTGTCCCACTCTCTTTTTGTCCGTAAGACAGTTGAAATGAAGCACTTTGACTTTGCTGAAATCAAAGATTTTGCTGATTTTCCCTGCTAGAATTTTTGCCAATATCAGCATACTTCTGAGAAACGCTCTTGTATTGGTCTTTTCTCATATAAAACTGTTCCTTATGCAAAACTGACTATTCTCAGTGATAAAATCTTTTTACAGTTCCTGTTCTGGTCTCAGCTTTAGCCTCCCTGTGATACTGTGAATTTTTATCACATGCTATACATAAACAATAATCATGTGCAGAAGGAGCCTTGATCTCACAGGGGTGTGTCACAATTTAGCCACGATGATGTTGTGCTGCCAGCTGAACTGCTGACCCTGTCACTGATTGCCAGTGTGCACATGGCTTAGAAGGGGTTAGAGCTACCAGTGGTGAGTCCTGCAGGATCCCCACATTTTCTCCATGAGCCACAGGATGGATTGGTATCTGAGAGAGCTGAGGGAAGGAGTGGCAGCAGCAGGAGAGGCAGCATTTCTCTGGGCACCCCTGGCCTCAGGCAGGGCACAGCTGTGGAGACTTTAATGTGGCTGCTTTCTGCTCCCATCCACAAAGTCCAGAAAAAATCACAGCAGCATCAGTGCTGACAGTCCTGTTGAGATTTTCTCCTAAATAGCTTTTATGGCCAGAGCTGACTTTGAAAAGGCCCAAATTGTTATTCTTGAGATACTGTAAAGAAATCCCGTGCAGCAAATAGTGCACATAAAATAAAAAATAAAAAGGAGTACTTTTGTCTGCCTTTAATAGTCCGAGTCTTTCCTCAGGCATTGCAGGCAGCCTGCCCTTCCTGTTGGGATGGCTGGCTGCAGCACAGGAGATAACAGCCTATCTTTTTATAGGATGATACAGGTTGTAGGTGAAGAGCCCAGTTCAAAGTGCAGGCCACTGAGCTCCTATAAATTGTTCCTGACATCCCTGATAAAACCCATGCTCTCCCTTCCTCCCTGCATCTTCTTTGAGCAAGGGGAAAGGGCTGCTAGTAAAGATACCATTTTTCCACTTCAGTCAATACTTTGATGTTTAAAGCTGTTTAATATTCATTAAAACTACTCCTAAAATGTAATTGCAAGAATTACAATTCCGTTTTTATGACTGTCTGTAAGCCTTACAGAAGAGGCAGTTAAAACCATCTCTGTGGTGTTTTGATGATAGGTCCAGCACAGGACTCTTATCCCAGAGAAGAGCAGGATCAGGCCTGGGTTCCCCCTGCCCAACAACAGAGGTCACATGATTGGGAACAAATGGATTCTTTCCTGGGAAAAGTAATTTTTGAGTTAATTGAGAGTGTTTGGAAATCTGTGCTGAGTGGTGACATCCCTGCCCTCCGCTCACATACTCCATTCCTGGGCAAAGGTCTGTTTTGATAATTTCTGAAAGAAACATTTAGATTTCTTATTTCAACACAAAATTAATTTTGAAATTTGTTGAAGTTGTGTATACATACATGTCTTTAAAAGGGCTTTGTTTAGGGGTTGGAAATTCTCTGAGAGATGAAGTGAGACGTGAGTTTGAGAATTTTGAAACAAAAACTTTTACTTGACTAAAACTAAGAAAACTAAAAGGGAAAAATAAAAAGTCTACTCAAAGCAACCTAAAGCAATATTTCTCATTACTGTTGACAATGAGTTAAAAATAAGTCAACTATTCACCCACCTTGGGATGAGATGTTGTGTATCTTTGTCAAACTTTTTCTTCAACTGCAATTACAGATCTGTTCCCTGAAGAACATCTCTGAAGATCCTTTCATGTCTTACTATGACAAAGCATCTAAGCATTTCACAATGTTTTCATCAGAGTGTGCTCACAGGGAAGTGCTAATAGCTCTATTTTTTCAATGGGAAAATGATGAGAGACTGATTTATCTCATATAATTCTAGTTATCTAAAAATGAAACATCTCAGCTAAGCTGCTTGTCTAAAGCCACATTGTAGTTGATTTTCTCCCACTGTTAGATCTTCTCATCAGGACTGTGGAATGTGGGCAGGGAGTCTGTTTCTGCCTTTAGGAGATTTCTGAGCCATATTATCAGGGGAGGAAGAAATGAAAGGAATTGATTTGTTTCTAGTATGGCAGTGTAGTGCTCCAAGTGCCTTTTGAGATGTGAATCTGGACTTCATGCTGCAGCTGTGAGAAATGCTGCTTCTCTGGCCATCTGCTTTCAGTGGATTGTGGCTGATGAGGCTGGGAAGCCATGAGTGCTGGAAGGGAAGCCTGCCTCAAGTTACCATCTTTGGGAACCTTTTTGGCTGGAAGGTGTTTGCTAAGATGACCAGTAGGCCAGACAGGCTCAGATGGGCCTTTCCCTATGGGTA